>NC_141607.1:49342038-49659538 GCF_047967505.1 Dipteris shenzhenensis | reverse complement strand
TGACAGGTACAAGGCAAGGCTGGTTGCCAAGGGCTATTAGGCATTTTTTGGTGAAGCGAAGCACATGGGATCCATTATTGTTGTTGATGAAGCGAAGCACGTGGGATCCATAATTGGCTCTCTCCTTCAGGGTAGTGCCAGCTTTGGCGTAGATCTCTTCTAACCCAAATCTTCCTGTCTTCGCTGTCTTTGTTTGCAATAAGTCGGTGCAGAGGACTATGTTGTGGACTTCGTCGTGCCATCCGTGTTTGATTGCGAGGGACGTAATTTTGTAGGAAGCGAAGCTGTGAGCATTATGTCCCTTCACAAAGCGATACCACTTAGGTTTGGCCACCATGCGTGAGTGTGGCAGTTCTCTCTCACCACTGATAAAATATGATGAAACCTTTGCCCCCCACTTCTAGGATGACCACCATCAAGTGTGGTTTGATTGGCAGCTCGTTTTTGGATGGAAAGTACATCATTTGGACATCAAAACAGCGTCTCTCAATGGGGACTTGCAGGAAGTAGTGTATGGGAAATTGCCTGTTGGTTTTCATATCAAGCCCCAAAGGCTTGGTATGAGAAAATCCATACATCTGTGACCAATCACAATATCCAACTGAGAGTACCCTTTATGTCAAGAAAGACAAAAAGGATTTGCTGATTATCATCCTGTATGTGGATGATATGCTGCTCACAGGCACAATGAAGAGAAAATTACAGAATTGAAGAAGGATCTTAAAGCTTCATTTGAAATGTCTGATATGGGTTTGTTACACTACTATTTGGGCATTCAGTTTATGCGGACAGATGAAGGCATTGTGCCCAACAGTCTAAATACATTCAGGAACTGTTGCAAAGGTTCAATTTTCAGGACTGCAAGCCTATTTCAACTCCCATGGAGCCAATGTTGAGTCTATCCCTGCATGTTGCAAGTGAATCTTTTGATGTGGTTGTACAGAATCATGCTGTTGGATACCTTAATATCTCTGCAATACCAGTCCAGATATTCAATTCAGTGTCTCACAGTTGGGCAACAATATGCACAGCTCAAAGATACAGCCTTAGTGTGCTGTAAAGCGTGTTTTCAAATATTTGCAAGGTACCTAGTCTCTTGGACCCACTGCGACTAGGCAACCAAATGTGAACGCCTGGAAGCTCCAGAGTACTCAAATGCACTCCCGAAAACTGAGGTACTGCTGTTTGCATGACTGATGTGAGAGAAGGCTAGAATACACTTGCCTCCTCCGCTGGAGTGAGGAAAAAACTGTCGCCCTCGTAGTGGATATCAATGTGCTTTGATGCATCATGAATTCTTTGCCAAGGCAATGGCACATCTAGTTATCACAAAATATCATGGTAGAAGCATCTTGGACTCACCAAGATCCTCCTAGAGCCTCTCAAGTCCTATTCCTTCACAATTGAGGAAATATGCATATCCGACCATGCATATAATATCCAAGTCCATATCAAACTTTGCAAGTACAAGGATCTGACCCTCATTAAGGCCTAGGCCCTACATAAAGTAGCATACCCATTAGACACACATATATGCTAGAAGCATACCAAATTATATTTTAACACTCATGCAAGATGCATGGTAATAAGCATGGAAATACACATTCCCGACCATGCAAATGATGCTCGATCCACATCAAAACTTTCGTGCACAAGGGTTGTACTCTCATTAGACCTTGTACAAAGTATCATACCCATAGGACACACATAGATATGCTAGAAACACACCCATGCAATTTTTTAACACTCATGCAGGATGCTTGGTAGGAATTGTGGAAATATGCATGTCCGACGATGCAAAGTATACATCCACATCAAACTTTACAAGAACAAGGATCTTAATCTCATTAAGGCCATTATAGAGTACCGTACCCATCGGACACACACACATATGCTAGAAGCACACCAGTGCATATTTCTAATACTCATCCAAAGGCTCAGTACATATCTCTTGCACGTTATCATGCATGAGTGTTAAGAATATACATCAATGAGCTTCTAGCATATGTGTGTGTGAGCTAAGATTGCGGAGCACACCTGTAATGAGCACACGTCATCCATTTCTTTCCTTTATAAGCTGCACTTAAAAACTCTTCGTCTCAAGTCTAAGTTTGAATTCCGCCTTCAGTTGTCATTCAGTAATCACAGATGTTGCTATGTAGAGATGTCTTAAGTATTGTCTCAGATCCCTTCAGTCTCTTAAGGAGGAGCCAAACTTAAGGAATCCACAAAATGTTTCGATTAAATATTGTCTAATATTCTTGCTTCTTTGTCACTTCTAGGCATGTCGGAATAGATTAGGTGATAGGCACTAATTGACAAAAACCAAAGTTTCTCTCACTGATGTATTAAATGGCACATTAATAGATCATCTTGTGCACAAAACAATAATGCCTATAAATCTTCCACATGCATAGTCATTAAATGCACTACCATGATTACTTCAACAACTCTTGAGGTCCAAAGCAAGCAAACATGGCATTTGCATTGCTATCAAATCCAAGCAATAACTATAACATGTGCTTGCTCAAAGCGCCAATGTACCTTTGTCAAGTCTGATCCTCGTTCCCTGCCAACCCTTCTACCCAACTTAGGTTGTACAACATCAACACCTTGTAGACTGCATGCAAACAGCACATCTTACAGTGTTAGAAGATAAAAGCACATATGGCAGAATCCAATAAGCTGAAATAAAGCCACCTTGTAGCTTTAGAGGGGATTGATAATCAAAGTTTACTCTTTATGAACTCTAAACAATTTCTTAATATTATCTTAATCAAATGACCTTAACTTGAGGTTAAGGTTGGGGTATGCCTTCTAGAGAATTATTTTTTTCCTCTAGATGCTCAATGTCCATGCACCAATACAGCTTCTTGCCATTAGATGCGATACCCATAAATGAGATAGTTAAAATGAGCTTCATTCTTCTTCACCCAACTGAACACAATCAAGAAATATGGATCATCACTTGTTTGTTCCTCTCAACATAGAATCCACTAAAAATAGTGTGTTTGTTCATTAGGGTAATGCTTCAAAGGCTCTGCTCAAGGGAGCAAACAATCAAGTGGACCATCACATATTTGCTCATCACTCAACATAGAATCCACCTCCTATCCTTTCTTCCACCCTGCTGAACTCTCACCTTTCTTTTTCTCACTCTATAATGAAGGGGGGAAAGGGGCAATTTAGCAGACCTTTAGAGGCCTCTTAGGTAGGTAAAGTGGAGGGACTATATAAGTCCCCATCCACCCCTATTTGTACACTTTTAATGTGACATCTAATCCTATCTACTCTCCCACCTCCTTCCTGCTACCTGCTCCCTACTCTCTCTCTCTCTCTCTCTCTCTCTCTCTCTCTCTCTCTCTCTCTCTCTAACTAACCCTAACCTTGAGTTGGGCTAAACCCCCAACCCAACCCGGGGGTTAGGTTAAGCTGGGGGGTTCAACAGACAGCCAACTATGGACTCGCCTACCCTCTCCTCCAAGTCCCCCTCAACTCCCTCAACTCCTTCAACATCCATCACGACTCGACACTCTACAGTTCCAACCATGACACCCTCTCCATATGAACCGAATTACCAACAAGAAGGCTCAAAACGACCCATCATTGGGCAACATGATCAGATTTTTTATCTGCAACAGGCAGTGAGAGAACTACGATTGGAACTGGCAAAAGTAAAGGCTCGACTTCACATTCTGGAAGAGCTTGGTAAGCAGGCAGTAATTGATGAGGCTGTAAAATCTTGTAAGGATTCCCCCCCTACCCCACAGCTAGTCTCTACAGTCAAAGATCTTGTTCACACTGAAGTACAAACTGCTAAGAAGGAAGTGATTGTGGAAGTGGGCACCAAAGCATGTAAGTCTGATGTTCAAGCAGAGATTAAAGAACACGAAGCTAGATGTGATAATGCACTGAAGATTAGAATAGGGGGGCTCCCAGAAGATTGGTATAAAGAGGAGGACACAATAGTGAAATATTGACAAAGATCAAAGCAAGCTTGCCCAACATTGAATGGGTGGATGATGATGAGCAAGATGATGACTACTCCAGGCCAGCTTCTATTTTGCACTATAAAGGTCATGCAATCCTTACACTGAAGTCAAAAGATATGCGGATCAAGCTTCTTCAACAATCTTAGAAGTTGAAGGGCACCAAAGTATGGATAGCAGAGGAGCTTACACAAGCTCAACTTAAGATTAAGGCAACTGAATTAGCTAAAGTCAGGGCTGCACCTCCCCAGCACCATGTACCACGCACTCCAAGACCACCAAGAGCAACAGGGCGCCCTGCTTCGCACACCCTAGGACCACCAGGGGCAGCAGGGCGCCCAATGCCCATAGCACACCCAGTACCATGATGGAGAGCTATCAGAGCGGCTCCCTTACCTCAGGAGGAGACTTTTGATCCTGTTCAGATAGACGCCTTCCAGACTCCAGAGGTGGATGTTGCTGCAGCCCCAGACACTACAATTTCACATCAGGAGGGACCTTTAGATCCACCAGCCCTGGTCACTTTGGTTTCTGACCCCTTGGTTTATGACCACGAGGGGGCTACAGGTACTTCTTCCCCGCAGACTGTTCTTGCCACAGTCAGGACAACCGAGAAAGTGCAGGCGCAGATGAGGGCTCCTGATTCCTCTTCACCCCAACCACAGGCCTCCTCAACCCCCAGCTCCAGTTCTGCTGATAGAGGCCTAGTACAGGTCTTCTTCACACTCCTCGGCCAAACTTGCTTATCAGGAATTCTTTTTCGGCACTGGCAGATTCGGCGACTTTCATGGATGATGAGGAGTTTGTGCCCTCCACCTTAGGGGTCCCGATCATTGGGATTCCTTCTGACAGGGCCTCCCTTTCAGCAGGTATGCGGATCCTTTCACCTATTGAGTTTCATGCCCTCAGCAGGAGCGTTTCGGCCAAGGGAAGCTACTCTCCTCTACTAGGTCGGGTAAGCCTTTCTATCCAGCATCCTCCTGTCGATGAGGATAGTCAGCTGGAACATACAGGGCCTAGGCGGAGTTTCACACCGTCGCCGTAGGCAGCTGATCCGGAACCAGCTTCATCCAGGTGTCACTGGAGGTGCTCTTGATATCCTTTTTATCCAGGAACACAAGCTGGATGCCAGTGATTGCTTTAAGTCTGGTAAACTGCTTTCAGGACATACCTTCTGGTCGCCTGCTGTGAGGGGGAAGAGAAGTGGAAGGGAGCAAGAGAGTGAGAGTGAGAGAGAGTGACACACTAGTGCGGGTGTGAAGTGTTAGTGAGCCACACCACAAACTCACTTATGTTTTATTAGGATTAGGTTTACCCTATGACTGTCTTTAGACAGTCATAGGTGTCCTATCTTTAATTCTTTAATTAAGGGTTGGCAATGTGCCTTTACCCCCAACAACCTCCCACCTAAAGGCCAATGTGCAAGACCATAAAGTAAGAATGGTCTCATCCTAATCCCATGATGTGGCGGCAATGTGCAAACCGCTCTGTAGGCAAGCTCTTAGTGAGCAAATCTGCAGGATTATCATCAGTGTGCACTTTCACAAGCTCAAGTCGCTTGTCTTCCAGTACCTCCCTGATGAAATGATATTTCACTTCTATGTGCTTGGTCTTCTGATGAAAGACCGGATTCTTTGCCAACATGATAGCACTCTGACTATCACAATGCAAAACTGGCATATCTCTTGTAATGCCCAAATCTCCCACCAGCCGAGTAAGCCATATTGCTTCCTTGCAAGCCTCAGTGGCTGCAACATATTCAGCTTCTGTGGTTGACAGTGCAACGCATTT
The DNA here is from genome assembly GCF_047967505.1 of Dipteris shenzhenensis. NCBI lineage: Eukaryota > Viridiplantae > Streptophyta > Polypodiopsida > Gleicheniales > Dipteridaceae > Dipteris > Dipteris shenzhenensis. The sequence continues at coordinate 49,653,758 of NC_141607.1, read as the reverse complement.
CTGCAACCGAGACACCCATGATATAGCACCTCCTGCAAATGTGAAAATATAACCGGTAGTAGACTTCCGGTTATCTGCATTCCCTGCATAGTCTGAATCTGTAAAACCATGCACCGATGCATCCTGCCTACCATAGCATATGCACAAGTCTTTGGTACCTTTGAGATACCTCAAGACACCTTTCACTGCTTCCCAATGCCGCTTGCCTGGATTTGCCATATACCTGCTGATGACTCCCACCGCAAAAGCAATATCCGGACGAGTGGCAACCATGGCATACATCAAAGATCCAACTGCAGATGCATACGGAACCTTGGCCATTTCAGCCTTATCATCATCTGATCTGGGGCTGTCCTTACTGCTGAGTTTTAAATGTGGAGGCAACGGGGTACTAATGGACTTCCCCCCTCCATTTTAAACCTCTGCAGTACTTTGTCAATATACTCTTTCTGTGACAGAAACAAAAGTCCCTTGGCCCTGTCACGAGTAATACGCATGCCAAGAATATGATTTGCATCACCCAAGTCTTTCATGTCAAAAGACTTATGCAGTTGTTTCTTCAAAACACTAATCTCATGCTGAGATTTACTGGCAATAAGCATGTCATCCACATATAGAATGAGTAGCATCAAACTGCCATCCTTTGCCCGTTTGGTGTACAAGCAATGATCGGTCTCACACCGATGATACCCTTGGGACTGCATGAAGGCATCAAACTTCTTGTACCATTCCCTTGGCGCCTGCTTGAGTCCATACAAGCTCCTCTTGAGCTTACACACAAGCTGTTCTTTCCCTTTAACAGCATATCCCTCTGGCTGACTCATATAGATCTCATCATGAAGATCTCCGTGAAGAAAAGCTGTCTTCACATCCATCTGACATAAATCCATGTCGTCATGAGCAACAAGAGCTAACACTGCTCTCAAAGTAGTCATCTTGACTACAGGGGAAAAGATCTCATCAAAGTCAATGCCCTTTTCCTGCTTAAATCCCTTGGCAACCAATCTGGCCCTATACCGAGGTAAAGCATTTGAATCCACTTTGACTTTGTAAACCCACTTGCATGGCAAAACCTTTCTGCCTGCAGGTAGCTGCACCAAGTCCCATGTATCATTCTGAAGTAGGGAGTCCATTTCTGACTGCATGGCTTTCTCCCACTTCTTTTTCTCTGTTCTTCCCATAGCTTCCTTGAAGCTGGAAGGCTCACCACAATCAGTCAGCATGATAAAATCAGCCACATTATTGGCTCCTGGAACAAACCTGGCAGGAGGCCGTTGTGCACGGGTGCTCCTCCTCACAAAATGTTCCGGATTAGGCTGCTGTCTAGCCTGTTCTTCATGCATGACGGGTGGATGTACCACCATATCTGGCTGTTCTACAGCCCCATCTGTTGGCACATCCAGTGGTGCATCATTGGCAAAATTATCTGGCTGATTTTCAGCCTGTATACCCTCTTGAACAGGGTGATCTGCAGCAGGCTGCTGCTGCATATAAATGGGCATTCTTTGCTGTCCAACATCATCATAAACAACCCTCCTGTATTCCACAGATTGCACGGGTTCCTTGTGTACACTATCTTCTTTAAAGATGACATCATTGCTGCGTATAATCTTCCGTTTAACGGGATCCCATAACCTGTACCCCATTTCACCTTCGTCACCATAACCCATAAAGATGCATCTGATAGACTTTGGATCCAGTTTGGTGCGTAGATCTTTGCGTACATGAGCAAAGCACTCGCAGCCAAATACACGTAAGTGCTTATATGAGGGTGGCTTGCCAGACCACACCTCCTCTGGCACTTTCAACTCCAAAGCCTTATTTGGTGACCTGTTAATAATGTGAACTGCTGTTTGCACGGCTTCTGCCCAAAAGCCATGGGGTAATGCAGCATAAGACAACATACATCGAACCTTCTCCTGAATAGTTCGATTCATCCGCTCACTTGCACCATTTTGAGATGCATTATGAGGGGCTGTGAGTTCCTGTTTGATGCCCTTAGCTTGACAAAACTGCACAAAAGCATGTGACACATACTCACCCCCATTATCGGATCTGAGGCATTTCAGCCTACGACCTGTCCGATTCTCAACCTGAGCGACAAACCTCTTGAAAGCATCTAAGGCATCTCCCTTATGCTTCAAGAATAGACCCACACCTTACGTGTGGCATCATCAATGAAAGTAATAAAATATTTTGCACCCCCTAGTGATAACTGTGGCATCTCACACAAATCAGTGTGCACTAGATCAAGTGGTGCTCTATTCTGAGGAGATCTCCTCTTATGAGGAGTCACAGAATGCTTGCTAAAAATACAATGATCACAAGTAGGCAAATCTGAAAAAGAAAGAGGCGGCAGATAACCCAAACGTGACAGTTCTTGCATTCCTTTCACAGACATGTGTCCCAACCGGCTATGCCACAATGAAACCTTTGGCAGCTCGGTTATGGCAACAACATGATTACCCACACTGGAAACATAAAGAGGGTACAAGGTATCACTCTTAAAACCCTCAGCCACTATAGTCTGGCCATCAGTAATCACCCATTTGGAATCCCCAAATGTGGTGTGGTAACCACTGTCATCTAATAAGCCAGTGCTAATCAGATTTTTCTTGATTTGCGGCACATGGCGAACACCATCAAGCATAAATGACTGTCCATCAGGAAGTACTATCTGTATACTGCCAATCCCTGCAATCTGACATGCATAGTTGTTCCCAAGATGAACAACTCCATGAGTACCTGTGTAGGAAGTAAACCACTCCCTATGAGGAGTAACATGAAAAGAGGCACCTGAATCCAAGAGCCAGGTGTGCATGTCATGGCCATCAATAACCAAAGCATGTGCTATTACAGCAGAAGAGCATAAAACATCATGTATGTCACTGTCACTGTCCTCTGCTGCAACATTCACTGCATCCAAGTCATCTGCCTTGGCCTTGCCTTTGCCTTTGCTTGCATTTCCTGCATGCTTTGTTTCAGCCTTCTTGGCTTTCTGATCCCGTATGAACTTGAAGCACTTCGACTTCACATGTCCCTTCTTGCCACAATAAAAGCATTCAATGTCCTTTTTGCCACGGGACTGACTACGGGATTTGGACTTACTAGCAGATCTCCCCTTCTGCTGAGTCCTGCCTCTGTCCTGTACCTGCAAAGCATTTGAAGACTTGCTGCCTGCATTATTCTTCCTGCTCATCTCCTCCATAAGGAGAGAGCTCTCTACATCAGCATAAATAAGAGTGGCATTCGAGTTTGACAGGGTGGTCTTGAAAGTGTCCCAACTCTCGGGGAGGGTACACAGCAAGAAAGTAGCCTTGAACTCCTCATCAAGGTTCAACCCCTGTGCAATCAGCTGTGTAAAGATAGCATTGAACTCACTCAAGTGTGAGGTCATAGCTGTACCTTCCTTCATGCGAAGATCAACCAGCTTCTTCAGCCAATAAACCTTACTGGCTGAGCTCTTTTGGGCATATAATTCTTCTAGTCTTTGCCATAGACCATAAGAGGTCTTTTCAGCCTGTACATTGAACACAAGAGTGTCTGAAATAGTGAGCATGATAGCTGCCCTCGCGGACAAATCAAGCTCTTCCCAGTCATCAGCTGCCATATCAGATGGCTTGACACCCTTCACCCTTATGGGCTTAGCAATCTTCTTTAACAGAAGTACATTCAAGCACTGTTCTGCCCATAATGCATAGTTATGTGCTCCTTCCAGTTTCTTTATGTTCAGAATTGAAGAATCACCTCCTCCTGATGCCATATCAGATGAGGAAAGTACCTAACTCCCTGGAAGTAAAAGAGGCTGAATAAAGGTTCTGATTTCTCAGAAAAGGCCTGCTCTATTCTAGAGCCAGAAGCACTCTCAATGGTGCTGTTTTTAACTGTCAGTAAAATCTGCAGCAAAACAGTAAATGTCCCTGCAACTACTGTACCTTCTGACAAACTGTTCTGAGCTCAAAGAGGCATAAAAAACAGGAATTTCAGACTGCTGCTGCTGCTCAACAAGTGCTAAACAGTGCACAATCATCTGACAAAACCACCAACACTGCTGTAAACACTGCTGTACTGACTGTACTGATCACTTCTCCCACCTCAGATGAGGTATTGCACTGAGTTAAATTGCAGAAACCACTTGACTAACACCCAAAAACAGTAAATGATCCTTCAGCCTGTCACAAAACCTGCAACAGTAAATGGGATAAATCCCAAGCAATCACCCTTAGACCAAGGGGAGAAAATGCATCTGAAGATCTCTGTCGGTAACCCAAGTGCTATCAAAAAAAGTCTGGGCAAAAGCCCCTTGATCTGACAACTGAATCAAGTGGAGGACACCTCAACACTGAGGTAGCAAGCAATATGAAAACTCTCTGACACTTGTACCTGACAATGTGCAATGCATAGACTGCCCCTGTGTACTCAGTAACAACACAAATCACAAAGTACAGACACCAAGAAGAAAATCTTTTGAGCACTGTCAACGATGGGCAGTTAGGGACCGAGTAAACTCGATGCGCCCTGACCAAGCGTGGCTCAACTGAGATTTTCAAAGTGCGTACAAAGAATGTGACCTGCAACAAATGTCACCAAATGCACTGCGGAAACAAAGCAAATGTGTGCTCCCTGGCTACACACTGCCTCAAGGCATATACTGCAAACACATCCAGGCAAAAGCCCTTTGAAATGGTCACCCAAAACTGAGAATTGCACTCAGTAAATGCATAGAAGCTTCTGCAAAACAAGCATCTGACCTTCCTGAATGACAAGTAACCGCACAAACACCACCACTGTGGCACAAGTCACCTCAAGTGTGAGTGACACGAGAGTACCTGATGTACCTCAACAAATGCACAGTATACTGCTAGAATGCTTCAGGAATATTCCTCTTCCAATCAGAAAATGTGCTGTACTTTTCAATACCTGCAAAGTACCTGCTGTACTTTTGTCCCTGCAGAGTACCTGTGTACTATCGGTGCACGCTTCCCCCAAAAAAAAAAGTCGAGATTTTTTGCAGCAAAAAAAAATTTGCTGTACTTCTGTACCCTGCTGTCGACGCCAACCGTACTGTACCTGCAGGTGGATGAAAGGACTGTCGTACAAAATGCCAAGGCTCCCGTACAAAGTTGTACGGCAGTCCGTACGGCTGTACGGACTGTCCGTACAGCTGATGTATGAACGGCTGCAAAAAACACAGCAGCTATGCTGCTGTACTGCACCAGCTTGACGACGCCCACGCCCGCAACAAAAGCCTGCAGCCCTACGAAAATGCGCCGTATTAGATCTGCCGTACGAAATGCGCTGCCCTTGGAGGTAACCTGCGAAATGCACCGCGCAGAAGTCCTGCAGCCCGCGACCGCGCCTTCACTCTGATGCCCTCGAAAACGCGCCGCCTGCGATGCACGCACCCGCGACCACGATGTCGCTGCGATGTCGAGCCCGTCCGTACGGCCGTACGGATCTGTCCGTACGTCCGTACGGTACGGATGAGGTAGGCAGTTAAGAGGGGGAGAGAAGGCTTGATAGGCTCTGATACCAGTTGTGAGGGGGAAGAGAAGTGGAAGGGAGCAAGAGAGTGAGAGTGAGAGAGAGTGACACACTAGTGCGGGTGTGAAGTGTTAGTGAGCCACACCACAAACTCACTTATGTTTTATTAGGATTAGGTTTACCCTTTAGACAGTCATAGGTGTCCTATCTTTAATTCTTTAATTAAGGGTTGGCAATGTGCCTTTACCCCCAACACCTGCTATAGGCACAAGGGGAGATACTTGCATTTCGGTCTCTCTTTCTATTCTCCCCTTGGTTGCTGGTCATGGTATTATCTCCCCTTCTAGAGCTCAATGGATCATTATTTTGATTGGAGGGCGTAAGATTGGTCTTCTCAATCTTTATGCTCCCAACAACAGAGGGGAGCGGATCTCCTTTTAGAAGGAGTTACTCTCTTGGGCCCCCATTGCAGATTCTTGGATCATTGGTCGCGACTTCAACATGGTTGAGTTGCCTTCAGACAAAAAGGGAGGCAAACAGGGTGGAATTCATTCTTTGGAGAGGGCAGCCTGGGATGCCTTCCTCTTTCAGTTCAGTGGCAAGGACACTTGGTTGCATGATGCCTTTCATATTATGCCACAGTCACTCCTGTACTCTTGGTCGAACACGAGAATACACATGCCCATTCATGCACGCATTGACAGATTTTATGTAGACAATTGGGCACTTGACAGAGGAGGATTTGTATGCATTTCTACTGGGGTTTCCACCTCATATCATTTTCCAGTGGTGTTGCATATTCTTGAGCCTCATCGAAGAGGACGCTCTACCAGTGTCAGGATTCCGGATGCTTTTTATACAGAGGAGAGCCTCACAGAGGATATTTTACAGATTTTGGTTTCTCACATACAGGGTGGAGCTGTCCACCCATCTCAAAAAATAGCTGCAGCCTTATCCGAAATTAGTGACTATTATCATACAGTCGTTGATTCTAGGAGACGTGAGATTCTCGGATGTGAGATTGGTATATGCCAACAGTTAGCGTCCCTTCAGAGGGAAGAGCAGAAGAGGCCCACAGATGCTTGGATTCAGAAGCGCCTTGCTGCACCAAGGGCTCATTTGCAGACATTGTTGGATCAAAGAGCAGAATATGCCTTTCATGCATGGGAATCCTTTTGGATTCAGATGGGTGGCAGCGTCAACAAACACTTTTTCTCTACTCATGGGCCCAGACATAGTAGAGATCGTGTTTCGCAGCTTGTTGACTCAGACGGGGTGTTACAGTCAGATCTTGATGCTGTCATGCGTGTAGCTTCACATTTTTTTGCATCCCTTCTTACTGCAGATCCAGGCACACAAGCCATTGATGATGCCAGATAGGTTATTTGGCAGTGTATCCCTGTATTAGTGAAGGATGAGATGTATGTTTCTCTTGATGCACCTTTCACCAATGCAGAATTCAAGACTGCATTACTTGCCCTTCACAAGGGCAAGTGCCCAGGTTCAGATAAACTTACCCCCTCCTTTTTTATTACTTTTTGGGAGCAGATTGATGATCACATTACATCAGCCCTGCAGGGCATGTGGGACTCTGCTGAGATGCCAGACTCCAGAGATTGGCCATTCTACTCTTGGACTTTGAGAAAGCTTACAACAGAGTAGACTGGGATTTTTTAAAGGGTACTCTATCTCGCTTTGGTTTTTTAGATGCATGGATTAGAGGAGTATCCTCTCTCTACAGATCAGCCCATAGCCAGTGCTCATTGGGGGGGTAAGAGGGGACAGGTTTCAGATTTCCAGATCCGTCCACCAGGGATGTCCTCTTGCTCCTTTTCTTTTCCTGTTTGTGACAGAAGCTATGAGTTTCGGTTTCAGATTTCCAGATCCGTCCACCACCGATGTCCTCTTGCCCCTTTTCTTTTCCTGTTTGTGGCGGAAGCTATGAGTATCTACATTAGATCTCAAGCTGATATTTATGGGCTGAGGCTTCCTGTCCACCGGGAAGAAGAGCTCTTGGATAGTGAGTTGGCAGATGACATGGCTGTTTTTTTGGATGCCTCCCCCAGGACACTCACTTCCTTCCGGACAGTGTTTTGCATGGCTGCAGGTGCACACATTAATTGGCATAAATCCAGTGGTTTTTGGATTTGCGAGGATGACACCTCGGATTGGGGTAATGATATTGGCTTCACTTGGATACAAAGGGGCGTCTCCGTCAGATATTTGCGCTGCCAGGTTGGGGTGGGCATCTCTCCTTCACAACAGTTTGCTCCGGTGTTGGAAAGCATCAGAAGAAAGCTCCTTTTCTGGAGCTCAGCCAAACTTGACTTGGCCTCTAGGGTGGTGGTGGTTAACCAGGTTCTTCTAGCCACAGCATGGTTTGTATGATCTTGTTGGTGCCACTCTAGGGATTGTATCACTCAGCTTAAGAGGCCTGTACGAAACTTTTTATGGAGTGGTCTAGATGGCACAACTGATGTTACAGCCAGGGTGGCTTGTTAGACCTTGATTCTTCCTACAAGAGAGGGTTTGAATATCATCGACCCAGATCTACAGTGCAGAGCTTTACTCTGCAAGTTCGTTGTGAGAGGACTTATGCCAGGGCAAGAGCCTTGGAACGATTTTTTTATCAGCTGCATTCAATCTCGCACGCCCACTTCAGGAGAGGATTGGACACACAGTACTAGATGGGTTTTCACCACAGCCCACCTCAGGTCTCCCTCTTCCCCTCTTATGGTTGCTATCCTGAAAGCATGGGCCAGCTTCAGGAGTACTCTTCGCAGGATTCCCTCATCCACCCGTGAAGAGATTGAAAGGCAGCCTATCATGTGGAATGACTGGATTTTGGATGAGCTTGGCAGACCACTTAGAGCTTCTCCTTACATGCAGTGGCCAAGATGGGAACTAGGCAAGGTAATAATCATGGGAGACCTCAATGCTAGAATTGGACAATTGCAATTTCAACCTATCATGCATGATGAACAGGACAAAGAAGATGCAATTGAGATAGATGCCTTATGGCACAGAACTTTAGAAGATGATACCATCAATGCAAAAGGAAGAACACTCAGATGTATGATGAACGGACTGCACATGCCAGTTCTGAATGGGATGCAACTCTTTCCACGGATTGACAGGATGACATGTTTCTCTGCTAGCGGGGGGCACAGTGTCCTAGACTATGCCCTGGCACATGTCAATGCTCTGCATGTCATAGAAACTTTCAGGATAGGAGAGAAATATCCGGAGTGAAACCATCTCCCAATATGGATGACTCTTGGTATCCACACTGAAACAGAAGTGCAGAAATTTGCAGCCAATTCAAGAGGCTTCCGAATAGACCAAGACAAGCAGGAAGAATATGCCATCACATTGGATGCAAAGCTGATTGCACTGGCAATCACACCCACATGGGAAGCCCTTAGAGAGGCGGTCCTTGATACGGCAACACAGGTTTTTGGAGCAATCCCTCAAGACAGGAAAAAAATGCATAAAGGGCTGCCATGTAAGAAATGGTATGATGGCGAATGCAAGAAACTCCGCAATGAGCTGAAACATATTTTTGATGCAAACCTCCACAGGCAGAAGGAGAAGCAATACAATGCCCTCACGAGGAAGAAAAAAAGAATTACATTCTGGAAAGGGAAAAATCTCATTTGATCACCTTCACCAAGAATCCCAGAAAGGGGTGGAAACAGGTTAAGAGAATGAAGAAAAAGATCATGGGAAATATATCAGATGAGGAAATGCTTGAGTATGTTATCAGACTCTATAACCATGCCAATGCAACAAACATGGGAAATGAAGAACTGTCATATGCTTCAATCAACCCTTTCACTTTTGAGGACATTGAAGCAGGGCTGAAGAAGATGGCAAATGGAAAGGCCCTTGACCACATGCACATGTGTGCTGAACTCTTAAAATGGACAAAAGATAGGACATGACACTGGCTATCACACATATTGGCAAATGCTCTACATCGTGGCTTTCCTCTTGACTAGCAAGAGAATTGGGTTCAGCCACTATTCAAAGGGGGAGACAAAAACTCAGTCACCAATTACAGGACTATAATGGTTAGCTCCACACTAGCTAAACTTTTTAGCATGGTGATTGAAGCAAAAATCAGCACTTGGGCAGACGAGGCCAAGAAGAGGGCCATTGGACAAGCAAGCTTCCGTAAAGAGCATAGGACTGTAGATCATCTGGTCACATTAAGAGTACTCATGGATGAAAGCAGACTCAAAGGAAAAACTCTTTTATGCTGTTTTGTAGATTTTAAGAAAGCATTTGATACAGTCCGGAGAGGTGGCCTATGGAAAAGAATGCAAGACCTCAAAGTTCCCCTCGCACTAAGAGTAGGCATCTCCCGAATCTACGAGAAAGTATCATGCAGACTAAAACAAGAGCATGGATTGTCAGGTGCATTTCAAAGTAATATGGGGGTAAAACAAGGTTGTCCTCTCTCACCTACACTGTTTGGAATCTGCATTGACAAGTTAGAAGAACTCATAAATGAATTTACAGCAGAAGAAGGGGTAAAAGGACCCACACTCGGGATATGGACAATATTGTTGCTTCTATATGCAGATGATGTGGTTCTTTTTGCTTATGACTCTGATTCCATGCATCAATTACTAACTTCAAGTCTTTTGCGATGAAAGTGGGCTGCAAGTTAATGTCACCAAAACCAAAATGATGGCAGTATGCACCTTTACCTAAACACATTCCTGTTATCGGGGCAGCCCATTGAATATGTCAACACCTTTAAATATTTAGGCATCGACATACCAGCTGACCACAAATGGTGGCAGTGTGCACAAAGAAGGTTGGACACAGGTTGGGGAAAATACTATCAATTTGAAAACGATTGCACGCACACTAACACCCGGAACTGGAAGATCCGGAATATGTTGTTTGATGCATATGTGGTCCAAACAGTGCTCTACAGAGTAGAAGTATGGGGAGGTAGCATCTCTCCATCTACATGGAATGAGATTGAAAAAATGCAGAAAGCATTCCTACGACGACATCTAGGAGTCAAGGCTACTACCTCATACTATGTGCTCCTTTTGGAAACAGGCAGGAGGCCAATTGAGTTTCATGCATTGATCAAAGTGATGCAATATCTAGTGGACATGCAACAAATGCCAACAGACAGATTACCACACAGAGCATGGACAGCAAGTATGAAACTTCAAAAGAACCATAAAAGCAAGATCATATGTACAGGATGGGGGACAGACATAAGGAAATGGTTCAGCAGATGGAAAGTGGAACCATACTTAACTATGCCACCTGAAAAGGTCAAACTACAGGAATTCCAGTTGTCCTTACTATGCACCCTACAGGCTCAATGGCTGACAGTAGACAGGAAGACCAAGTTAGAATACTACCAAGATCAAATAGATCCTCTATGCTGGTCATCATTCATGAAATCAGATGCCTCTGCTCAGCACTCCCATCCCTCTTCTCTATCGCAGGAATATTGCCATATTCTACACACGGTCACATACCTTGGCCATTGACAAAGGAGCTTGGCTGAATTTTCCACAACATGCCAGAGCTTGCAGATTTTGTGATTCACAAACAGTCGAGACAGAGGCACATGTAGCCCTACAGTGCCCCAGATATGCACATATCAGGGATGATTACCGGCAGATACTGGTAGACACCACACAGCTCTCATCAGTTCTCTCCATTGCCTCTTTGGCAACGTCAGGGTCTTTTGTCACTCGTCTTTTTTCGTACCGTCAAGAACTTGAAAACTCTTGACCCCTCCACATCAGAGGAGATTTTTTGTACTGAGGATTAGATCCCATGGGTCATTTTTGGCCCCCCGAGGACGATAATAAATTCTACTTCTACTTCTCTCTCTCTCTCTCTCTCTCTCTCTCTCTCTCTCTCTCCTTGAGGGACATAACAAACTGGCTGATTTGCTGCATAAAGGGTCACCTTCAGCTTTAGGAACATTTGTGTATAAGCTCTTCAAGCATAGGAATCCACCTGAATTCTAGAAGGTGGTTTCTCTTTCCACCCTCCCATCTTCGGGAGGAGCTTTCATGTACTTGTGATATTGTATTCTTAAGGTCCCATAGGCCGGTTTTGGTCTTCAGAGGACGATAATATATTCTTCTTCTTCTTCTTCTTCTCTCTCTCTCTCTCTCTTCTCCAAGATGGGAGTCAACCTTACATGCGAGGCAGCTTGGAGAGTAGGGAAGACGGAGATACCAACAAGACCCTTAGTGCTAAAACTCCGGACTGCAATAGATAGGCCCAACCTCATGAGCATGCGAGCATCCTTGAAGGGACCAAAATCTACTTAGATGATGACCTCACCCTTTTATAGCAGGAACATAGAAGGGAAGGCATGGCACGGGTAATGGCAGCAAGGGAAGCAGGGAAATGGACTGTCTACAAGTATGGCAAAGTGATTATCCGGGAAAGAGCTGATAGAGGGGATAAGGGAGAAGGAAGAAGGGGAACTATGACGTTGTCAAATCTGGAGGGGAGTGCACAAAACAAGCTTAGTATGGCTTGTATAGAACTGTAATAGTACCCTTTGGTCCGACCCAGGTGGCTTCTCGGAGAATACACAAACAGAGACATCATCTTCTACACTAAGACACATGAGAGCCCAGAGAGAGGGCTGCCCACAGTGACAGGATACACTTGGGAGTAAGCTCATAGGAGAGAACTTAGGAAAGATAGTGAAGTACATGGATCTGGAGGCGTAGCTGTCCTTTTCAAGACACTTGAGACCACTCATATCTATGGTACAAAGAGAGGAACATGCACATCATATGTGGATACGAGTCTAGCTACTAGATGCCCAACCGATCTTCATTGCAGTATGCTACTTCCCTCCAGACACGTCATCATATGCTCATGATGTCACTACAGAGGGACACAACTTTCATGAGACGATACATGATGATATCATAGAGTCTCAAGACAAGGAGACACCCTCCTTCTGGGGGATTTCAATGCAAGGACAAGGGATAGGCAAGTGGGCTTACTTGACTTCACATATAAGAGAGATCCCCACAAGAGCTTGGGATTCGGAGACATTCTGCAGAGACCTCACATGTGACAGCATACGTGCGACACATGCTTGAGCTGGGAGTTGTTCACGATCTCATCATCTACAATGGCCTTCAAAGATGGCCATCATCTGCGGGATTCACATGTTTCCCATGTGGAGGCAGGACTAGCACAATGGACTACCTACTGGGCCCATTGGCTTTTGTCTCACGAATACATGACCTCACTGTACCCCCCCCCCCCCAACTCGGAGCCAACCACTCATGTCTAGCCTTAGGTGTTCTTGCTACTAGGCCAGTCACAAGGAGAGTTCCTACTACAGCCCATACCCAAATCCACTTTGACCATGCCCTTGATCCAGTGTATGTGTGTCACTTAGCCAGAGAACTTCCGGCCCTACTGGAGGGTGATTTAGACCTCGCCCACGCTTCAACCACCCTTGTCACAATGATACAGGATGTTGCCACCAGATCCTCTCCTACGACCCGATCTGCATGGGTACGAGATGGGAAGATGCCTCAAAACCTGGTTTGATGATGAGTGCAGAGAGATACGAGCCCACCTCACATGGGAGCGAGCCTTGGGTTCGTTGACGTCATATGAGGCAAAGTGGACCTTTCAATGGTTGACACGCCGCAAGAGACGAGCCTTCCTCACACACATATGGATGAGATCATCAGATCATTTTGAGGAGGAGACCCAACCACCGGATGGGGACCTCTTTCGAAGGGGAAGCCACCCATCCCCATTACTGATCTGGAAGTATGGCACACTTCTGCATGCTCCCTATATTATGTCCCGAGGCAGACACTGCCAAACATGTCCTCTATGCCTAGGCCCACTACCTGCCATCTATTCACTATGCAAAATGTGTGGGCTGCACGTCGCCGGCTCCACAACCGGAAAGCACAGGATCATGAGGACCTACAGACATACCATTTCGCACATGGGCAAGAGGTTCTAGCCCCGATTCTTGCACAGATGTTTAACCTTTAGTTTGTCACGGCTTCCCACCAGCATGGAGCACCACCACTATCATACCAATACACAAAGCAAGAGACCTCATGGACACTGGGAACTATTGCACCCTCATGATTGGCCACACATTGGCCAAGATCTATGGATCGGTACTAGAGAGGGAGATCAGTAGTCATATAGAGGCACGGGGGCAGTGAGCACTCTACTCTAGACCACATTTTCACTCTACTCTAGATTCAGGAGGGCGGTCATTGAGGAGGAGCCAGCACTCTACTCTAGACCACATTTTCACTCTGAGGGCTGTCATTGAGGAGGCAAGGTCCAAACATCAGAAAGTCTACACATGTTTCGTAGACTTTTGAAAGGCTTTCAACACTGTCCCACAATCTCGTATGATCAGGAGACTACAGGAGATGCAAATTCCAAAGACACTGATCTAGAGTGTGATGAGCTTATATGAGTTAGTCAGAGGTACGGTCCGTGCTCCAGGCAATCTATCGGATCGGGTTGAGAGCACAATTGGGGTGAAGTAGGCCTACCCTCTCTCACCGACTCTCTTTTGACTCTACATCGATGAGATCACATCTTTCATAGATCGCCTAGGGGGCGAGGGTTCATTGCTGAGTGATCTCCTATACAGATATTGTTATACGCTGATGATATAGTGGTTATATCCTCTTCAGCGGAGGGGCTGCAAAGAGATCTGGAGGCCCTAGAGGTGTTCTGCAGAGAGAGAGACCTGACAGCTAACCTTGGGAAAACTAAGGTTATGATCTTCAACACCTCACAAGCAATGATTCGCTGACTTAGTTTCACTTATCACGGCGAGCCAGTGGAGATAGTGCAGTCGTACACATATTTGGAAGCAGTCTTCACAGGACCCAGTCCAGGCACGGCTCACACGAGGGCGTAGTGCTTTGGCTGGACTAGAGCGACAGTGCTTCCAAGCGTACTTTCAAGATCCACCGACGAAGGGCTGGCTTTTTGACACACTCGTGCGACCGACTACCAGGTATGCAACACCCTTCTGGGCATGCAATCTCCTGAGGACAAACTGGAGGAGCTTCGAGCGGCTACACATGACGATGGGATCCAGGATGATCCGATGTCCCACATGAGATAGTATAGGCAAAGTTCGCCATGACACCTCTCCAAGTTGATGTCATCTTTCAGACAGTGACTTTCATCCACAGAGTCAGGGACTTACCCCACTGGAGACTTCCGAGGTTGGCCCTAGCGTCATCCAGACGGCTAGCAGAGAGCGGGACAGCAAACACATGGTATGCATGCATATCTACATGGCTTGCCAAGCACGGTATCCAGATGGACAGGCTTTCCCCCTTTCAGTACAGTATGGATGCGCCTCCTGAGTCAATCCCACAAGAAGAGATCAACCATCATACGGTTAGACCTCCTCCAGCTTCTGCTCTGTGCTACTGTCATTCTTGCTGAATTTCTGCAAGGTTGGATGCCCTACCGTTGGCCCAGGAGAGGATTGGGGCACTGGTTGTGATACTCTCTTCCTGGGGGTGCAGTGGCAAGCCTTGGGCTTAGTAATGGCTTTTATTTATGTGGATGCATTGCTTGGCATGATGTCGGGTTGTTCTACTTGTGTTATGCATGGCTACTGAAGGGAACTAAGAGAATAGCACTGGGAGTTGGTTACTGGCACAGCCACGGGTTGGCATTGTACTGGGTTGCACCTGCGGGTGAGCTCATGAAGGGAGTCCCTTGTATTTGAGCTAACCAGTAAACAAATAAATACAGCAAAGGGCGCCAAGTGTTCGGGCCAACAGGTGTCACTGTGTATGCTTTTGAGTAGGGGCATTCTAGCCTCCCTTGTTTTGTATGGTTCAATGATGCTATGCTGTGAAGTTATATGCTCAAAGCATTGTGTGTGGGCAATGGCAATGCTACATGTTGGCTGTATTTCAAAGTTGTGAGATAATAGTGTCAGTTATACTGCCCTTTGTCAGTCAAAGGCCGGTTACACACCATGCCACCCAAGCGTGCCCCTCGGGATACATTGCATGATAGTGATGAGGCTGCTCAGCATGAGCAAATGCCTTCCACAGTGGAATTTGGGGCTTTTGCATTTTGGTTGCAATTTGGCAGTGGATAGACAATTTGGGAGTTTTGCATGCAATTTTGGACTCAGATTGAGTCACATTGCAGACATTTGGCATTTTTTGCAGAGATTTTGCAGATTTTGGGTATTTGCAGAGCATTATGGTGCATTTTAAGCCTTTGATAGGCTGTGACAGCAAGCTGTCATTTTGGGCAGATTTTTTTGCAGAATTTGGTTGTGCAACTTTGATCCCAAGAAGGGATTTCACTAGTCAGATTTGCTGCATTTTTTGTTTTATCTAGCACATATGGCTCACAACAACCCCAATGAGGTTTTTGGTGTCCTCACACAAGACGATAAGTTGGATGGCACTAACTACTCCTTATGGAGTTTTATGGTTCGCAAAATATATCTTAGTTGGCAAACACCTATGGGATTATGTCAATGAAGATGAGACACGGCCAGAGACCGTGGTAGCACCTGTCACTCCTCCTCAACAAGGTGGAGAGAGGGGTAGAGATCAAGCACAAGGTGCAGGACAAGTGTTAGGTGCAACAGCTGATGCTTTGGTGCCTCCCACACAGGAATAGAAAAGATGGGATTCACGTGATGCACAAGCTCTTTCAGCTATCTCCCTTTCTGTCAAAAGGTTTATTATTCCGCACATCCGGTCATGCAAGACCTCAAAGGCAGCTTGGGATATTTTGGAGAGTATGTTTGCAACCAGAAATGTGCCACAGTCTCTTTCCTGAAGAGAGAGACATCTCACACACATATCGTTGAGGGTGACTCAATGAATTATCACCTCACCAAGCTTCAGGATTTGAGGGAACAATTGCTGAATATAGATGAGATCATTCTTCAGAGATGATTACCAACATTCTGAATTCTCTTCCTAAGTCGTATCTCGGTTTTCATACCTCGCAGAATTTGTCGTTGAGGAGGGGCGGCAATCCTCTCTCTTTTCATGAGTTGATAGGACTCTTGTTGCAGGAGGAGAAAACCAGGAAGAACATGGCCACACGGGCTGGCGAGCATGCCATGCTTTCAAAATTCAGGTCCAAAGGGAAAGGGCAGCAAAAGCAACATGCAAATCAGCCTACACATCAGCATAAAGATGATTCCGTACAGCCCTCTCACAAGGCTAAAGGTGATACTGAGAAGCCAAAGAAGAAGGGGATTTGTCACTATTGCAAGAAGCCGGGTCACTACATTGGTGAATGCAAGAAGAGAATAGCAAAGGAAAAGAAAAGGATTCGGGTATGGCTGTCTCAGATGCATCAGCCCCTCATGCACATGAAGGAGTTAAGTTACAGCCAACTTTGTGGAAGAGGATTGCCTTTTTGTCTTGCATTTCAAATTTTCCAGTGGCTGGTCCAGATACTACGAGACACTGAACACATGGTATTTTGATAGTGGTGCATCCAAGCACATCGCTTCCAAGAAGTATCTTTTTGCATCTCTGCATGCACCACCCATTGGAAAGAGGATGACTTGTGCTAATAATTCTTCTTATTTAGTTTGTGGAGTGGGTGAGGTTGAACTTACCTCCACACAAGGCACAAATTCAGAATTTTTGATGCTCTTTTCGTGTCTGGTCTCAAAGAAGAATTTACTTTCAATATCCTCGCTCAATCGAGGAGGGTTTCAGGTCATCTTTGAAGATGAGTCCGAGACGAAGAAAATGATTATGCTTTGATGTTGTCTGGGACTTTGTATTGGGGTCTTTTTCAGCTTGATGTTTATGAGAAAAGATCCAATCTTGCACTTGCAGTAACCACTCCCACTGCTGCCATGCAAAATGCGGAGTTATGGCATGGACAGGCAGCTTAATGACACTTCAAAAGCATGCTATGATTGATGCATTTCCTCCTTTGGAGTCACCTCCTCCTCATACCTGTGAAGGGTGCATCGTCGGTAAGATGCCTAGATTTCCCTTCAAAAACGATGGCGCAATACGAGCTGTCCGGAAATTACAGCTCATGCATAGTGATATAGGTGCGGTGAGCGTGCGAGCAAGCACAAGAGACGAAGCTATGAGCTGAAGGCTGTAACGTCGACTAGAATACTTGAAAGGAAAAGCACAAAGTACATGAAGATAGACCCTAGGACTGAGTGTCCTAGGTGTCACATAGGACTAAATGTCCTATGTAGTGATGTGTGCCAACTATGTGCTGAATAGATCACCCACAAGGGCATTCAGGACTGTTATACCTTATGAAGCATGGAAAGGCAGGAAGCCTTCACTTTCACACATGAGAGTTTTTGGGTCTGTTGCATATGTCCGTGTAACATCTCAACTGAGACATAAGCTTGATGATAAGGCAATCAAATGCATATTTATTGATTACAGCCAGGAGAGCAGAGGGTATCGCGTATAACAACCAAATACTGGGAAGATTATTGTCAATAGAGATGTAATCTTTGCTGAACATTCGGCTTCTCCTCTTGTGGACTACAAAGCTAAGCCAGAAGTTGACATGTTTGATGCCTTTGACTCTTGGTTACCTCTGCTTCCCTAAGAGGGACACTTTGACCAGCAACATGAGCCTCCTGCAGGCCCTCCAACAAGTAATGATCAGCCAGCACCCCCTGCTGATTTGCAGGTTCCTCTTCCAACACAAAATGATCATGATGGAGTGATTGAAGAAAGAGCTGTCAATAGACATGATGGAGTGATTGAAGAAAGAGCTGTCAATAGACAGCAAAGGTAAGTTCCCAGATGGCTTCTTGACACATTGAGGGACAGCAAACAAGATTAACCACTTGCTGCCCAGACAAGATTAGGGAATAGACAGATGCATGGTCACTTTCTTGAGTTTGCGCTCCTTGCTACAGCTTGCAATGAAGAGCCTTTGTGCCATAAAGATGCTTTTGACAGCAAAGAGTGGATGGATGCAATGAGAGCTAAGCTACAATCTATTGCCAAAAATGACACATGGGAATTAGTAGATCTACCTCCCGGCAAGCATGCCATTGGTACCCGGTGGGTCTACAATTTAAAAAGGAAATCTGATGGCAGCATAGATCGACACAAAGCCCACCGTCTTGTTGCAAAAGGGTATGCCCAATAACAAGGCATTGACTTTGAGGAGACCTTTGCTCCCACTTTCAAGATTACTACTATTAGATGTGTTATTGGCATTGCAGCCCATCACCATTGGCAAGTGCACCAGCTTGACATCAAGATTGCCTTTCTTCATGGGGATCTGCATGAAGAAGTTTATGTGACACAACCTCCTGGCTTTGAGGTTGTTGGCTCTGAAAACAAGGTATGTCGGCTGAGAAAAGCCCTTTATGGTTTGAAGCAGGCACCCAAGGCATGGTATGCTAAAATTCATGCACACTTACTGTCCCTTGGTTTTCGAAATAGCCCCACAGAGCCCACTCTTTATGTCCGTGGGAGTGGTTCTGATTTTTTAGTGCTGATTTTATATGTGGATGACAGGCCCTGATACTCAACATATTGTAGCTTTCAAGGCTAATTCGCAGCAAGGTTTTGAAATGTTAGACATGGGACAGCTGCACTATTATTTGGGCATTCAGTTTGCTCATGTTGAGGGGGGTATCATGATGTCACAGTCCAAGTATATTGGACAGCTCCTTGATCATTTTCAGTTTGAGGATTGCAAGCCAATCTCTACTCCAGTGGACCCTGGCTTCAAATTTTCAGCTCATGATGGGAGCCCACCATGTGATATCACTCTTTACCAGCAAGCTGTTGGATGTCTCATTTGCTTATGCCACACCCGACCTGACTTACAGTATGTAGTATCCTAGCTCAGCAGGTTCATGCACATGCCCAGTTCACAGCATTGGCAGGCAGTGAAGAGAGTCTTCAGATATCTCAGAGGCACTCATGATTTAGCTCTCTTACCATGCATGCTTACACGGATAGTGACTAGGCAGGTTGTTCCGACACCAAAGTGTCACATACTGGCAACTGTTTTTTGCTTGGCAGTTCATATCCAACTGTGAGGTTAAATACAGGGCAGCCTTCACCGCTACAGTAGAGTGTATGGCTTTGCCACTTACTTACAGATCTTGGTATTCGCAAGACATCCTCCATTATGGTCTACACTAACAGCCAGAGTGCTTTGGCCATTGCATGTAATCCAGTGTTTCAAATGTTCTTTTTGTGCTTGGAATTGAAGTCAACTTGATTTCAATTTCAGCAATTGCCACTTCAGGTTTTAGAGTGATTTTTTATGGATACAAATGCCTAGTATATGATCTTTGTGATGACAATGCCATAGTTCTCACTAGCACTTTGAAAAAGGGGCTTTATCACCTTGATGATCACTCAGCTGCACTCTCTATTGAAGCATTTGCTATTTCAGATTCACAGCTTGCTGAAACTCATCTTTGGCATGAGAGAATGGGTCATCTCAATTATAGAGCTCTTGCCAAGTTACATTCTCAGACCATGGCAAATGATGTACCTCAAACTCACAGAGTTTCCAAACATGTGTGTGGGCATCAAAGGCACTAAAACACTAAAGTGCCTATAACTATGCCTACAAGGCACATACCAGGGCCCATAGGGCATCACTATGACCAAGAGAAGATGGCCTACAAACCCCCCTCCATGGTATGGGCTGAAGTATTTTGGAAACGTCTCAGAATACCTAGTATTCTCTGGTCACGGTGGCACATGTTCATCCAAAAGAATATAGCCACCTATGAATGTACAAGGTATGTCAGATCATGCAACAAAGGGAACCAAATGTAAAGCCTGTCGGAAGACTTCAAACTTGGGACGAGGAAGTGCCTTTGTAAACATATCTACTATGTTGTCCTCTGTGGAAAGGTAGGACAACTCTATTTCCTGCTGACAACCGCTCTCTAACATAATGATAGTGAACTTCAATGTGCTTGGATGGCTTGAAATGGATGTCAGCTGCACATCTCCAATTCCTTTTACAACATAGGAAGCATTATTAGCACATGTGACACTCCCCCCTCGAGGTGCATTAGCTAAGGAATGAAACAACTCTCTGCAAGATGTGACGTGCTTGGAAGCACCACTATCAAAATACCAAGACTGAGCATCATTAGCAGTAAAGAATGCATCAACTTTGGAGGGATCAAAGGAGCAATGGACAGCCCATGCCCAGGCATCTGCTGGCTCGTGGGATTCAATTGCATGTGAGGCATTAAATGTCAATCCTGCTTTCTTTTTCTCCGAAGCAATGCGCTTCCTACATTCTGAAATTTCATGCCCTGGCTTGCGACAATAGTTGCATCTTTTCTTCTTTGACTTATCTCCTATATTTTTAGATGCATTGGAGGAATTGCCACTGTTAGGCGCATATTTAGGCTTGCCCATAGGCTTGGACCTTGCCTTTTCCTATCTGTTGTGAAGCAAATGCATGATCAGGAATAGTGGCTTGCCTATTAGCACCCCTTTGCTCTTCCTGCAAAAGCAAAGTGACGAGCTAATCAAAAGAGTAGTGGTCTAGATTACCCATGGCCACTAATCGAAGGGTTGTAGCAAACCCTTGATATGTATCTGGCAGCCCATTCAATGTGGTATTGACAAGCTGAGAATTTGGCCACCACCTCATCAATATTGGCAAGTTGTTCCATGAGGTCCTTAACCTTTGTCAAGTATGCATCCATAGAGTCACCCTCATTCATACTGACAACCTGCAATTGCCTTCTTCAATATGCAACATGTGCCTCATTGTGAATCTGATAAAGAGAAGCCAATTTGTCCCAAGCATCCTTTGCTGTCCTGCAAGACCGGATGTGTGGAATAATGATTCTCTTGCATGATAAAGCACAGGAATGTGCATTTGCATCTCTTGCATCCCATCTTGTTTGCTCCTGAGTTGGAGCAGCAGCAGCAGGGGAGCTAGAGGATAAAGCATCAGGAGGAGTACCCTCTGCAGAGAGACCAGCAGTAGGAGCAACCACTGTAGCATTAGCTAGCCTCAGATCAACCCCAGAAACAATATTCCAAAAATGCCTTGCAACAAGAATATGTTTCATGAGATAAGACCACACGGATAGTTGGTGCCATCCAACTTATCATCTTCACGACGAATGCCAAATAAATCAGGATTGTTGCCAGCCATTGCAAATAGGATACCCTTAAAAGAAAAGACCTAAAAACACAAAAGCCTCAAGGCTATCACTGCAAAGAGCTGGCTGTCCAAAAATGTGTCCAAAAATGACAGCAAATGTCTACAAGTAAATGTCCTGCAAATTTCCAGCCCAAATCAAAGGGCAAATGCAAATTTGACCCAAATGTAACGGTGTCGAGCAATCACCACTGCAAAAATCAGCAAATCTGGAAAAAGCCCCAAATGTAAGGAGGGCAAAGAAGCCAAAAAGAGGGCAAATACAGTTTTGCTGAGATTTTGCAAACCCTAAACTTCTCCCCTTTTGGTGATTGATCACTTCCTTGTACATCATCACATTGGCACTGCATGGGGGTGTTAGAATTATTGACATCTTCTAGGCAGTGACCAATGTAATCCTCACATTGGCACTACATGGGGGTGTTAGAATTATTGACATATTCTAGGCACTGACTAATGTAATCTATAAGTGAGTTAGGGGCACTTTCTCTCACTATAGATTTTTCCCCGTAACAACAGCTAGTTGTTGGCAGATTCCTTGCGTTCATATAAGGCCCTATCTGAGGCCATCGAACTTGAGATGTCTTTCTACGATTAGGAAACCTCAAGCGCGATGATGTCCTCCGATAAGCATCTGGCTAGAGCTCCCTGCAGATAGCCCTGAAACTCCTCTGATCCATCTGTCTGAGAAACCCAATCTCCCCATAGTGCCCTCCAAGAAAGACCACTCCACCCTGTCGTAGGCCTTCTCAAAGTCCAAGAGAAGGACGGCCAAGGGCTGTGACTCCTCTCTGGACCAATCCACTGCCTCCCAGAGCATGAAGATGTTGTCCAGGATGCTACGCTCTTGGACAAACCCAATCTGTGTAACATGCATGATGTCGGTAAGATGGAGCCGTAACCGCAAACTCAAGACCTTGGCGAGGATCTTATATGCAATATCACGCAGAGTGATCGGCCTCCACTGCCGGATGTCTGACCTATCTCCCTCTTTCGGGATCAAACAAATCCACCCCCTGCTCAAAGACTGAGGGAGAAGGCATGTGTCAAAAATCTCCTGGCAAGCTAGACGGAAAGGGGTGGAGATAATCTCCCAAAAGTTCCAAAAGAAGGCCGGAGTCAAGCCATCCTCACCCGGGCAATTCTAGGTCGGGAGAGCCTTGAGGGCTTTGAAGAGCTTCTCATCTGTGAAAGGCTCCTCAAGTCTACTGCATAAGTCCTACGAGACTACTAGCGGAACGTGATCCAAAACTAGCTCTCGGGCCAAAAGACCAGCTGGGGTCATCCTCTCCGTCTGAAAGAGCTGGCTGTAGAAACCCGTGGTCATGTCCAAAATCTCCTGCAGGTCAGTGTGCATGATACCCTGCGAGTCCCGGAGACACTGTAGCTGTGTGCCTGCCGACCGAGGCTCAGTGGTTTGAAAGAATTGCTTCGTCATCATGTCCCCCTGCTACACCCATCGGGCCCGAGAGGAATGATAGGAGAACTCAGCCCGCCGCACCTCCGTGTCCCGGAGCTCAAGACGAGCGCTCTCCAATCTGTCACTAAGCCACAAAGACACTGGGTGCTGCTCCTTGAGTCTCTCGATGGAGGCGATGTCTCTCCTCAAAGCCCGCTCTCGCTTCTAAATGGTACTCCTCCGCCGAAGGACGTGAGCTTGCAGCTCCTCACTACTCCTCTAAATCGCATCAACCACCCACGTTACCCAACCCTCACACAGTGCCGTCTCTGACTGCTCCCAAATCCTTGCCATGACCTGCTGAATCTCCTCGTCCTACAAGAGGTCCTTTGGAATGCGGGTCCCTTATAGGAGAGACCTCGACGGGGGTGATCCAAGTGAAGTACCACTGGAGAGTGGTCTGACATCATGGTACCTACCAGAATCCCGATAGATCCGCCTCTGTGTAGTGTCCAGTTCCCAACATACAAACGGTCTAGTCTCTCTAGCAATCCATCGTGTCTCCTCTGTCCAAAGGAGAAGAGAAGGCTACTAGGTGTCCTACTGAAATCTGGCTCTCTCCACGGGTCTCTCCCACTGACCATGAAAATGAACTGCTCCCAAGAGCTACACTCTGCTGCTAGCATCTCAAAAAAGAGTCTCCGCCCCGCTTGTCTTCCCCAAACTCCAGGTTGTTGAAGTCACCTCCAGCAATCCAAGAGTCTACATCCAGAAGACACTCTGATAGCCTCCTCCAAAAGGCCAGACGGTGCTGTCTGCACGCTGGGGCATACACGTTCAGGATCCCGATCCTAGACTCTCCTGTCCGAACTTCCATCCAAACTGCCCGTCTTGAAATAAGCTCGCCCTGGTCGTAGACCTCTAGGGCCAAAGTCTGTGAGACTGAGATGCAGACCCCGCCACTCCGTCCTACCGCAGGGGACCACTCCTCTGGACCTCTCCCTGGAAGAAGGTGATGGCGTCGTCTGATGTCTGAAGCTTAAAACATGTGTTCCTGAATCATAAGGATGTCCATCACTGTCTTCTGCAACTCTTGCCAGAGTATCAGGAACTACAGTTGGCTACGAACACGGTCCTGGAGCCCGTGTACGTTCCAACTCACTATGGTCCAGCTCATGAGGATGGGGCAGTCAGGAACAAGGCTCTCCTGTGAGTGGGTGCCTGTCCCAGAAAGACTGCTTTGTGTGATTTTGTCGGGAGTTTAGAGGGCGAGTAGTCAGTATCTATGCGTCGCCATACTAGTGTGAATACCAGCTCAATACCAATCTTCCGTGCCTACTTCATCATGAAGGAGGCTTCCCCCCCGAACAGCTCCGCACACTTCTGGAGGGGCTAAAGGTGTGCCTGCTCCACCTTTGCCTCCAGCGGCAATCTGATAACTCCTGTCGCCAAACCACACACCGACTCCTCGCGCATGAAGCTCAACTGAAAGTTCACCTCCGCACCATGGGCGTACCAAAGGTCTAGTCCATGTGGCCCCATCCACTCATCCATCAAGAGTGTAATAGGATTCTCAAAAATAGCATCGAACACCTCCGAGGACCATTTCTCCACCCCTGTGGACGCAAACGAAGATCTCCAAATGGGGTGTGTCGGAGATCCACTGTACTGATCAAACCCCGCTTTCAGGGCTGAAGGACCATCAGTGTTACCTCCAATGGTAGACAGTAAGAGTCCAGAACCTCCAGATAGTTCCAGGGTCCCAGAGATTGCCCTCGTGGCCTCCCTCGTGCGCCTCCCTCCCCCTCCGCAAAGTACACAGAGTCAGCAGGCTCCGGCCCAGCATCCTTTCAGGCAGGAGCAGCAGGAGTCTCAGACTCCTTGGGTTACCTCCTCAGAAGGGGACTAGACCCAAGTTCAAAAGAAAAAGAACCCAAGCAAGCAGGCCCGCAAGCGCCGCAGACAGAGGGCCAATCACAGAGAGAGGGACAGGATTGTTCGAGAGGCCCCAAAGGAGGAATAGCAGGAGTCACCTCCTCTAGCGGCAAGGGCCACCGCCCATCCAGACAGTCCTCCAACTTGGGAGGTTCAGCCTCCGATTCCACCCTTGCAGCAGCAGCGAGCCTCAGTCCCCCCTCCTATAGTCACCCTTACCACCCGTCCCCCTTCCTCTATCCCCCGCGTCCCCACCACTTCCTCTCTTACTGTCCCCCTCTCCTCTTCAGCAGTAGTTTATTCTGCTTCAACACCCCTACAAGTTGGCAAGGGAACGATGACGCCCCCTTTTGCCTCCTCATCGTAGCAACAGGTGCGTTCAGGGAGGGATCCCAAGGGACGAGGCTCGTCTTTCCAGTCAACGGCCCTTAATCTCCAACTTGGGTGTACCTTACCGCGGGACAAGCTCACCCATCTGTCTGCACCGAAGACACTCGCCTAGTAACCCAAAAATGTCCACCCTCTTGCAAAGTGTGCCCCCTTCAAGGGTCTCGAGAAGGATCAACTCTAGGAGGGACTGTGGGCTCTCAACCACCAGTCTGATCTTGGGGACTCCATCATCTGCTAAAATTGAGGCGACTGACTCTAGCGGGGACTCGAGCACTGTGCCAAATGCCCGACCAATGGGAGGAAGGATGGCTCGATACTCCTTGGGGAGCCCTTGAAAGCGAAGTGTACCCGGGAAACGTGGAACATGGTGTGTCTTATCCATGTCCTCCACTGTAAACCCATGATACCAAGGAAAGAGGTAAACAAGATGTAGACCGAGGAGGATGGGGCTCTGCTCCACAAGTGTCGAGATAGTGTCGGGGAAGCTCAATTGGATGAGGAAAACGCCTCGTCCATAGATGGTGACCTCTTGGATGTGGTCTCCTCCTAATGCCAAGCTCGCCTGGATCCACTCTCGCACCTGTCTTCGTGTAAGCATGAGGCCCATAATTTTGTCTGCAAGCGCCTTGTCTTGGAGGGACTGAACTGCCTGTTGTACGTGTTACTTGTCAGCTGGGGAAAGAACAACCTTAATGGCCGTGAGATTCGAGGGTACTGCCATAGAGCCCCTCTGGCCAGGCCAAGGGTCACCACCAAGGTTTTCTTTCGCCTTAACAAGCACAAATACTCACGTGGAAGAAGCTCCAGATACTGGAGCCACAAAGGGGGCTGATTTCCCTTTTGATCCCGGTGGTTCTATTGAACATAATATGCATGGTATACAATCCAACGACACTCAGCCCACCTATGGCATGCCAGGCCATTGGCCTACAGTCTTTCATGTAGAGCATTAGGTTGCTATGCCTTTTCCGAGAAGATGCAATTGGAAATGCTCCTGTGGACAAGGAGGAGATCTCAGCAAACAATTTATGCTATCTCTTTTCATGCCTTGATGGGTGCCAAAAGTGCTGAAACTATTAGATTGAAAAGGCAAATTAATGGCAAGACTGTTCACATGCTTATGGACAGCGATAGCACTCATAGTTTCATCAATTCTAAGACCTTAAAGAATATGGGACCGATTGCTACTGAGATTGATCATGGGCTAAGAGTAGAGATGGCAAATGGACAGCATTTGAACAGTAAATTTTGTTGCCAAGATGCAAGGATCAAGCTCTCTCAAGATTATGAATTTGCTAGGGATCTCTTGGCACTGGACATGGGCCCAATAGATGTTGTCCTGGGTTCTGATTGGTTGAAGTCATCGGGCACAATCATCATGGACTTAAATGCCCTAATCACTCAGCTTTGTCTACAAGGCAAGAACTGTAGCATTGCATGGCATTGCCACTCCTAAATTGCCAATCATTTCAGTAAGGCAGTTGGCCAGAGAGCTCAGGAAGGAGCATGCCCTCTATGCATTGAATGTGTCAGTATCTCAGGGAGGTAGCTTTCCCCGTGTTGAGGATTGTGATATGCAGTAACTGCTCTCGGATTTTGCTGATGTATTTGCTGATATGCCATCCCAATTGTAGATGCTAAACGAAGAGAGAGAGAGAGTGTGTGCAGTACAGGACGAGTCGAAGAAGAAGTAACGTCAACTTAGATAGATAAGGTTCCTAAACACAAGTACAAAGTACTTGTATCTAGGCCTAGGACTAAGTGTCCTAGGTGTCACATAGGACTAAGTGTCCTACGTGGCATAGTAAGCACTAACACAATAAGTGCATACACTTATGCCTACAAGGCACATACCATGGCCTATAGGGCATCACTAGAACCACCAAAAGATGGCCTACAAACCCCCCTCCATGGGATGGGCTGAAGTACTCTGGAAACGTCTCAGAATACCTGGTAGTTTCTGGTCATGGTGGCACATGTTCATCCAAAAGGATATAGCCACCTATGAATGTACAAGGAATGTCAAATCAGGTAACAAAGGGAACCAAGTGTAAATCCTGTCGGAAGACTTCGAACTTGGGACGAGGAAGTGCCTTTGTAAACATATCTGCCATGTTGTCCTCTGTGGGAAGATAGGACAACTCTATGTCGCCTGCTGACAACCGCTCCCGAACATAATGATAGTGAACTTCAATATGCTTGGTACGCGCATGAAACACTGGGTTACGCGCAATGGCCCAAGCACTCTGGCTGTCAGTGTAGACAATAGTAGAGGATGTCTGGCAAATACCAAGATCTGTAAGTAACTGTCGAAGCCAAACACACTCTACTGTAGCGGTGAAGGCTGTCCTGTACTCAGCCTCACAACTAGACATGGCAACTGTCGGTTGCTTCTTGCTGAGCCAAGAAATACATGAATTGCCAAGCAAAAAACAATTGCCAGTATGTGACACTCTGGTGTCAGAACATCCTGCCCAATCACTATCCGTGTAAGCATGCATGGTAAGTGAACCCTGATCACCATAGAAGAGGGCTAAATCCTGAGTGCCTCTGAGATATCTGAAGACTCTCTTCACTGCCTGCCAATGCTGTGAACTGGGCATGTGCATGAATCTGCTGAGCTGAGATACTGCATACTCTGCAAGTCAAGTCTGCAAGTCAAGTCTGGTGTGACATAAATAAATAAGGCATCCAACAGCCTGCTGATAAAGAGTGATATCACATGGTGGGCTCCCATCATGAGTTGAGAATTTGAAGCCAGGGTCCACTGGAGTAGAGATTGGCTTGCAATCCTCAAACTGAAAACGATCAAGGAGCTGTCCAATATACTTGGACTGAGACATCATGATACCCCCCTCAACATGAGCAAACTGAATGCCCAAATAATAATGGAGCTGTCCCATGTCTGACATGTCAAAAATCTGCTGCAAGTCAGCCTTGAAAGCTGCAATTTGCTGAGTATCTGGGCCCGTGAGAAGCATATCATCCACATATAAAATCAGCACTAAAAAATCAGATCCACTCCCACGGAAATAAAGAGTGGGTTCTCTGGGACTATTCTGAAAACCAAGGGATAGTAAGTGTGCATGAATTTCGGCATACCATGCCCTGGGTGCCTGCTTCAAACCATAAAGGGCTTTTCTAAGCCGGCATACCTTATTTTAAGAATTAACAACCTCAAAACCAGGAGGTTGAGTGACATAGACTTCTTCCTGCAGATCCCCATGAAGAAAGGCAGTCTTGATGTCAAGTTGGTGCACTTGCCAATGATGATGGGCTGCAATGGCAATGACACATCGAATGGTAGTAATCCTGGATGTGGGAGCAAATGTCTCCTCAAAGTCAATGCCTTGTTGTTGGGCATACCCTTTTGCAACAAGACGGGCTTTGTATCGATCTATGCTGCCATCAGATTTTCTTTTTAATTTGTAGACCCACCGCGTTCCAATGGCATGCTTGCCAGGTGGGAGATCTACTAATTCCCAAGTGTCATTTTTGGCAATAGATTGTAACTCAGCTTTCATTGCATCCATCCACTCTTTGCTGTCAAAAGCATCTTTATGGCACAAAGGCTCTTCATTGCAAGCTGTAGCAAGGAGTGCAAACTCAAGAAAGTGACCATGCTGTCTATTCCCTGATCTTGTCCGGGCAGCAAAAGGCTGATCTTGTTTGCTGTCCCTCAATGTATCAAGAAGCCATCTGGGAACTTGCCTTTGCTGTCTATTAACAGCTCTTTCTTCAATGACTGCATCATGAGTAATGGGATCATTTTGTGCCGGAAGAGAAACCTGCAAATCAGCATGAGGTTGAGGCTGATTATTGCTTTGTGGAGGGCCTGCAGGAGGCGCATGTTGCTGCTCAAAATCCTCTTCTGATGATGGTAGAGGTAACCAAGATTCAAAGGCATCAAACATGTCAATATCTGGCTTTGCTTTGCAATCCACAAGAGGAGAAGCTGAATGTTCAGCAAAGATCACATCTCTACTGACAATAATCTTCCCAGTATTTGGTTGATATAACAGATACCCTTTGCTCTCCTGGCTGTAACCAATGAATATGCATTTGATTGCCTTGTCATCAAGCTTATGTCTCAGCTGAGATGGTACATGAACATATGCAAGAGACCCAAAAACTTTCATGTGTGAAAGTGAAGGCTTCCTGCCTTTCCATGCTTCATAAGGTGTAATAGTCTTTAATGCCCGTGTAGGTGATCTATTCAGCACATAGTTGGCACACATTACTGCATCAAGCCAAAATTTATTGGGCAAAGACTTGGCCTTAAGCATGCATCTAGCCATCTCCATTGTGGACCTGTTTTTCCTTTCAGAAACAGGATTCTGCTGAGGAGTGTAAGGAGTAGTGCATGAGTGAATAATGCCCCGTGAGGAAAGAAATGCATCAAACTCCTTTGACATATACTCACCCCCCCTATCTGTGTTGAGGGTGACAAGCTTGCATCCTGATTCATTCTCAACCATATTCAGCCATCTCTAAAAGCATAAGAAAACTTCAGATTTGGCCTTTAAAGGGTATACTCAGCAATACCTTGTGAAATCATCAATGAGAGTCATGAAATACTTGTATCCTCCAATGGCATTTGTCCTCATTGGGCCACAGACATCACTGTGTACTAGCTGCAATTTCCTTTGTGAGAGTTTTGGACAATTCTTTTAAAAAGGAAATCGATGCATCTTACCCAAAAGACAACCCTCACACACAAGTTTAGAAACTGTGTGAGTCTGAGGTACATCATTAGCCATCTGCTGTGAAGGTAGCTTTGCAAGAGCTCTATAATTGAGATGGCCCATTCTCTGATGCCACAGATGAGTTTCAGCAAGCTGTGAATCTGAAATAGCCAATGCTTCGGTATAAAGTGCAGCTGCATGATGATCAAGGTGATAAAGTCCTTTTCGCAAAGTGCCAGTGAGAACTATGGCATTGTCATCACGAAGATCATATACTAGGGATATGTAGCCATCAAAAATTACTCTGAAACCTGAAGTAGCAATTGCTGAAATTGAAATCAAGTTGACTTCAATTCCAGGCACAAAAAGAACATTTGTCAGAGTGACAAGATGGCTGGAAATGGATGTGAGCTGCACATCTCCAACTCCTTTTACAGCATATGAAGCATTATTGGCAGTCCCCCCTCGAGGTGCATCAGCTAAAGAATGAAACAACTGTCTGCAAGATGTGACATGCTTGGAAGCACCACTATCAAAGTACCAGGACTGAGCATCATTAGAAGTAAAAAGTGCATCAGCTTTGGAGGGATCAAATGAGCAATGGACAGCCCATGCCCAATCATCCTGAAGAGCATGTGCATGTGAAGCATCTGATGGCTCATGGGATTCAATGGCATGTGAGGCATTAGCTGTCAATCCTGCTTTCTTTTTCTCCGAAGCAATGCGCTTCCTGCATTCTGAAATGTCATGTCCAGGCTTGCGACAATAGTTGCATCTTTTCTTCTTTCCTTTATCTGCTGTATTTTTAGATGCAGGGGAGGAATTACAGCTGCTATGTGTAGAGGAATTGCAGCTGCTATGCGCAGATTTTGGCTTGTTCATAGGCTTGGAAGCCTTGCCTCTTCCTGTTTGTTGTGAAGCAAATGCATGATCAGGAATAATGGCTTGTCTGTTAGCTCTACTTTGCTCTTCCTGCAAAAGCAAAGTAACAAGCTGATCAAAAGAATAGTGGTCTGGATTACCCATGGCCACTAATCGAAGGGTTGTAGCAAACCCTTGATATGTATCTGGTAGTCCATTCAAGGTAGTACTGACAAGCTGTGAATTTGGCACCACTTCATCAATGTTGGCAAGCTGTTCCATGAGGTCCTTGACCTTTGTCAAATATGCATCCATTGACTCACCTTCATTCATATTCACTTCCTGTAATTGCCTTCTCAAATATGCAACACGAGCTTCATTGCGAATCTAATATAGAGAAGCCAATTTATCCCAAGCATCCTTTGCTGTCCTGCAAGAACGGATGTGTGGAATAATGATTCACATGCATGATAAAGCAATGCATGAATGTGCATTTGCATCTCTTGCATCCCATCTAGACTGTTCTTGAGTTGGAAGAGCAATAGCAGGAGTGCTAGAGGAAGAGGCATCAGGAGAAGTACCACCTGCAGAAGGTGCAGCAGTAGAAACAACCACTGAAAGATTGGCTGGCCTCAGATCAGCCCCAAAAACAATATTCCACAAATGCTTTGCAACAAGAATATGTTTCATGAGATAAGACCACATCGGATAGTTGGTGCCATCCAACTTATCATCTTCACGAAGAACTCCAAATAAATCTTGATCGTTCCCAGCCATAGCAACTGTGATAACTTGTAAAAGACCTGAAAACCCAAAAGCCTCAAGGCTATCACTGCAATAAGCTGGCTGTCCCAAAAATGACAGCAAATATCTGCAAATTTCTGACCCAAATCAAAGGGCAAATGCAGATCTGACCCAAATGTGACTGTGACAGGCAATGTTCACTGCAAAAACAGCAAATTTGGCAAAAGCCCCAAATTTATTGAGGGCAAATATGCCAAAAAGAGGGCAAATTCAGAAAAGCCCCAAATCTTGCTGAAATTTCGCAAATGTGACCCAATGTATGCAAATCTGACTCAATGTCCTGCAAATGTAACTGAATGTCCTGCAATCTGACTTAATGTACTGCAATATGATGCAAAAACAGCAAATTTGGCAAAAGCCCCAAATTTATTTAGGGCAAATAGGCCAAAAAGAGGGCAAATGTGTGAAAGCCCCAAATTTTGCAATGTCCTGCAAAAGCCCCAAATTGCAAATGTAGATACCACTGAAAATAAATTCGCACTTCGAAATTGTACAAAACACTCGGAGCAGGTACAAGCTGTACGGTCAACTGTTCTCAAAGTACACGTGTACGGAATGCAGGTACAAGTTGTACGACGGCTGATCTGCAGGTGAACGTACGGAGCAGATGATCGTACGGAGCAGATGAACCTATACAAAGCAGGTACGGTGCGAGTACACTTGTACAGAGAAGAGAGTACGGCTGTCGCAGATACTTATTCCGTACGGCGGGAGTATTAAATACAGGTACAAAAGGTAGTACGACAAAGTACAGCAAAGTACTTAATGCTTGTATGGAAGTACGATGGCGCACTGCAGGTACGGCGTACGGCGAACTGCTCATCGTACGTACGGCGAACTACCACTGAAGGTAAGTGATGACGCAGAGTACGGAATATGTACGAAAGGTACGGCGAAGCAGGAATGCAGTACAGCGATGCAGCGCGCAGGTACCACTGAAGGTACGACGGAGCAAATAGTGATAAAGAGCCTCGAACCAGATCTAGGAGTGTGTCGACCAGCAAGGCAGAAAACTCTCCAATGAGCAATGGAGTACTCGGGGCTGAGGAGAGCTGGAAGGCTAGAGCAATACCTGCTCTGATACCACTGTAGATGCTAAACGAAGAGAGAGAGAGAGAGAGTGTGCAGTAGTACAGGACGAGTCGAAGAAGAAGTCACGTCAACTTAGATAGATAAGGTTCCTAAACACAAGTACAAAGTACTTGTATCTAGGCCTAGGACTAAGTGTCCTAGGTGTCACATAGGACTAAGTGTCCTACGTGGCATAGTAAGCACTAACACAATAAGTGCCTACACTTATGCCTACAAGGCACATACCATGGCCTATAGGGCATCACTAGAACCACCAAAAGATGGTGCCTACACCAATTGCCTCCCAAGAGGGATGTGGATTATGCTATTGTTCTAAAGCCTCGCAGTAAGCCCATAAACAAAGTCCCATACCACCTCTCTGGTTGAGCGCGAGGAAATGGCAATATAGGGGTGAGATTTGCTTGAGAAGGACTTCATCTCTCATAACCCTTCTCCTTTTGCCTCCCCGGTGATTCTGGTGAAGAAGAAAGATGGATCATATCACATGTGCATTGATTACAAGGATCTAAATAAGGCCACTATCAAGAACAGGTTTCCAATCCCCAAGATAGATGACCTATTGGATGAACTCAAGGGTGCTCAGTTTTTCACGAAGATAGATTTGAGGTTTGGATACCATCAAATCAGGGTGAAAGAAGGAGATGAGCACAAGACGGCCTTCCGCACAGAACGGGGCTTGTATGAATTCAAGGTGATGACTTTTACAGTGACTAATGCACCGGCCACCTTCTAGGCGCTGATGAACAAGATATTACAGCCACTTCTTTTTAGATGGGTGCTGGTTTTCTTAGATGATATCCTCATTTACAGCAAGGATAGACAGGAGCACATTACGCATGTGAAGCAGGTGCTAGAAAGTTGAGTACTTGGGGCATATTGTGAGTAGACGTGGCATTCGGATGGATCCTGCAAAGGTGAAATGCATCAAAGATTGGCCACATCCACAAAATGCCACCCAGTTGAGAAGATTTTTAGGTCTTGCTTCCTTCTACAGGCACTTTATTCTCGGCCAGTCCGGAAGAGGGCCTTGTTGTGGGTGTGCCCTCCCCCCCTGTGAGGACAGAGTAGGATAGAGGGCTGGATGGTCACGTAAACTCTACTAGCTGTCCAAAATAGGCACTATTAGGCCTTAGGGTCACTTAAATCCTAATTGTCCTAACTAGGCACTGTCCTAGGACCTAGGATTAGTACTAATTATCCTAATTGTCCTACCTAGTCACTACTAAGCCTTAGGGGGATTTAAACCCTACTAAACAATGACCCCAACTAAGGTGTCTCCCTTAGCCGTAATACTTTAGTATAGATGTAATAGATTGAGTCTCCTTTCACCGAATAAATTAGGGATTTCTACCATTGCCGCCAACTAAAAAGTATGTACTTCCCATGGGGGCCATACAACCATCCCCCCAAATGAACATTCAATTTCTGCGTTGCTATTGTGAGCGTATACTTCAAGCTGTCCATGCTCTACAACAATCATAAGTACCATCTATCCCCATCTGCTCTAGACTAGCATGGGCAAATGGGTGGGGACTTGTTGATGGAGCCAGTGTCTCTTACCTAATGGTGTGCATTGGAAACTATTTGTGAATAGTTTGCTGATGGAAGTGGTGTAGGCTAAGGAAATTGGGTAGCCGTTCATTTACTCAACTTAGAATTGCTCTTGGTCCAGTTGCAGCTCTTGACGAGGACACCCCTTTCATAGCCAAAGTCACCATTATGCATGGTACTTGAGACTAGCTGGTTGGAGTCAACAGCCCAACTCTTACCCTATTGCTTGATTATGGTGATCATCTACCATGTATATAAAGAATATGATAATTTGTAATGTCCTTGTGCCAAATGAGAGGCTTTGGTTGAAGATCCCCCTGCTTCTATATGTAATTTCATGAGAGTCTTGCAACTATGTGTCGTAGTTGCATTCGGCTTGAAGGGAAACCCTTGTTCAATAAAATTATTAATTGATATTGGGGTTGTGACTCCTTGCATGATGTAATCCCTCTCGCCAAGCCTTAGCAGTGACAGACTCTTCAGTTAGTTGACAAACTTGGTTGGGTGAGGAAGAATCTGAGTGTCCTATGATCTGTTTTCACCTTAATTTTACTCCCGTACCGATAGTGGTGCCATTTCTTGAAGCATGCAAGATAGCCAACATCTCCTAATCATAAACATGGTAATTGAGTTCTTTGGCATCCAACTTCCTGCTTTCAAAGGCTATTACCCCGTTGTTCCTACCTCATAACAACCCTCAATCCTTTGCCACTGGCATCTGCCTCCACAATCAAAGACGCGAAGAATCAAGGCATACCTAGACAGGTGCATGAGTGTGAACAAATTTCAGTTCTTTAAAGCTGTGTTGTGCTTCCTTTGACCACCAAAAAGCATCCTTCTTCAAGAGGTCAATAAGAGGAGCTGCCCTCTTGGCAAATTTGCGAATAAAGGGCCTGCAGAAGGAAGTAAGACCTAAAATCCTCTCAATTGGGTGGGATTTTGTGGCTGTGGCCAATCTTTGACCACCGAAAAGCATCCTTCTTCAAGAGGTCAGTAAGAGGAGCTGCCCTCTTTGCAAATTTGTTCCTAACACTGTGCGGGCACACCCACAAGCAAGGCCCTCTCTCTCTAGGTGACATAAGGAGAAACTAACCTCCAACAGAAAGGGCTATTGAGATTGTGTCTAGTACGGAAGAGAAAGCTACAAACAATGAGGAGAAAAAGCAAGCTTTGGAGCTTAAGAATGAAAAAACTTTAGGGCTTCTTGGACATGCCTTAGGAGTACATTTCTTCATCATGTTGATATTTCCAAGATGGCTGCGCAAATACTTTTTATGACACACGTTCAGCTAGTAGTAGTAGGAGTTCATTATGGCATTGGAATTTCCTCATTGTCTTTTGTTTGCATTAGTGGCAATTTTGGTTTGCAACCCCTTCTCGGTTTATGGGGGGTTTGTTAGCTTTAGTTAAGTATCTGTGTGGTATGTGTGATAAACCTCCAAGGGGTGGTCAAGAGCAATAGGGTTGATGAAAGGGTGGGAAAGACTAGTGCCACGTGGCACTATCCCATGCATGCTTCTACGTGGTGGTTCTCATCTTGGCTGAGGGACTTTGAGGCGACTCACAGCTCTACTCTCGCATGAGAGTCAGAGCTCTAGACACTGGTGAGTAGGCAGCAGCACCATCACGATGCATGTGCTTCTTGGCTCTCTCACCTAACACGACTTCTCGTCCCTTCACGACTCTGCCCGCAACCAATTTATATGCTTGGACTATCTTTGTTCGGGATTATGTGTGTGGATCAGCTCCGCCTATTTGGAGCTTTGAATTGGACTATCTCTATTCGAGATTATGTGCTTGTACTCAGCCTTTGTGGCCAGAGTGTTGGGCAGATGCAACAAGCCCCGTAGGGATGAGTGTCTGCTAGTGCGTGATGTGAGAGGTTGTGTGCATAGTTGCATCTGTACGCATACGGATGGTTTTTCCGTACGTACGTCCATTCGTACGGCTTTTCTTACGGGGTTTTTTTTTTAATATATATAAATAAATTTATTTTATTTTAATTTTAATAAATCTTTTTGTGGGCTTTTGTTTTGTGAGGTGTGTTTTTTGGGTGTGGTTTGGTTTTTTTGTTGTGTGTGTGTGTAGGGAGGGGGGTTGTTTTGTTTGGGAGGGGGGATCGATTTTGTGCCTGGCCAAAACCTTGGAAAACGCATTTTTAGCACTATTCTAATCCGTACGTTGCTAATCTGTACTCCGTACACTATTGGCCGACTTTGGCTCTGGTTGGCCTCAAGGATGGTCTCAAGGAGGAGGAGGAGGAGTAGGAGGAGGATGGCACTGATATAGATGATGATGAGGAGGAGGATGAGCAAGAGAATGAGGATGAGGATGAGGATGAGCAAGAGAATGAGGATGAGGATGAGGATGAGGATAAGGATGCAGCTTGAGGCTTGGGCCTCATCGATTGTGAATCATGATGCATTTCAATTTTCAGCTTTATTTCTGGGCTGTGGTGGCAGCCTTTTCTTCTATGATGTTTTGCCTTTGATGTTTTGGTGTAGTACCTACTTCCAAGTTTCTACTACCTACCTTTGATCATGATGTTTGGTATAGTATTGATCTATCATTGACACTATGTATCAATATCCAGATTCCAGATGACTCTCGTCTCTGGAGGGCCAAGGCTGGACTCTTTGAACTTTCATGAATCGTGACTTTAATATTAATACAAGTTTGAAGTCTGAAGTTTCAACTTGAAAGTTTGTAGCTCTATGTCAATGTAATGTGTACAATGTATATCTTTCTTAATGTTTTTGAGTAAAATTAGGGTCACGTATGTTTAAGCCCTAGGGGCTGAACCATACTCCAATCATACTTCCATACTCGTATGACGTATGCATATGGTAACGTATGGAAAAAACTATGCTTGTGTGTAAGAGCTTTTCTTATTAAGACATTTCGACTTGAATGATCTATCATTCCAAGATTCTCTTCTCTGTTAGATTAGTGATTCAAATTAAGTGCATGCATTTGTATCTCGGTTTGCAAACAAGCAGGACGTCTGAAGTTAGGCGGTTTGTAGCATCCATTAGAGAGTCCATATGGCAAATGAAAAAGAATCTCTATGGATTTTTCCTGTTAATTTGCTGTAATGAAGGGGGGGGAAGGGCTATTTTAAGGCCCTTAAGAGGCCTTTTAGGTAGGAAATGTGGAGGGACTATATAAGTCTCCATCCACCACTCACTGTACACTTTTAATGTGACATCTAATCCTATCTACTCCCTCCTTCCTCCTACATGCTGCCTATACACTCTCCCAATCTCTCTCTATCTCTCTCTTCCCCTCACCCTTCTCTCTCTCTTCCTCTCCCTCTAACCCATTCCTCACTGCTCATCTCACTCCTTCCCCTTCCTCTCTCTCCTCTCTACCAATTCCATCCCCTTTCTCCAATCTTTCATTGCATTGGTATCAGAGCTCCGACTCTGGCACCTTGGCTTCCCCATTTTCAGTTAGTGCAGCACACCTATGACAGACTACAATGAATCTGTTCCCCAACGTGCATTAGCATAAATCAGCGTAGATTGCCGACGAGGAGCCTAACAACCAACGCCAATCACACAGGTAAACAAAAAACATCTAGCCCTGCGCTAGTCTGGTACTTTCAGCTCAATCTTGCAGCAAGTCAGTTGACATATGCGCAGTCCAATGATTCCCTTCTGTACCAAACAAAGGGAGCAGCCCAGTCCAAAGAACGAATCAAACAAAGTTACACCTAGCAGGAGCCAAAAGCCAGCATAGCACCATCCGTTTTCCAGAGAGTGGCTTGACATGCTTGCTCAAGGACAGCTTCTAGCCGTCATCGCTAAGCAGCCCATTCATCAACACGCACCACAACCTCTACCCTCTCACTTTCTCCCAGTGATTTCCATCTTTTCCCCCTCTTTCTACAACACCCAGCAGCCGCACATATGTAGCTTGCACGCTTTGCCTTGCTTTGTTTCTCGGTTATTCTGTTGCTCCCGCAATGGCGCTTCTTCAAAGCCCATCGTATCCGTCGCACCGCTGCTTGCTCTAGCCTCGCAATATTAAAGCTCGGTCGAAATTCCATAGTTGGCTTCAAGAGGCCAGGCGCCCATTCTATCCGTTGCGCTGTCACTTGCTCCGCCTCACCGTTGCTCAGCTCTGCCCATGCCGTCGGTGATCGTCGCCTAAGGTTCATTGTATAGGTTAGGTTAGTAAGTGGGTTAGGTCTAACTAGGTTTAGTTAGTTAGGTCAACGCAACCAAGTTTCATAAACTGAATCTGAGTTAGGTTATAGTAACTAGGATAAGGGTTAGTTTAGCTAGTTTGGGGCTAGGTTAGTGCTAACTTGGGTTTATCAATTAGATTAGATTAGCCTAAGTCAATGTCCTAACAATCTTAGGGGTCTTAGGTTAGTGCAGTACTAACTGTCCTAGGTGACCGGGCCCTCCTCCCCAAGGGAGGGAAAAAAAGAAGGGGGGAGGGGGGAAGTCAATTTTTCCAGCCTCTTTTTAGGGCCTTTCACAACCCCGTTTGGAGTCTTTGGTCTCCATTTTGAAGCCTTGTCATCGACCTTTCCTCTCGAGCTTTTCCATCGACCTTTTTGTGGTTCGATACTTTCTATGTGTTCTGACAACTCCACACATCTGTATGAACTCACAGAGATGAGCACAAGACAGCCTTTTGCACACAGAGAGGTTTATATAAGTTCAAAAAGATGCCTTTGGGATTGACCGATGCACCGGCTACATTCCAGGCACTCATGAACAAGACTTTGCAGCCTCTTCTTTACAAATGTGTTCAAGATTTTGCACTCAGATTTTGCAGCCCCCAGGCCTTTACCACTTGTATACGTCTCTACAAAGTGGTAAAGTCCTGGGGGCTGTTCTAAGACAACAGCATGGAGTTATCGCTTTCCAGAGCAGGAAATTTGAGGCCAAGTAATTTAAGTTTGAACTATCATATTTATGATCAGAAAATGTTGGCTATCCTACATGCTTTCAAGAAACGGCACCACTACCTGTACGGTAGCGCGATGAAGCTTAAGACAAATCATAGGACACTAAAGTATTTCCTTACGCAACGCAATTTGTCCATGAAACAAAAGCAGTGGTTGGTTGCAGTTCCGTCCTACAATTTCAACATTGAGTACATGAAGGGAAAAGAAAATGTGAGTGCAGATGCCTTGTCTAGAATGTGGGATTGCAGTTTGTCTCCCGTTTCCACCATCTATCAGGAGCGGATTCTTGGGATTCAGGAAGAATATATGCAGAACTCCAAGGAAACTCCCATATTTTTGGAGTTACAGAAGCCTTCAAGCCAAGGGCATGCTAGAATTTAAACTGCATAATGGGCTGTTATACTGCAAGGACAGAGTTTATCTTGAGCCAGATTCAACGTACAAGCTGCTGGTTTTGCACGAAATGCACTCGTCTCCTATGGCAAGACATGCAGGTATCACTAAGACATATGAAAAGATCAAACAGAGCTTCATCAGGGATGGCAAGTGGCGGGATGTGGCTACATATGTCATTGGATGCTTGCCTTGCCAACACATTAAGGTGGACAGACAGCGACCCGGAGGTCTCTTACAGCCATTACCTATATTCCAGAAGGCAAATGGACTCACATAGCAATGGATTTCATCACAGGGTTGCCTTCTACAAAGGGGATGGGATAGCATTTATGTGGTGGTGGATAGAATGACAAAACAGGCTCGCTTCATACACACTAAGACCTTGTATTCAGCAACACAGGTTGCTTGGCAATTTATTGAGCATGTTTTTAAGCATCATGGCTTCCCTCAAGATATTGTCAGCGACAAAGACGCAAAATTATGGGTCACTTTTGGCAAGACTTATTCTTAGCAGTGGGCACTCTCCTCACACCTAGCACTACTTACCACCCTGAGACGGATGGATGGTCAGAAAGGGTGAGCAAATGGGTGGAGGAATACTTTAGGCACTTTTGTCATGATTCTTGGGATAAGTGGTTGGCTCTTGCCGAATTTTGTTGCAACAGTACCAAGCACCTTTCTACTGGCATGAGCCCTTTTAAAGCAAGGTATGGATGCAAGGTTGGGATGCCGCCTTTAATTGCAGACATGGCTATGAAAAATCAGCAAGCAAGAAGTGACTTTGAAAGAATGGATGCCCTTCTGTAATGGGCTAGGAAGAATATGCAAGATGCCCAAGCCAAGCAGAAGAAGTATGCGGATGAACGCAGGAGGTGTTTATCTTTTGAAGAAGGAGATTATGTGCATTTACGCCTCCATAAGAACCGATATGCTGCTGAAAGGTAACACCAAGATGAAGCTTGCTCACAAGTATTACCGTCCTTACAAGATCATCCGCAAAGTTGGAGAGGTGCAATATGAGTTGGAGCTACGCAGTGCCTCCAAGATTCATAATGTTTTCCATGTGTCTTTGCTGAAGCCGCCTGTAGGACAGCATGTCCAAGTTCTTCCTGAGCTACCACCTACGGATGAGGAAGGTCACATCCTCTATGTCCCGGAGCGCATCATGGGTTTCAGAGACCATGTGCTCCGAAACAAGGTTTACATAGAGTATCTTATCAAGTGGCAGGGACTCCCTGGGGATGAGAATTCATGGCAGCTAGAAAGCATTGTCCAGGACTACCCCTATCTCCTACCGGGCTGATTAGTAGTTGCTGTTGCTGCACTTTTTTGGACAGCCAGGATGTAAAATTTTGAGGGCAAAATTCTATGGGAAGGGATGGCTGTAATGAAGGGGGGGGAAGGGCTATTTTAAAGGCCCTTTAGAGGGCTTTTAGGTAGGAAATGTGGAGGGACTTTTTAAGTCTCTATCCACCACTGATTGTACACTTTTGATGTGACATATAATCCTATCTATTCCCTGCTTGTCCCTCCTACGTGCTGCCTACACTCTCTCTCCAATCTCCCTC
The DNA here is from genome assembly GCF_047967505.1 of Dipteris shenzhenensis. Classification (NCBI taxonomy): domain Eukaryota; kingdom Viridiplantae; phylum Streptophyta; class Polypodiopsida; order Gleicheniales; family Dipteridaceae; genus Dipteris; species Dipteris shenzhenensis. The sequence goes on along the minus strand of NC_141607.1, from coordinate 49,612,496 downwards.
TGCCCCTCACCCTTCTTTCTCTTCCTCTGCCTCTAACCCTTTCCTCACTTCACTCCCTCTTCCCCTTCCTCTCTCTCACCTCTACCAATTCTACCCCCTTTCTCCAATCTGCCCTGCCTCTTTCATTGCATTTACAGAGAACAAATAGAAGTCATCACTCTGCGTGGTTAATAGTTGATTGATTGACCAATATGGCTCATTTCACTGCCGACTAGAAAATATGTGAAAACCCCTGAGTTGTCGAAGGAGTATTTAGGCTATATGGTTTACCTATTGATATTGTAAGTTCAGAAATATGGACTTAAGGGCCAATAAAACTCTTGAAGATATGAGTAGCAGTCAGGGACAGAAGTGTTTTTTAAAAGTTCGAACATATGAGTACCACAGACGGATGGTTAGACAGAAGTATCAATCAAACTCTGGAAGATATGCTGTGTACTTATGCTAGTAAACGGCAAGCCAATTCGGAAGAATTTCTTCCAATTTTAGAAAATTGTGCAACGCATTCACCTACAAGCTATCGTCCATATATATGTTGATGTGTTGATTTCAGCCTAAAGCTCCACCATCTGTAGGGCTTGAGGCACACCCAAGAAAGTAATTAAGATAGTAAGTTATGTAAATCCACATGCACGCAAGGTGGAGCTCGAAGAAGAAAAAAGAGTTTATTTGATAGTGCCAGAGTCCTCTGAAACCCTAAAGACTAGTGAATGTCCTAAGCTATCTATCTCCACAGTTTTGTGGTCCATTTGAAACACTTCAAAGAATGGTGAGCTTGCTTACAAGTTAGCCTTATCAAAAGGATGTAGAGTAGATCCAGTACTTCATGTTAGTCATCTGAAAAAGCGGTTACTTGAAGGTGATATTCTGGTAGGAGGAGTTGTTCTCATAGATCTAATTGAACCTCTAGTGTTTCCAAATGAACCGAGAACAATTCTTGACCTTAAAGAAAAGCCTACACATCATACAATTATTCAAGAATATTTAGTAGAGTGGAAAGATGGTTCAAATGGGAGAGTGTAAGTGAACTCAAAAAGCAGTTTCCTAACTTTATTGTCAAGAACGTCAACTCTTCTTAAGGGGGAGGCAATGTTACATCTATTATAACAAGATGTAGTAGTACCCCTAGGGGGGGATGACTAGGGAAGATAGGAACAAGACGAGTCATTGGTTAGTAGGTTGCAATGGGCCAAGCCTAGTTAGGACAGGTAGGACAGTTACTAGTAGCTCTAGGTCCTAGGCACACTAAGTGTCGTTAGTGGACTAGCGCAGACGGTACATTCGGAGACTTCCAGTCGCGGGTTGAACTACTGTGCCAAGAGATCACGCAAGTCACACACCTGCCTATCAAAGGACAATGGCTAGCATCACAACCTTGCATAAATGGGTCACAACAGCATGCCTCAATATGGGAAACAGCATCGGCCAAAGCAGGGGCGCCAGGAAAAAGGGGGGGGGGGGGACAGGCTGCAGATGGTACATGCGGGTTGAACCACCGTGCCAAGAGATCACGCAAGTCACACACCTCCCTATCAAAGGACAATGGCTAGCATCACAACCTTGCATATGTGGGTCGCAACAGCATGCCTCGAGATGGGAAACAGTACGCTCAGCTTGCAGCCACCCCTATCAATGTCGGGCTGGACATCATTCATACCCCACACTCAAGAGCAATTTAATGAGCACTCTAGGAAACTCAGCCGCATGCAACCCTCTACAAGGCCTGGCCTGCAGGTATGTTTTACTCACACGGTTCGAGGAATCCAGTTGTAGAGTCCACTACACTGGCTGTTGCTGATTGCTCCAGGTTTACTTTAGGCAATGAGATCGACCTTGAGAAGCAGCCTGCAAAGAGCCAGTCTTTTTGCTTGATCAGGGGCCTCATGAACAACTGATGTAGAAAGGCTAATTTAGCAGCATCGGCCAAAGCAGGGGCACCAGGAAAAGGGGGGGGAGAGGGGGGGGGGGGGGGCGGTGGACAGGCTGCCCTCAATCTCTCATAATCTACCTTCACCCTCAAATAGATCCAGTCTTTAACAAACAAAATTAAAAACCCAGACTTCAGCATTGCTTGTGCTGCATTTGTGTACTTCAATCTGCAAACTGTTACAACTTACAACTTCCTTGCCTTTTAAGGATGGTCAGGTCATATGAAAGAGTTGGCATAACAACAGAAATGAGACATGTCTTTCAGAACAGAAAGTGCTTGTTAATTTTTAATTCACGCACCGATCAGAGCTCCGAGGTGAAGGTGAGGGTGAGCTGTGATTGTTCCTTCTCCCTAACGGGGAAGAGCTCCTTGATGGACTAAAACCTGAAACCACATTGCATAGCTACACTATAGATTCAAACTGTTAAAGATTCGTTGAACAACTTAACTCAATACTCCTAATTCTACCTCCTTGAGGTGAGCGACTATGGTGGCGCACAGGCAATCGTCCCCTATTGGCATGTAATGCCCCTGGTGATAACCTTCTGTTCCTTTGCGGGGAGAACTGGCGAGCATTACTGTTCCCAACCAAAAAAAAAACAAATAAGTTTAGCATTTGTGCTCCAAGTACACAGCTTAAAGGTACAGCAACACAAACAGTAAAACAGAAGGGAGACCTCATAAGTAAAAGGAGTGCAATGCGAAGTCTGTTAGACATGTTACCAGGGTCCAGAAATCTACAATATCTCATATACTGCAATGGCAATATCCGCAAATAAGAAAGAAACATGATAGAAATATGGAACACTTGCATAAAAACTGTTTTATGTGAATGCAAAGTTGGAATTTGGAAATAGCCAATTGGCTTGGACAATAGCCACATTACATTGTCCGCTAGCACAAAACAGAAAAATGAAAGAAATAAGCAGAAACTCAGCCCGATGATGAGGACCCAACCCATTTGAGAAATCATGTTGCTTATTAAAGTAGAGAAACAACAATTGCATTCTTCCCAAGTGGAAGATCCAAATATGTTCTCGACAATGGCCGGATTCTTCTAAAGAACATGCTTAGCACTCACCTCTCTGCTTTTGCAATATGGGTCACTATGTTTTGCTGCTCTAAAGAATGGCTCGAGTTTTGGCATCTTCAATTGTCTTTGAATCCCATCCTTTCTGAGCCTGCAGCTACAACCCCTCCTTGTACTCTGCGGAAACATCGATTCTAGATGTCTTAGATTCAGAAGATTCATCCTCTTCCTCCTGTGTGTCATTCACCCCCAAAAGCAGAGCACTCAGATATGAGGATCTGGGTCCTTGACCCTTGCTCATAGGCATACTGAGCTATCTTAAGACGCTGTGTCGTAGTCCTTCTCCCTGAAACTGAGAGTTCAGACATAGCACTACCTGTCTAATCAAAGGCCGTGGAGAAACTTACCTAAATCCTTTCATGCATCCTCCTCTAACAATATAGTCAGTTGGAGGAGCTGCTCCGGCCTGGCTGCTGCTCCCGTTGCCCCCCTCCCGCCACCGCCTCCTTCCCACTCCCCCTCCCCACCTCGCCCTCTACCTCCTCCGCTACCTCTCCGCTCCCCCCTCCCCGTCTCCCCTCACCTACCTCCCCCGCCTCCCCCCGCCTCGTCTCCCCGTGCTGCCCCCTCCCGCCTCCCCGCTCCCCTCCTCCTCCCCTTCTTCCGCCTCCCCCGCTGCCCCTCCCCGCCTCCTTCCACCACCTCTACCTCCTCCCCCCGCCTCGTCTCCCCGTGCTGCCCCCTCCCGCCTCCCCGCTCCCCTCCTCCTCCCCTTCTTCCGCCTCCCCCGCTGCCCCTCCTCCTCCCCTTCTTCCGCCTCCCCCGCTGCCCCTCCTCCTCCCCTTCTTCCGCCTCCCCCGCTGCCCCTCCCCGCCTCCTTCCACCACCTCTACCTCCTCCCCCTGCCACCTTCGCCGCATTTGGCACAGTGCTCGAGTCCCCGCCAGAGTCGGCCACCTCAATTTTAGCAGATGATGGAGTCCCCAAGATCAGACTAGTGGTTGAGAGCCCATAGTCCCTCCTAGAGTTGATCCTTCTCGAGACCCTTGAAGGGGGCACACTTTGCCAGAGGGTGGAGATTTCTGGGTTACTAGGCGAGTGTCTTTGGTGCATACAGATGGGTCACCTCACCAACGATTGCCCTCATGGCCTCCCTCGTGCGCCCCCCCCCCCTCCGCAGAGTACACAGAGTCAGCAGGCTCCGGCCTAGCATCCTCTCAGGTAGGAGCAACAGGAGTCTCAGACCCCTTGGGTTACCCCCTCAAAAAGGGGACTGGACCCAAGTTAAAAAGAAAAAGAACCCAAGCAAGCAGGCCCGCAAGTGCCGCAGACAGAGGGCCAATCGCAGAGAGAGAGACAGGATTGTTCAAGAGGCTCCAAAGGAGGAACAGCAGGAGTCACCTCCTCCAGCGGCAGGGGCCACCGTCCATCCAGACGGTCCTCCAGCTTCGGAGATTAAGCCTCCTATTCCACCCTTGCAACACAGCGAGCCTCTGGAGCTCCAGATGCGGCGATGGCAGAAGCCGCAAACGCTAACCCGTTGGGAGCCGTGGAGGAGCCGGTGCATTGCCCCAGCGAGCCTAACCACTGTTGGGGTAAGTATGATCAAGGGCTTGCTCTATGGTGCATGTGTGCATCTAGGGGAGTCACATGTGTGTTTGTGTGTGTGTTGTAAAGGCACATCAAGTGCTATGATGTGTCTAGTGTGTGACCTAAGTGATGATGTAAGACAAAGGGAATCCCACTGATGTAGGGATTGATTTCCACTGATGTAGGGGCTGATTGCCACTATGTAGGGAAGGTATTACCTTCTCCCCCTTTCTATAAAAGAGAGTCTTCTCTCTCACAATCAAAATAGAGATTTCATTGTGCTCTCACACCTCTTGCAAGATGCATCTATTCTATCCTACGGGATCCTACAAATGGTATCAGAGCTTTAGGTTCTAGATCTAGCCTAGCCTAGCATTAGATGCTATCTCTAGCATAAACTACAAGTTTCTTCATCTTCTCCATTTTCCTCCTTCTTCCCAAAATCTTTGAGAGCTCTGTTCTTTGCCTACAAACGACCATTGCCCAAACCCTCTGAGCTGCAAACTCCTCTTGTATGGGCGAACTTCCAGCTGCAAGCTTTTGGTGAAATTTCGACTGTATGAGAAATGCCAACACTTACACTCCTTGACACCTTTTCTTACAATGCGACTTGCTGGAGCAGCCATTCCAAAATTCCACTGAGCCAAGCTTGCACAACAGTATGAGCTAGCTCCTGTCCAGATTTGAAGGGAAATGGTCCACCAGGGAGGGAGAAACAGCAAAAAAACCAGTCGACTTTCAAGCTGCTGGCTATGGCAACGTGACGCGGCATTTCGCCTCTCCTTGCTGGTAGCCCTTCTCTGGTATAAGGCCCTTCTTCCTGCATAAAAATCCCCTTGAATAGAGCTATGAGTTGTGAGAATTGCACCCTCCAAGTTCTGGTCTCTGTTTTGGACAGTTTTGACAATGTTGTGAGTTTGATGCTACATTAGATGCTACTTTAGCATTTCTGATGTTTTAAAGTGTTGAATAGCTTCAGTACAACTATGGCTACAGCTTTGCTTTAAGTTGCTACACCTGGATTTGCTTGGAATGCTTTCATTTAGCCACCTCTATGAAGCATGCAAGTGAAAGCATCATTTCCATTATGTTTTGTAGTATGGAATTTGGTTACAAGCCTTTGCTATTCTAAATGCTTGTATTTTGAAGCTCTTCAACTCTTTCTAGCCTTGTAAGAGAGTAGACATTGCCCATTTTGGGTTAGACCCTCTCATGGCTACCATCTTGAATATGGATAAGTTCAATGGTAAAGGCTTTCACACATGGCAGATGAAGATTAAGTTTGCATTGATGAGGGAAAACCTCTGGGGGCTTGTCAAACCTGCTTCAACTACTTCTTCAACAGCCTCTAATGCTGGAGAATCCTCAGCTCCGACACATCCGGCAAGAGATCCTGCTAGAGAGGAGAAAGCCTATGGCATCATTGCTCTTGGCTTAGGAGATGACTATATTCATCACATTTCTGATTTAGAGTCTTCTTCTGAAGCTTAGCAGAAGCTTGACATTATTTTTGGTGCTAGCTCTCACATCTCAAAATTGTCACTTAAGATTGCTTTCTTTGAATTGAAGATGGCTAGTGGCACTCCTTTGGCTGCCCATGTCAATTATATGCGGAGTCTCATGACTCAACTTGCTTCTATCAACTCTCCAATCACTACAGATGATGCAATGGCAGTCTTGCTCAAAAGTATGCCTGAAGATTATGATCATGTTGTTACCACTTTGAAAAATCTTCCTAATCCTAATCTTGAAGGTCTTATTTTTGCTCTTCAAGAAGAAGAAAGGCACATGGAACTCCGGAGAGGTAATGACACAGTCTACCAGAGAGGCAATGACACAACCTATGCCATAAAAATTCAAAAGGGACAAGTTTTCACCTTGCAAACATTGTGGGAAGACTAATCACCTCTCAAAAGATTGCTTCAAGATCAATCCATGCAAATATTGTGGCAAAAACAATCACCATGAAAAGTATTGTAAAGCCAAAAAGGAAGAAACTACAAAGTCAAAAAATGCCAATCTACTTTCATTTGATGAGTCTCCACATGATGAAGACTATGCTTTTTAGGCACTTTGTCTTTTTGTTTATCATCACTTGGTCAAATTTTGAGGTTCTCTGCCTGGAGTAGTACTTGAAAAAGAATATGTAAATCACCTCTGGTCACCATATGATGTAGACCATGTGATATGTGTTTTGACTATCCCATTTCTGTAAACCTCACACCCTTGGGAACCCTTGCTAGCATGAGATCCTAGCCATAGATTAATCCTTGACCACCATGAGATGGCATGAGAAACTATGAGACTAGATGAATCCTTGACACTGCAAGAGGCAATCCCTTGAGGGGGGTTTGTTGGGGTAAGTATGATCAAGGGCTTGCTCTATGGTGCATGTGTGCATCTAGGGGAGTCACATGTGTGTTTCTGTGTGTTGTAAAGGCACATCAAGTGCTATGATGTGTCTAGTGTGTGACCTAAGTGATGATGTAAGACAAAGGGAATCCCACTGATGTAGGGATTGATTTCCACTGATGTAGGGGCTGATTGCCACTATGTAGGGAAGGTATTACCTTCTCCCCCTTTCTATAAAAGAGAGTCTTCTCTCTCACAATCAAAATAGAGATTTCATTGTGCTCTCACACCTCTTGCAAGATGCATCTATTCTATCCTACAGGATCCTACAACCACCAAGGGGGCCCTGTGGTCCTTGTCCCCCCTCCTCTCCCTCCCCCCCAGACCCTTCCCCCTCTTCTTCCTTACTTCCCCCCGCCCCCTCCCCCCCCCCTCAGTCCCTCCTCCCTGCCCCCCTCCCTCTACCCCCCGCGTCCCCACCACTCCCTCTCCTGTTGTCCCCCTCTCCACTTCAACAGCAGGTTCTTCCACTTCGACACCCCTACCAACTAACAAGGGAACGATGACGCCCCCTTCTGCCTCATCACAATAGCAGGCCCGTTCAGGGAGGGATCCTGAGGGACGAGGCTCATCTTTCCAATCAGCGACCCTTAACCTCCAACCTGGGCATCCCTTACCGTGGGACTTCTGGAGGTTAGAACCCTGAAACTACCGCACTCTTATCCTCTACCTTTGGAGGTAACACTCATGGTCCTTCAGCCCCGAAAGGGGGGTTTGATCACTATAGTGGGATCCCCGACACACCTTGTTTGGAGATTTCCGTTTGCCTCCACAGGGGTGGAGAAATGGTCCCCGGAGGTGTTTAATGCCATTTTGGGGAATCAGATTACACTCATGATGGATGAGTGGATGGGGCCACATGGACTAGACCTTTGGTACGCCCATGGTGCGGAGGTGAACTTTCAGTTGAGCTTCACGCGCGAGGAGCCGGTGTGTGGTTTGGCAACAAGGGTTATCAAATTGCCGCTGGAGGCAAAGGTGGAGCAGGCACACCTCTGGCCCCTCCAGAAGTGTGCGGAGCTGTTCGGGGTGAAAGCCTTCTTCATGATGAAGTGGGCGCGGAAGATCGGTATTGAGCCGATGTCCACACTAGTACGGCGACGCACAGATACTGACTACTCGCCCTCTAAACCCCCGACAAAATCACACAAAGCAGTCTTTATGGGACAGGCACCCACTCACAGGAGAGCCTTGTTCCCGACTCCCCCGTCCTCATGAGCTGGACCATAGTGAGTTGGAACGTACACGACCTCCACCACCGTGTTCATAGCCAGCCGCAGCACCTGATACTCTGACAAGAGTTGCAGAGAGCAGTGGTAGGACGGACAGTGGACATCCTTATGATTCAAGAACACATGTTTTCAGCTTCAGACATCAGATGACGCCATCACCTTCTTCCAGGGAGAGGTCCAGAGGAGTGGTCCCCTGCGGTAGGATGGAGTGGAGAGGTCTGCATCTCAATTTCACTGACTTTGGCCCCTGAGTTCTACGACCAGGGCGAGCTCATTCCAGGACGAGCAGTTTGGATGGGAGTTCGGACGGGAGAGTCCAGGATCGGAATCCTGAACGTGTATGCCCCAGCGTGCAAACACGCCGCCCGGCCTTTTGGAGGAAGCTGTCAGAGTGTCTTTCGGATGTAGACTCTTGGATTGTTGGAGGTGACTTCAACAACCTGGAGTTTGGGGAAGACAAGCAGGGCGGAGCCTCTTTTTTGAGATGCCAGCAACAAAGCGTAGCACCTGGAAGCAGTTCATTTTCAAGGTCAATGGCAGAGACCCATGGAGAGAGCCAGATTTCAGCAGGACTCCTGGCAGCCTTCTCTTCTCCTTTGGACAAAGGAGACATGATGGATTGCTAGAGAGACTAGACCGTTTCTATGTTGGGGACTGGGCACTACACAGAGGCAGATCTACAGGGATTCTTGCAGGTACCACGATGTCAGACCACTCTCCAATGGTACTGCACTTGGATCAATCCCGCCGAGGTCTCCCCCATAAGGGAGTCCGCATTCCGAGGGACCTCCTGCAGGACGAGGAGATTCAGCAGGTCATGGCAGAGATTTGGGAGCAGTCAGAGACGACACCCTGTGAGGGCTGGGCTACGTGGGTGGCCGATGCGATTCAGAGGAGCAGCGAGGAGCTACAGGCTCATGCCCTTCGACGGAGGAGTACCCTTCAGGAGCGAGAGCGGGCTCTGAGGAGAGACCTCGCATCCATCAAGAGGCTCAAGGAGCAGGACCCACAGTGTCTCAGTGGCTTAGTGACAGATTCGAGAGCGCTCGTCTCAAGCTCCAAGACACGGAGGTGCGGCGGGCTGAGTTCTCCTATCATTCCTCCCGGGCCCAATGGGTGCAGCAGGGGGACAAGATGACGAAGCAGTTCTTTTAGACCATTGGGCTCCGATCAACAGGCACACGGCTATAGCGTCTCCGAGACTCGCAGGGCATCATGCACACTGACCCGCAAGAGATTCTGGACATGACTACGGGTTTCTACAGCCAGCTCTTTCAGACGGAGAGGATGACCCCAGCTGATCTTGTGGCCCAAGAGCTAGTTTGGGATCATGTTCCACCAGTAGTCTCGTAGGACTTATGCAACAAACTTGAGGAGCCTTTCATAGATGAGGAGCTATGGGAAGCCCTCAAGGCTCTCCCAACCCAGAAGTGTCCGAGGGAGGATGGCTTGACTCCGGCCTTCTTCCGAAACTTCTAGGAGATTATCTCCACCCCTTTCCCTCTAGCTTGCCAGGAGATTTTCGACACATGCCTTCTCCCTCAGTCTTTGAGCAGGGGGTGGATTTGTTTGATCTCGAAAGGGGGAGATAGGTCAAACAACTGACAGTGGAGGCCGATCACTCTACTGGATACTGCCTACAAGATCCTTGCCAAGGTCTTGAGTTTGCGGTTGCGGCCCCACCTTACCGACATCATCCATGACACACATATTGGGATTGTCCAGGAGCGTAGCATCCTTGACAACATCTTCACGTTTTGGGAGGTAGTGGATTGGTCTAGAGAGGAGTCACAGCCGTTGGCCGTCCTTCTCTTGGACTTTGAGAAGGCCTACGATAGGGTGGAGTGGTCTTTCTTAGAGGGCACTATGAGGAGATTGGGTTTCTCAGACACATGGGTCAAAGGAGTTTCAGCGCTATATGCAGGAAGCTCTAGCCAGATGCTTATCGGAGGACACACAAGCGAGACCTTTCCTCTCTCTCGCTCAGTCCGCCAGGGCAGCCCATTTGCTCCCTTCCTCTTCTTGTTTGTGGCGGAGGCTTTGGGCTACTATTTGAGATCACAGGTGGCGGGTTTTACAGGGTTGAAGCTCCCAATCAGACAGGAGGAGGAGCTACTTGACTCGGAGTTTGCAGATGACACGGCCTTGTATGTTGAGGGCACCACAGCGAGTCTGGAGAGAGTTAGGGGCGCCGTGGCTATTTATTGTGAGGCCTCAGGGGCACGGATCAACTAGACGAAATCTATAGGTTTCTTCACAGGCTTTGAGGAGTCAAAGGAGATCCGGGAGTGGGGGAATGACTTTGGCTTCAGATGGATTCCGCGGGGCCAGACAACGAGATACCTCAGATGCCAGGTGGGTATTGACATTACAGCAAAGCAGCAGATTGCCCTCGTCCTTGAGAGTGTTCGGCGCAAGCTTCTCTATTGGAGCTCAGCCAAACTCTCCTTAGCAAGTCGAGCCTTGGTGGCAAACCAGGTCCTTGCTACGGCCTGGTATATCACCTCTTGTTGGTGTTTTCACAGAGGTTGCATCGGGCAGCTCCCACGGTTGGTATGGAACTTCCTTTGGGCAAGTTCAGATGGCACGAGAACACTAGGGCCCGAGTAGCTTGGCAGACAGTGATCATGCCGCAAGCACTGGGAGGCTTGTGTGCAGAGCAGGGCCCTTTTGGGCAAGTTGGTGATTCGTGGCCTCACCCCAAGGGCAGAGCCTTGGAAGCTCCTCTTACAGCGAGGGCTTCTGAGGAACACCCCACGCACTGGGGGACAGTAGCAGCCTTCACATCATTGGATCTTCTCAAAGGCCCCCCTTACAGGGAAGGGCTCCCCCCTAATGAGGAGTCTTCACACGGTATGGTAGAGACTGACAGGGGGTCTCATCCGTGCTCCGCCCAAATGCAGAGAGGAGTTTGAGCGCCAACCCCTCTTGTGGCACCTAGAGATCAAAGATTAGGACAGCCGTATGCTCGAACAGCGGACTCACATTGGCTGGGCACCAGCAGGGTCCTTTGGCCGCTGGAGCAGACTACCAATGGAAACAGAGGCAAGGCTTGATGCCCTAGCGCATCTGCGAGGGACAGGGCAGCAGATGGGCGAGATTGACTTAGCCATTCCGTGAGTCCTGGTGGGAAGGACTTCACGTTTGGAGAGACAGCAGATGGTTGGGGAGTTTTCCCGTACTGGTGTTCCCTTGAGGATGTTGATGCAGCGCAGCAGCACACACCCCAGCTTCTTCCGTGTAGGACTCGGAGGCTTACTTCATCCACTCACTGAGATTGACCCCGAGATGGATGGGAGTCTTGATGGGATACACTGGCAGATGATCAGAGTGGTAGGCCATTTGGGGAAGAGTGGCACATAGACCCTCCCAGTATTTCAAAGCAGGAGGCCTCTAGATGGCGCCTTTGGCTGTGGGAGGGTAGACCCCTGAGGGAGGTCCAGTGGGATCCGGGAGAGTGGTTCTGGCCCTCCAGGGGCGGCCTAGCTGAGCAGGTGGATGAGGTGCCCTTCTTTTCCTACACCACATGGATTGGCAAGAGGCTTCAGATGGACTCGTCGAGGTGGACCCCTTCGAGGGAGAGACACTGGGTGACCCAGAGAGTACCCTGGGATGTGCGATCCAGGTTCTCGACACGGTTGTGGTCCAGCTTGCGGCCGAGAAAAATCTCTTACTTCTTGTGGTTGGCCGCCCACGAAGGCTTGCCCATTGGACCGTGGTTGGAGCACATGCAAGTGGACGGGCAGTGCCATTGTTGCTCCGATGGTGCCCTCGAGACTATCCCGCATTGCCTGTGGAGTTGTCGTAGCGCAGCAAGGATATGGATGGGAGCCATCAGGATCATGCCACGCATGCAGAGTCTTCATAGAGACTACACCTGGGGGATGGTGGCTTGGTTGACAAAGGGGGGACACGCGTTTCAGATTGATGAGATCTCCCCAGCCTACCGGATACACGGTTAGAGCATCCAGAGGATCGCACTCCACGAGGCAGTCCCCCCTGACAGTCTAGCTCCTCCTCCTCCTAAGGAGGACAGTGTCTAGGAGGTGGTAGCCAGCATCACGGCTTGGAACATTTGGGTGGCTCGCTGCAGTCTTGTGATGGGTGAGCACCCGGTTCCACCCGCAGCTATCCTAGTTGCCATATGGCAAGATATCATTTACACTCTACGGTCCACCTGGGAGCACAGGACTCCAGGCTCCAAGGCGACTATCAAGAGGCGTGCTCATTTCTGCAAGGCTTGGCCTGCAGGTGTTTTCTACATCTTGACTTCACGAGGGATTCACTGGCTGTATAGTCCCCCCACCTGGCTGTTAGCCCCAGTTCCAGAGATCCCCTAGGCAGTGAGCTGGGTTTCTCTGGAACAGGCCGGTTTTTCTTTCAGCTTTTTCCCGGTTTTTTCCCGTACTCAGCACCTTCCGGGCTGCTGTCTTGTATGAAATTTTTCAAGCATTAATAGAAGGTTCCTTTTTTTGGAGGGAAAAAAAAAAACAATATAGTCAGTTGCATGAATTCGTGTAGAGGTAGACCAACTGAAAGAATTATTATAGAGGTTAACAAAGTCGTTGGGGCCTTAAATCATTCCAAAAATTGAGCCTGGAGACAGTCCATATAGTGTGATGGCAAGTAACAAGACAAAAGGCCTTAATAAACTCCTCCCAATCATATTGGCTACCTCCACATCTACATTGTAACAACCCATGTGCCATTTGTGCCACCAAGTGAATGCTTCATGTTAAGTCCGAATGCACCATGGTGTCCACGTGACGTTGGAAGTTACCTAGGAGGCTGAACTGAAAACAATAAACTAATCTAGTGAAAAGAATCTATCCTACAATGGAAAACCTAAAACCTAACTTATCCTAATGATCCTAACAACCTAACCTAACCTGCCTTAACAAAGCAACAAATGGCAAACAATATAACTTCAAACTCTCTCTCACCCTCTTCACCAACTCTCCCACACCACGTCCACACGTGTGAGGGTAAGGGCCTCTAGACACCTCACGGTACACAAGCTTTCATGTAAGCACTATTCACTCATGGCTACTTGAGTGCGGGATTTTACACTCGGGGATGGCTAGGTACCATGACCACACTGAAGCAACCCTAGAGAAGAAGAAAGGTATGCCACTTCTAGCACCTACGCAAGAAGGAACCTCAACTTAGTAATGCAAGCATGAGAACTCTCAAAGGGCCTCTCACACTCATAAGAGTCTCACACTCACAAGACTTCGAGAAAGCAAAGAGATGAAGAACTAGGACCAGTGGAATGAGGACTCCCCACACCTAGCTCTCAATATATAAATCAAGAGGCTGAATGGATTGCAACCAATAGGATGTGGAGGTGGATCTAATCCTCCTACCCTATGGTACAAGCCGTATGATATATGCACACCTAAATGTAAGACAAATATAGTGCAAAATGTGCACATATGCCTAGCTGGAATCTGACATGGATGGTCAATGTGTTAACCCTAGGAATAGGTTAACACTTCACCTAATAAGACATTGAGTATTTATTCTTTGTAGTGATATTAGAGAGAATGAATCTATAGCCTAGGGCATACTTTACAAAAGAGGTATCTTGATAGCTTTATTATGTTTGAAAAAAAAGGCCAAGATCCTCCACATTCAAAGGGAACATGAGATACCTTGCCCTCCTCTTATTTGTTCGATAGACTGCAACAACTTCTACAACAAAGTGAAAGCAGGGTATTTCTCTACAATTTATTTCTTGTGATGCTTTCATTTTTATGTTTATGAGAAGGAAAAGGCTTTTAAAATTATGTTAAAAAGAAGAAGGTTTCTTTGGATAAAATATTGGTTGAATGTAGAGATGTTTTTCAAGTGATTTGCATGATGACTCATCTCCAAAGTGTGATTTAGTCATAGTAAAGAAATAATTCCTGGATCTACTACTATTTGCAAAGCCCCTTATCAGCTTAGTAAAACTTAGAACGAGGGTTTTTCTGCAGCTTTAAATTCTTAACTAATTAATAGTTCAAGAAAATATTGGTTGCACTATCATCAACCACATGTACCGTATACAATACACGTGCTTTTTTTGAGATTTATCAAGAATGGGTAGTTCCTATTTTGTCCTTTTCCATGCCTAAAAAGTTATTTTCCTTGTTTTGCTTTCTCAAAATCTTCTCATTTTAGGAATAGATATTGTTCCCCTTTTGATTTCTTAGGCGTAGACTCAAAGTCTCCTTTTTCAACGGCCACTTTCTTTTTCCTATAGGGAAATTAGATGATCTTGGAACAAACCCAATTTGGATACAAAGCCCGTTTACTTTCATTGACTCCGTTTGGTTTCGCTACAGTGCCATCATATGTTTGGGCCTACTTTATGCTCTCAAGGAGAATTTTATCCCATCTCGACTATGTAACCATGATTGGTTGCATTGTTAGTTATGCCAACTACTATCATTTATTATTAGGTTTGGACCTAGCAATCACTAATGGTCTAGAAAAGACATCAGTGAGGACGCAGGCTCATTCAAATGAGGCAAAGTTATATTTAGAGAGTCCTAACTCTTGATCCTACAAGTGCCATGTCACAGAAACTAGGCAAGCACTAATTACCACAACAAAGGTCCATACACCATGCCAAATAATTTGCTTGCTACAGCCAACTCCCAGCAGTGGACGAACATCCCCAAGATCGTGCAACTTTGATCTCACTCCGTGTCACTTCTATTCACAAAACACATTTTCACAACACACATATCCACTTGCTTTATAATTCATTTCACGCATATCGTTATTTTCTAAAATTTCAAGTTCTATAAATTAAGATGTTTGCTGAAAGAATGCACATGTTTTCCTACCGTCTATTCAAGTACTAGTTGGCTGGGGTGGATTACAGGCATTAGTGTCCCACAAGTCGACACATATTTGTGTATGCGAAATGTGAAGATCACACCCCACCCGAGTATCAAAACACTGGACCAATCAAATGCATAGAATGTATATCAACCCAGCAACTATTAAAGAGAAGCCTTGAGTGTGGGCCTGTGAACATGACAAGACAACAAACTAAATAGGGCTAATAGTTTATGTGAGAACACCAACCAAACTCAAACGAATCATAGACCAGCCCTTTGAATAGAGCTAAAGGATGAAATCAGAGGTAAAATCAAACTAGTATTGACCACTCAAATAATCAGGCAAATAAAGTAGTTGATATAACCTTAGTCCAGAATTATAGCATATGATAGATGGCATGCTGATGCGGCGTGTGGAGGTGGCATGCTAATGTGGGATGCTGATATGGCATGTTTGATGTGGCAGCTGTGACATGTGGCATGGGACATGTGGCAGTCTGTGTGAGATGGAATCAGCAGGGCCACCCATGAGCCATGGCACCACTTGTCACAGCATGGACACTCTCCATGCATCCCACCACATTCCAAGGAAGCACCACACATTCTAGAGGGGAGGAAAGAGTCTCATCCCTTCATGCCATCTTGGGCCCAAATTCCCACAGTTAAAGCGGCCCCTCCTGCATCTATAAAAGGATCCCCACCCCTTCATTGTCCACACTCTCTTTCTCCCTCTTGTTGGTGCACATTCTCCTCCTCCTGCAGCAGCTCCTCCACAGTAGCAGTCTCCTGTACAGCATCAGCCTTCTTCTGCAGTAGCAATGCAAAAGCTCCTCCACAGCAGCAGCCTCCTGCAGAAAATCCCCTGCAGCAGTAGCCCTGCTGCAGCAGCACAACTCCTGCAACAGCCCCTCCTACTGAAGCAGCTCCTCCTGTACGCTGCTTCTCCACACAGTCCTACAGCAGCAGTTCTCTCTATGCAATTCTGCTCCCTCTTGGTTGGTGCAACTTCCCCTTATTGCAATACTACTCCCTCCCAACAGCTATACCAAATTTTCAAGACAATCTATAGCAGATTTACATTGTTTTCAGCATATATTTTGAAGTTGCATCAGCAAGCTAGAAGCACACAGTTATGCTAAATCTCCTCTTCAAAGCATTGGCTAAGTGTTATTGATGTGTGCAAGCAATGGTAATTGTGCAGGCATCTTCCCTCAGGATTGGATTACCCTTGGGGCCAAGCTAGGCTATCTTTCAAGAGACTGTTTATGTGTTTAGACTTCCTCAGCTTGAGCTCCATTTTCATGTCACATCAGACCTTGAACCCACCAAGAAGTCACCATCAAAAATCAATCCCGACCTGTAGATGAATGAGCTGTGCTCTCGAATTCGAACTTCGCAGTACCAGAAGTGCAATCCTCCCCTTTGCTTGACAGTGACAAAATCTCAACCTCGATTATTAAAAACCGTTGAATTCAGAGTCATAGAAGTCGAATGTCAACCCTAAATGACTACAACTTTGAGATGCAGTTTTGCCTGCATATTTGGTGCACCATGAACCTTGTGCCTCAGCTCTCTAAAGACGAAAAATACAGTGTGGCTTGGGTCAACTGAAAGACTTCAAAAGGTACCATTACAGTAAGTATTTGAGGAGAAAAAAAAGGCACTTGCTATACAAAATGTAAAATACAATGAAAGAAAACAGAAATTGGCAACAAATACATCAAAGCAAGATACAACAGTGGACAAACCTGCCACACCACATGTCAAATACAACACGTGTGTACTAACACTAAGACTACAGGGAGAAGGCACAATATAAGTGCAGCAAAAGAGCTTGCCAAACCTGCTGAAGGAAGTTAAAGAATAGGACCTACCCAATTCTGTCTCTGATTCTGAAATCACGGTTATCTCGATCCCTGTCTCTTTCTCTGAAAGCATTATCACGTCCAAACATCCTCCCATTTTTGTTCATAACCTCATTTACTCTGATTGTGCGCCCGCCCAGCAACTTTCAAGTTGAAAAAAATGTAAGTTAACTTCAGCAAAAGAACCCAGGTATTTTTTAAAGCACAAATCAGCACCCTCAACGAAGGCAAATATTGAATACAACTAACCAAAACACTAACAACAGAATCCAAACTTTCAATATTCTACTTCATAAGACCAGATTTTTTATTTTAAAAATTAACTTAAAAACTTCCCTTAGTAAAAGTCAGAAAACCCAAGTCACCTGATAATAAAAGCACTCCATCCCAAGCTATGGAAAAAAAGAAACTTTAACCCACTTTGTTAACGCACAAACAGAAGCTTTTAAGATTGAGAGTCGCCTACCCCTCCATCCATGGTACTGATGGCTTTGCCTGCAGCTCGAGGAGTGGTAAACGTGACAAATCCATAACCACGAGAATTACCAGACTCCCGATCAAAAATAATCTGATTCCCTCGAGCACACAATAGGAAACAAAAGAAACCTGAAAGATTCAGAATCAACACTAAAAAGAGCAAAGGCCACCAAACTAACATTTTCTCAGGAGGAAAGCTAATTAATTTGTTTACCCTGGACCCAAGTTTTCAGAACTTCTATTCACACCATTAAATAGTGAATCGTGACATCACGACACAGAAGCAACAAACAACACTACATAAAGAAAAGGTTTTCTGCTTAGGTACTCAAATGGAAAACCCAAGGGTAGATTTATGAACCACAGCTATGTAATATCCCTCGATAGATTGAACGAGGGAAAATGTCGGGGTAAACTACCTGATGTCATCTTACACATATGTCTCGCATTTAACTTATGAGCCCAACTAAGCACATCAAGTGGAATGCTTATTGCTTTGTAATGGCGGGTGAAAAAAATCTGATTACATGTTGAGTTACAGCAACAATTTTGGCACTATGATTATCGAAGCACACGAATGGCACAATCAAAATCAAAAGCATGAAATGATCATGGAATTTCCACTGTTTATCAACAGCGCTTGAGCTCTGTCCCAAATAGGCAACTCACCCGAATAAGCTCCTGCCGCAACAACACTATAGCAGTAGTGTTTGATATGATGAGATGTTTCCCATTATATGCACGAACAAAAGATAATAAGGCAGCAAGAAGACAATAATATAGAGAAGGTCCGCCACTGCTAAGTCGAATATATTGGAAAGACCCCAAGCCAAGAATTCAGAGGCAAAACCACATATTAATCTGCCCTTCATTTGAGGATAAAGGGCAAGTGAACCAAAGCACGGAGCCCACATCTCTCAAGCTAGAAAATATACGTATTCAATATTGAGGCATTATACCAGATACTTGAGAGTCCCAGCAGTGCGCAATGAGAATATCCCAGAAGCTTCAAATAAAAAGTTACTGCCAGAAATATGGGCTAGAATCAACGTATTAAGAAGCTCCAGTAGTGTTGTTTAATTTGATCCCTGCTGCCTGTCAGACTCAAGACACTACTGAAAATAACTTGAGAGGGAAGAATAAAGACGGCCTCTGAAAGCACCATAGCATGCATGTGTTCAGGGAAGCCATAGCAGTAGATCAAACTCTCCATCTTAAGAGAGCAAGCTGATAGAAGAAGCTTCATGTCCACTTTCTATCCCTCAACATATAACACTGACCGTTTTAAGAAAGAAACCCATTAGCAATCCCTAGCCCGATAAATGGATAGCAGCACTGACAAGTCCTGCAAAAGACTACCAAGAGTGCCTCCCAATCGAATGTCTGTTATTCGCACTCATCAAAACTTGATCATAGCTTGCTGGAAAATCAAAAGCCTGGTGAAATGCATGGTGCAGTAAACACTCGGACTGCTGAAGAGCGTGATACGATCTTAGCATGGTAACCATGATTACCACCAGCCGTTTAGAAGTAAACCAAGCTAGCATGCAACATACGTGGGAAGGTTGCACGAAGGACGTCACTTGGAAGCAACAGTGTCTCTTACAGGGTGCGAAATGTATCCACATCGTTAATAAGAATTTCAGCAAAATGTGAAACCGCGAACCGTTCTACAGCATCTTCTCAAGGAAAGGAAAATAAGGTACGACCTTCACGGCCACGATCGATCCAAACTGTTCGAATGCTTTCCGAAGAGAATCCTCCGTTGTTTCATACGAGAGGCCACCGACATATACGGAGCTTTCGTCGTCGAGCGTCATAGCCACAATAAAGTGATAGAGAGGAGAAAAATTGTCCGAGCCTTCAACTTCTGTCAAATAATGCTATGAATGCAAGGATGTCGATAACGGAGAATGTTGAAGCTGTTCCAGAACAAATGCATAGCGAGATCCAAAGACAAAAGGTGAAAGCAATCCTGATGAAATCCAACAAAAGTCAGGTGTCAAAAACCTAATTTGAGACAGCCATGGGAAGATCACCAGAAAGCAATGAGATCTTACAGGAATCAAGAAGTTTGTGTCTTATTAATTCCACGAGCCTTTGACTGGTGTTTGGCTACCTCGATAGATAGAAGGCTAAAAGCTTAGAGCAAAGGTACATATATATAGTTGAGCAAGACTTGTTGGTTATACTCAGGTGACTCTAGTTGTTTGAATGTGACCTAGGATGAGAGGGCCTTGCCCTTGGCCTGACATTAAAAAAAAAATTCTTATTCTTTCTCCCAAATGATAGTTCGTTCTGCCTCACAAAAGCAAGTACAACATGAAGGGAGGAGGTTCTCCCATACATGCTCAAACATAGGAATGCATAAATGAAAGCTTATGTATTCATCTATGCATATGAAAGTTATTCCATATATATAAATCAATGCTTATGTACCTAGGGCCCTTAAATAACTACCAATTTGTCGATTCTTCATGTCACTCACTCACTTGTCATCCCTACACTCACGCATGTGGACTAACCGTGATACAATGGATGATTGCTGACCCTACACTCACCTGTGTAAATTGATGCACTTGGATGGATTAGACGAGGACCAATAAACAACTCCCATCATTACCATCCTTACGATGACATGGGAAAGGGGTTTTTATGTGAAAAACTAATTTGTCATGTTACATATCATAAATTTTGTTGAAACTATGGATTTTATGTGCTTCACAAAGTCTTTTTTCCTATGAAACCATTGACCTCAAGAGCTCACTTGTTTTGTGGGAAAAAATGAGAAAAAAAGGTCAGATGCCACCTTGGCATTCAATTTCCCATTTCCCACAAAACTAGCACAATGTCATAAGGCTTTTAGCCCCATCCTTGGCCTATCATACAATAAGGAATGGGCTTATGGAAGCATGTCACCATAAAATGGTACCAAAGATCGATCATTCATTTCTATATTATTGATTTGACCTTTCTTGATAGCCTTTTCTCATGTTCCCTAGGATAGTCATGTCATGTATCAAGGGCAAAATATGCTCTTCCAAGGGATATCCAAAATACTCATCCTTATTTTCCCTCGATTCCCCCTCCATGACATGAGGGAGTATAACCAAGTGAGAGAGATTGGGAGCAACCAACAATGACTTTTTCCCGCTTCCTAAGACTAATAAAGTTATCCTTTTTCTCATCTAATAAGTCTTTGCCCGTGAAAAAAGAAAACAATGACTTTTGGATTTTTTTTGAAAATTTGTTCCCAAGGGCCGAATTCGAGCAATGATTGTTGTAAAGGTTGGTGATTTGCTAATCCAAGCATATTTTTAAAAGTGGAAATCTTGGGGAGCATCCTTATAAGAATTTGTGAAAAGTGGGAGCCATGAGGAGTAATTTTTTTAAAATTATAGTATATCATTTCTAATATGATGCTGTGGAAATTTAGAATGACTATCAAACATTTAGAAATTTAGCTACATTTTGTCCTATCCTAGACCCAAGCCTTCCTAATTTGGCAAAAAGAAACACATCCCTATTTCAGGGGCCATGTTGGATGGAATGATCCCATGGCAAGCGTGAGCATATTTATTAAGTAGTGTTCGATCATGTGGGGGTCACCAAAAATAGATAGCACTAGCCTTGTAGTCGAATTGGTCGATGGAGCTATAGCTTAAAACGCTAGGAGTGCTAAGGGACATTAAAATTAATACTTTCAACCTTACTTATTGAGTGTGGTTTGTCATAATGGACTTCCACAACCAAGTTGACTCCTATGACATCATATTGGGTAGACCATTCATGCATATTGTAGGATTTGGAGCTCTTATATAATATATTTCCACAAGGATGAGCACATCATGTGGATCAACCTTCGAACATGGAAAGCCCACCCTATGTCAAGAAACCTATTTGCAATTGAGTCAAATACCACTTAGCAAAATACTACCTTAAATGTGTTCCAAGCATGTAATGAGAAGGACACAAGCGAGGACTGGGATGAATATTGGCATGCTCCATTGTCAGAACTCGAGTTCTCTCACAATTGCATGCATATTCTTATAACCATAGATGTCAAAAAGAGGGGATCACATATCACAACTTTTGATCCGAGCGTGCCTTGGGAAATAGTAGAATTGAATATGATCAATGTGTGAAGGGCATCCAAGGAAAGGAAAGGACACGTTCCTAAGTCAGACAAGGGGGAGTCTGCCCACTGGGCTCCTGGGTCATATCAATGATTTCTTTCCCTTTGTGGATTGGCCTCTTTGGACAGCATTCTTGGTGGAGTTTCTCAGTAGCCGCTACTTCTTCCCCTGGGGGATGGTCGCATGGCTTACCAGAGAAGGCCCATGTATTCTCAATTGACCCAGCATCTCTAGCTTACCAGATCCAGGGCTAGCTTGTGGTTAGGATAGAGGCATATCATGCATTGCCTCCCTCCTGTGCACGCCATGCCTACCTCCTACCTTTGCATTGCTCGCTACAATTTCGTGATGGGAGGCCACCAGGTTTGCCACTCTTGTTGCAATTTGGTAGGACATAATCTACACCTTGTGCACCATTTGGGAGCATGGGACATCCGGTTCTAGAGCGATTGCCAAAAGGTAGGAGCATTTCTGCAAGGCTTGGCCTAAAGGTATTTTTCATGTGCTCACCATGATGAGAGGTATATGGTGGATGTATAGTCAACGACCTTGGTTGTTAGCCCTTGTACTAGAGATTCCCTAGGTAGTGGCTGACAACCATGTTCATTTTGCTTTACTTTCCCACGATTAGCACCTTTTGGATTGCTAATTTGTATGGATTTTTTTCCAAAAATTATTAGAAGCTTCTTCTCTATATAATTTTTTATTATAGCTTATAATTTTTTGTGTCAAAATATGCAAAACAACAAACAATGATTATACTTAAATACTTAGCATATTACTATGAAGTCATCACTTTATTAGACTAGTTGCATGCTACTATGAAGTCCTTGCTATATTAGACTAATTAGCATCAATTGATGACAACTTCTACATAAAAAGCTTGTCAATCACCACTCTCTTGAGGATGAAGTGTTTACACAACACTAAACTTATGACACACATGTATGACATGCAAAATTTGGCACTCAAGGATGAAGCGTCACATAAGACTCAACTTGTACACATGAGTGTCATGCAGTGGTGTCTAACAATGAGGAATGGGACATGGTGATTGAAATGTTGAATGCACAAGTGTTCCTTGTGTTGGAGTTGAAGACTACCATGTATGTGAGCAGAATAAGGGTCTTAGCAAATGGGAGAAAATAAGATCAAAATTTGATATATTTCATGCTATACAAATGGCATTTTTATCATAAACTTAACCCACCATGTGCTCATACTTGATTTGATTGTTTAGGAGAGGGAAATGTTCTCCTCCATCCAAGATTGTGGAACGTTCTTATATTGGTAGGAGATAGGTGGTGCTGTGTTTGTGTCGTCACTCTTGAAGTATTGGCCCAATTTGTTAATTAGTACCTTAAGGGAAGGTTTTGGTCCTCGGCTAGGGGTTCCACTACTAACAGGTTTGTTGGTTCTTGTGTCACTATTTGCCTGTTCATCTAGGCGGAGAGATCTCTCTAAATAGTAGGATTTCCTCATCATAATGTTGCACTTGGCATCTTAACTTTTGTTGATAGGAATGCAATTACTCTAGCCACATCATGACTTTTCCTTGTAATAATGTTGCACTGAGTATCTTGACTTTGCGCCATGCAAGATCTTCCTCGAACATCTTGTGTCTTAGGAGAGAGTGTCTCGATGAGGATGAGCTTTGCATTCCCTCTTCTTCTACTATCTCAAGCACATTAAAGGCCTTGAAGGCTCTATTAGTGGTTTTAATTAGGGTGGATGGTGTTCGCCCCTTTGCTTGCCTTAAGCCATTGATCAAATTTTTCCTCGCATTCACATACAATTGTTGTCCCTCATCAACAACATGTGGTTTTTCCATGATAGGATTAGGGTATTCACCATGCCCCTCAGGGGTTGTAGGTTTCCTATGGGTGCCTCCCCTTGGGTAGTTGATTGAATAAGTTACCGTCTGTGGTGGGGGTGCCACAAGAAGATGATGTGGACAAGGTGGCTATGTCCTCCTCTTACACATTTTGAATGATCATCATATAAGAACCCTTCCCCACTCTAATGGCACCTTGTTAGTTGCCTATTGTGGCTAATACGTACTAAGCTTTATCTCTTTTGGCTTGCTTACGAAGATCCTTACTAAAGGCCTTACCCTAGGCCCTTGTGATTACATTCATGTATACTGAAGAAACATGGCCTCTCTCAACACTTAGCAAGTTAATGCTTGCCTTAGGGTTAGCGTTAGTTTTAGGTGGTGTTTGCATTGAGTAGTCCTTGTAAAGACGATCCACTCCACAAATAGAGCACAATGGTATAGCCAACATTGGATGTGGTTGCCATTTGGTCATCCTTGTAGGGGAAATACTTTAGGAAGTGAAGTCCCTAGTACTTGTAACACGAAACTTGTTCGTTATCCATTGCCTTGTATGGACACTCACTAGCGCTATGAGGATGTTGACATGTATAGCATTGAATTGGTGGTTTCTTGATCAAGGTATTCATATTTGCCATTTGGTAGGCTAGGATGTATTGATCGTCTTGCATAACATAATAGTTTATGTAGTTGGATTGATTTTGTAGTGTTCTTGTATAAAAAATAATCACTCCCACTGAGGGTGTAATCCTATTCTTCCCAATCACCGAAGTAATTCCTCTACTAACAATCGGTTGTTTGGAGTGATTTGCGGTGGAGGTGGCTAAGGTATTAGTATAGGTGACGATGATAAAGGGAGTTTTTAAGCCCAGAATTGCCCCTAGTTGACAAGAGAGTCTCCTTGTATTGCTAACTAGCCTTCAATGGATATATTTGGTGGTGAAGGCAATGTTAGATGTGGCCTCTGTTGGTATACTGACTGGGGGATTACCTTAGGATAGCAACACTGTGATGTCTCGTGATTTTTCCAATGAGCACAATAGAGTGCATGCCATGCCCTAAGACGAGGGGACTCATTGGTGGAATAATTCCAAGTGCAAATTCCACACCACACATTATCATGCATTGGAAATAGGTGAGTATTGCTAGGGGTTTCCTTAGCCACTACTTTAAATTGTCGGCTTAGTTAATTTAACATGTTGGTGGCCAACTCTTCCATATTCTTGCCTTTAGTGGTCATGGTCATTTCTTTAGCTTCACTCAAGTTGGTTGCCTTCAAGGTTTGTGCTACCTTTGATGAGGTAGATGAGACCTCTCGTTGAGCCTTTTCCTTCATACAATCACCCAGACATATAGTAGTCTTGTTGCACAACTCAAACAATGTGGGATTCATTGCAAATAGATGATCATGAAGCTTAGAGCCCCATAACCCTATGGGGAAGCACATCAATAGTTGTGCATCGCTCATCATCCCATGAGGCTCACATTGTGAGTTCACATGCTTGATCCTTGCAAAATAATCACAAAGAGATTTTGTCTCCTTTTGTTTGTCCTCATATAGCTAGTTATTTGGGCTCCATTTGGGTCCACTAGGGGCAAACCCCATTATAAATTATTTATTCCATGTATCCCAATTCATTTTGTATTTGGGATTCAGAGACTTGTGTGGCCTTGCCATCCAAGCTCAGCCCAAAGGCACTAACCTTATCTAGGTGACCAATGTCCCAAAAAGTTCCACAACTCTATTCAGATCTTTCAACGTGGGACACTGGGTCTCCTTCACCTAAAAACTTGGTGATTAGCTTGGAGTTACTCCTCAAAGGATTAGTTTTCCTTCCAGTAAACGTTGGTGGCATGACCTCCCTTCCTATTGCTTGCACTAGGATCCTCGTAGCTTCATAGCTAAGCAATGTTGAATAACTCGTGAAACAAGAGAGATATTGTATTCATTCAAACTTGCATACAACAACTGACGACCAAAGTCAAACTTTTTGCCTCTTATACATTCCACCTTTTGAAGAGAGGGCCGACTCTATGCTCTCTCCCTATAATGTTAATCTCATCCTTCTAGCTTTACAATTATCCTCGCCCTGTCTGGCTCCAATGCAAGTTCTAACAAAATCCCAATGCTTGGAAATATATAGGAAGGTGCAAAATGTGGTAATGTCACCGATACAGTTAACAAAGGAGCCTTGATTTTGATGGCATTTGTGTTGATGTGATTGGTGCATTGTGGATTTCGAAATAAGATGTTGATCATCCTTGTCCTAAATTTTGGGAATCAATGATTTGCTGGCTTGTGTGCATGGTTCAATAAGTCTACATTTGGAGTGTCTTGTAGGCATATATTCTTGTAATGATTGGAAGGAATGAATGGGGATTTGTGATGTGGTTCTAATAAGTTTACAATTTTGTGTTGGTATGAAATTGTCTTGGTGGCCGTAGAATGGAGATATGATGATTTTCTTTTGATATAGGAAGGTGGCAATGTGGTCTCGATGTGCTCATTGATGGAGGTGTATGAGCATGTGCTGGTGATTGTTTTGTGTTACGTAGCTTGTTTGCTCTAGTTTTGAGTCTTTGATGGCTACATCATTAGGAGAAGGGGGGTCCAATGCACTTTTTGAATTCATATCCTTTGGCTCCATTTAGGGATCTACATTTAATTGTAGTTTCTTACACGTCCATGGCCCACCAACTAGACCTCTTGAGGCCACTTTACACCAATCATGTACAAAAAATTTATTCCCATATTGTGAATTGGAAAATTTGACAATTCTATATTGTATCAAGGGGCACAAATGGACTCCCAATACTTACCAATTCACAAAAAAAATGTGGCCAAACCACTATGGCTCTAACTGCAATGAAAGTAAGGGCAATAGATTGACTTGAAAGTTAATAATTTAATTCAAACATAAACGTTTACAATTTGTTTTGTTTCTTGTGTGTATATATATGTTCTTCTATGAGTAGTGAGTTTTGTTAGATTATCTATGCATATATAAGTAATTAAATATCTATGCGCATATATAAGATATTGAACGATCTATCCAATATGTATAAGAAGTTCCAAGGTTGGTTTGTTCCTTTGGGATGTTGCTCCTATGTGGTCTACCTGGCTACCATACATTGTTGTTGCTTCTGTAAAATGCAGATGTTAGTTAAAACTTTCATTATTTTTTGAAGCATCATTGAATTTATTGTGTTTTAGACATGTCAATGTTGAAATCACCAACACATATTGTTTATATGCTTTTATTTTATATTTTTTTATTATTTTTTGTAAGAATGTAATAAGTGTGTTGATATTATTTGTTGGTGGTATAAATATGTTTTAAAATTTAAAAAAATGATTTTTTATTTCACTTGCAAATGTGAGCTTATGTAATTTCAATGCCTCCATGGGTATTATGTATGAGATTTCTCCAGTAGTTAGATTTGTCTATCATACACAAGAACCTATATTAGAGAATTTTGAAATTGTGTTGAATTTGTGATGTATGTATGAATCATAGTTTTTTGTTTTATTTTCTTATAAACAAAGAATATCTAATTGTATTAAATTAGCAGTCCCTTCCATGTCGTTCATATTTTGGCAAGGACATAGTATTTAAAGATTGAATAATTATGTTATATACTCTTGTATCTTTTTTTAGTTCTTTTATAAGTTGAAATCTTGATGTAGTATTCAACCTCTCCATTTCAATGTGGACATCTTTTTCTATGTCAAAGTGCTTGTTTTTTAATGGCTCAAGTCAATATAAATTGTGTGTGTGTACCTTTTGGTGAGAAAGTTTTTCCATAGTCGGTCCTTGTGCTCTAGGGATTATTCTTGCAGATCTTGGCTATATAGAAAGTTGTTCACTTGTACAATGCTTGTTTTTTAATCATTTTATGAATCAAGTCTCATTATAATCCATGTATGGAAGTTTTTAGACACTCGTTTGGACTTCTTTTGACTCATTTCTGGTATTCAATGGTTCTCGGCTTCATAGGAGATGCATTCATGATGCATCATTTGTTTGTTTGCATCGATACAATGGTGCCCATGTTTTGAGGCATCTCAGGTTCTATTTTCAGAAGCGGTCATTACCGTGGGACTATGATTTCTTGAGCATACCTTATGCAGATCACTGTGGTTACAGTTTGAGTAGTGTGTGCTCATTCGTGGCATGCATTGGGTTGCATTGGATGATTTATAGGCCATTTGGATGCATTGCGATCCTTATTGGATGCGCTGATAGGCCCAAATTGCCTTGTGGGATGCTATTTTTATGGACGCTTTGCACATGGATGCTCTTTTATGCTGAGGGACAGCTTTGACACATTGCAGGTGATGCACTGATAGTGTTATGCTCTCTTGGATGAGATATTATTGATGCATATGCCCATGGACGGTGTTTATGCTTGAGCCATTGGACACCTATTGGCATTTTGGATTGCCATTGCAGTTGGCATTTTCTTTTCGGCTAGATTTGCTCATGTGGATGCATAGTACATGCACGTATCTTTTTTTGATGCTTTGAGCGTTGAGTTTTGTTGATATTTCAGTCTATTGTGGCATACACACTTGGGTGCACCTGGTATTTGGTGTGATTCTCTCTTGTAGGCACTAGCATTTGGGATTTTTGCTTCATTTGCATCATGGCATCCTCTTCCATGTCTGAAAAGGAGTTTTTTAGCATTAAAAAGTTTGATGGGACAAACTTTTCTTTGTGGAAAGAACAGATAAGGGATCTGCTTATTCAAAAGAAGGAGATTAAACCCTTGGCAGGGATTGAAGCTAAGCCTACAAATATGTCTGAGGATGATTGGAATGAGTTGGATGCATTAGCAAAGTCTACTATTAGACTTCATCTTGCAGAGTTAGTTTATTTCACAGTAGTAAATGAGCAGACTACGGAAGATTTATGGAAGAAACTGTGTGCCACTTATGAGAAGGAAAGTGCCTCTAATAAAGTTTACCTCATGGAGAGGTTGTTTGAGCTGCAGATGAAGGAAGGGGTCTCCATTGCTTCTCACTTGAATGAATTCAATATTATTTTCAGCCAGCTTCAGGCTCAGAAGATGAATTTTGATGCGGAGACTAAGGCAATATTTCTCTTATGTTCATTGCCATTCTCATGGGATACCTTCCGTACAGCTGTCAGTAACTCTGCACCTGGTGGAGTACTGAAATTTGATGATGTTGTGGGTAGCTCGTTGGCCAAGGAGATTATACGGAAGTCTATGGACGGCAACAAGCAGGATGTAGCCTTAAATGTGCAAAGGGGCAGATCACAGTTCAGGGGGAAGTCCCAAGAAAGAGGTAAGTCTCGTAGCAAATGTAGGGCACGGAACATTGAGTATTACCACTGTGGTAAGAAGGGCCATATGAAAAAGGATTGCTACAAGTTGAAAAGAGAGCAAAAGGATAAGAAAAAGAATGCAAATTGGGGTGCAAATCAAAAGGAAGAGAGTCCAAGGGAGGACAAAGGAAAAGTGAAGATCGAGGAGATCAATGCAGTTACACATGATAGTGACAATGACGTTCTCTTCATGTCTAGTTTATCTATAGAGTTGCTTACCACTTCAGATGATGCATATTCCCAAGATTGGATTCTGGATTATGGTGCTTCATTCCATGTTACTCCCCATAGGGAATGGTTCTCCACTTATGACAGTGGAAAGACAGGTTGTGTGCATCTTGGAAATGACTATGCATGTGACATAATGGGAGCAGGTGACATAAAGTTTTCTTTTGCAAATGGGTCTGCATTTATTTTGAAACATGTGAGACATGTGCCTAAGTTGACCAAGAGTCTTATTTCAGTGGGTCAACTAGATGATGCTGGTTTTCACACCACTTTTGGCTTTCAGAGTTGGAAAATTCAAAAGGGCTCTATGCTTTTGGCCGGGGGTGCTAAGTGTGGGACTTTGTATCCCTTAAGGGTATCAGGGGTATTTGATCATGTTGTTGCAATAACCGAGCAGCCAAGCACTTCTTTCTGGCATTGCAGGTTGGGGCACACGAGCCAGAATGGAATGAAACTCTTACGCCGTTTGGGTTATGTACCGCATTTGAGTTTCTCTGATTTTGAATTTTGTGAGCACTGTCTCTATGGGAAGCAGACTAAATCAGCCCATAAAAAAAGGGGAAAGAATGAGTTTGAAAAGCTTGATTTGGTGCATTCAGACATATGTGGTCCCATGCCTACACGGTCATTAGGCGGGGCTGAATACTATGTGACATTCATTGATGATGCAACTAGGAAAGTGTGGGCTTATGCTATAGCTCGGAAGAGTGATGTGTTCCAGGTATTTCAGAAATGGCTGGCCTTGGTTGAGCATCAGTCAGGTAGAACGCTTAAATGCCTACGGACTGACAATGGTGGAGAGTATCTCTCTCATGACTTTCAGCATTTCTGTGATACACGTGGGATTAAGAGGAAGCTCACATCCCCTCGTACTCCAGAGCAAAATCCAGTTGTAGAAAAGATGAACCATACCATTGAAGAAAGGTTGCAATGCATGCTTTCTAATGCAAGTCTTTCTGGTGGTTTTTGGGCTGAGGCAATGAAGACTGCAGTGCATGTGATCAATAGATCACCTAGTAAGAGTTTGGATGGTGGTATTCCTGAAGAGGCATGGAGTGGAAAGAAGCCCTCTTACTCTCATTTGCATATATTTGGGTGTGAGGCATATGCACATGTGCCAAAAGAGCTTCGAAAGAAGCTAGAACCTAAGTCTAGGAAATGCATCTTTCTAGGTTATAGTGAAAGTGAAGAGATGGGCTATCATCTCTGGGATCCAGAGGCAAAGAAGTTCATACGCAGCCATGATATAGTCTTCAATGAAAAGAAGATGCATAAGGCACCCATGAGGGATGTGGAAATGAGGAGAATCACTTTCCAGGATGCGAATCCATCTGCATATGTTGATAGACAGCAAGCTGTCCATGCACCAAATGTGCAAGAAATGGTACCACCAAGTACTCCCACAGGTATACAATCAAGGGTAGATGATGGACCATCTATTGGTGGAAATGATGAGCCAAATGTGACTGATATGCAGGTGGGACAGCAAGCTGAATTACCCTTGACAAGATCATCTAGAGTGTCTAGACCGCCTGATAGGTTTGTTCGAGGGGTAGACTATGTGATGCTTACTGATTGCGGGGAGCCTTCTTGCTACAGAGAGGCTATGATGCACGAGGATCAACGCAAGTGGGAGTATGCTATGCAATCAGGGATGAGTTCACTTATGAAGAATAAGACTTGGGACTTGGTTTCTTTGCCACATGGAAAGAAAGCATTGCCATGTAAATGGCTCTACAAAATGAAGGTCACAGGTGATGATGTGCCTAGGTACAAGGCCCGTTTGGTCGCTAAAGGGTTCAAGCAAGAGAAGGGTGTGGACTTTGATGAGATATTCTCTCTGGTTGTGAAGATGACCACACTTAGATGCATGCTTGGACTAGTGGCATCAGAGGATATGGAGCTTATGCAGATGGATGTCAAGACAGCTTTCTTGCATGGGGATTTGCATGAGGAAATTTACGTGGTGCAGTCGGAAGGCTTTGAAGAAAAGGGCAAAGAGCATTTAGTTTGCAAGCCGAAGAAGAGTCTCTATGGTCTTAAGCAAGTGCCTAGAGAATGATATCAGAAGTTTGATGCTTTCATTCGGTCCCATGGTTTTAGAAGGAGTAAAATTGATCACTGCCTCTATACTAAAAGGGCTAAGGATAATAGCCTGATAATCCTAGTACTATATGTGGATGATGTGCTATTGGCTAGCAAGAATACATATGAGCTAGATGCATTAAAGGCCAAGTTGCATGAGGCCTTTGATATGAAGGATTTGGGACTTGCAGGTCATATTCTTGGTATGCGCATCACGCGTGATCGGAGTAGGAAACTCCTTTGGCTTTCACAGAAGGAGTATGTTACAAAAGTTATTGCAGCATTTCAATATGGAGGGGGGGAAGGCAGTGAGTACTCCATTGCCTCCATATGGGAAACTGAGTCATACAGATAGTCCCAAATTAGATGAGGAGAGGGCCATGATGGCCAAGGTTCCTTATGCATCAGCAGTTGGGAGTCTTATGTATGCTATGATAGCTACTAGTCTAGACATTGCTTTTGCAGTGGGAGTTGTTAGCCGGTATATGGCTAATCCAGGAAAGAGGCATTGGGAGGCAGTTAAGTGCATCGTGAGGTACATGAAGGGTACTAAGGAGATGTGCATCTGCTTTGGTAGAGGAGACATGCGTGTACTTGGGTACACAGATTCAGACTATGCAGGGCATGTGGATAGTAGGAGATCCGCTTCTAGTTATGTGTTCATCTTTGCAGGTGGTGTAGTGTCGTGGATGTCTCCTGCACAGAAGTCTGTTGCTTTGTCTACCACAGAGGCTGAGTATGTGTGTTGCAGCCACAGAGGGTTGCAAGGAGGCTATATGGCTTGATTGGCTAGTGGGAGATTTGGGGATTCATACAGGTGTACCGACATTGCATAGTGATTCCATGAGCGCTATTCAGCTAGCACGGAATCCGGTCTTTCATGCAAAGACCAAACACATTGAGGTCAGGTACCATTTCATTAGGGAGGTACTTGAGGACAAGCGCATAGAACTTGTCAAGGTTCATACAGATGATAACCCTGCAGATATGCTGACGAAGAGTCTACCTAGTCATCGGTTTGAGTATTGTCGTGTATTGATGGGCATTGGATAGTATGCTCACTGGTTATTCTCCCTTAAAGGCACATTGTCCTTTAAGTGGGAGGTTGTGGGGGTTAAAGGTCACTGTGCCTTTACCTCGGTTATATACAATACTCAAACACATATATAAATGAATGAAAAAGAAGATTAAGGTGGTTCTGCACCCACCAAAACTTGTGTGGCTCTCTATTTCTCTCGCTCCCTCTTCCGTTCTTGCTTCCGTTGAGAGCACTCTCATCCACTTCTTTCCTTTCAATTTTATTGCTAGTTGTCTTGCATGGCTCAGTGGTCAAATGTAGTTGGAATGGCTCTTTTCCATACCAACTAGTACCTATTTCATTTTTGGGTTTGTACTTTTGCTGACTTATTATTTGTATGCAGATGTTTCTTTATACCTTTGTTTTGTTTTGATTTGTTGGTTTGTTCTATGAGAAGTATTCATGGACACCTTGTATGACTTGAAAAACTTGAACTATAACTTTACATCGACTTGCATTTTCACACTTGTTTGGTGAGATCTTTGGTTTTTGTGTTGTAGATGTCCACGTGTGTTTCATGTTTCTAGCTTTGTTTTTTAACTCTAATAGTAAACCCTTTAACTCTAATAGTAAGCCCCTAGCTTTCTTTTCTTGCGAATGTATGAAGGGATGGTTTTTTGTGTTTTGAGAAATCAATGCTTGCACTACATTCATAAGTTATTTTTTATATTTGAGTTAGTTTTTGAAGATCTATGAATGTTGGATCTATCTATAGTATTGTAAATTAGTAATTTTATTGGGTTGATGTGTTATTCTTCAACCTAGATATTAGTTCCACAACTAATGACGCATTTAATGTTATTTTTCATTTGTCAAGTGAAGATTTCATCTTCTCTTTCATGTGTTATAGCTTATGATCTAGGTTTTGATTTTTCGCCCCCTCGCAAAAATCGGATTCCAAGATTTTAAATTGCAAAGGAAGTGCAAATCCTAGATTACAATGAACTACACATGAAATAGTGTAAAGAGACATTCATGTACACCTATAATTTCAAGGCCTCAATGGGAATATCTCTACAAGATTTCTCAAGTAATTTAAATTTGTCTATCAATATACAAGTAGAGAAGTTTAAAATTGTGTTTAATCTGTGATGTATGAACAAACCTTAGTTTTTTGTTCTAGTTTTTGTTAAACAAATATTAGCTAATTGTATTGACTTTGTAGTCCCTTTCATGTCTAGTTCATATTTCAACTTACATTTTGAACAATTATGTTATATATCCTTGTATCTTTTTTTAGTTCTTTTGTAGTTTGCCATCTTGATGTAGTATTCAACCTTTCCATTTCAACATGGACATCTTTTTCTATGTGAAAGTGCTTATTTTGTAGTGGCTCAAGTAAATATAAATTGTCAATATTTTTAACGTGTGAAATAGCTATATATGCAAGTCCATTTGTATGTGTACCTTTTGTTGAGAAAGCTAGTTTATTCATAGTGATTCCTTGTGCTCTATGGATTGTTCTTGCAGCAACTAGCTTTACAAAAAATTGTCCACTTGTAGAACGGTTGTTTTTGAAGCATTTTATGATTCAAGGCCCATTATGGTTTACTTTTTTAAACTTCTTTTGCCTCATTTCAGATATTGGGTAATTTTTAACTTATATTTTTCAATGATTTATGAAGTTTGTGTTATGTTTTGGATGATTGCTTTGGATTCATGCATGCATTATGGCTTGGATTTCGGTGGGGGAAAATTGGTATTGACTGGAGGTGCCAAACTTTTGCTAATGATGATACATCTTACAGCTTTGAACATCCAAGCTTCAAGGCTATGGGTTGTGATTCGAGCCTCGTTTTCTGTGCGCATTGATGGCATTTGATTCACTTTCCCCTCTATGCATATGTTGCATTGTGTCTTGTCTCTTTTCGCTAATGATTCATATCCTACAATAGCTTTGCTCCTTTACTTAGTGTGATTAGTATGGTAGAGATGCTAAATAAGCTGTTTGTATTGTCCAAGTGTTTAGGTGTGTCGAAGATACAGTTAATCTTACAAGTAAAGGAGAAATATTCTCTCAAGATGCATGTGCATCTATTTTCACATCGAGTGACCAATTTGTCATAAATTACGCTAACGATTCACATATTTCTAAAGTGTTCTAGTTACCAATGATGTTTATATTCCTAATTAGCTCTAGTTTGCACTTTTATGTCTGTTAACTTAGCCACTTTCTAGAATTATTCAAAGTCATTGATATCGTAAGAACCTTCAAATGTTTAAATTATACTTATAGAGTGCCTCTAATCATGAAGGAGTGATACCAATTTAAAAAAGTTATGTATAGAACACTTATATATGGGATAATTCAAAACTATACATGTGCGATTTAATATGCAACTTGTTTTGATAGGTGAGATTAAGAGCACATAACATCTTTCAGCTGTAGCCTTTACTGTGATGTGGTGACTTTTCCCTATGATAGAATTTTAGCATTGTTAATATATGACACTTTATGCGTAGTATATAAGGATCCTTATTTATGAAATACGACTTACAATGTGACCCACTAGGCTAACCACTTCTTATTACTAAATCAATCTTGCCAAAATTTTTAACAAACTTTTGTTACTCTTAGGTGTTTAATAACTTATACACACTTGTAAAAAATGCTAGCTCATTGATTTTTTTTTAAAGTTTAAAGCTTGCTAGATACATTTTTAAATTTGAGTACTACTTGCGTGAAAAACTATGTTACCATACATTTGTGAGCATTTTGTAATCACATGTAATGGTTTTTTATGCTCCTTCTATTTTCAAAAAATAGTCCTATGAGTCTACCTTAAGGTCAAGAGAGGGGATCCTAAAAAAATACCCCTACATCAAGATCTAACTTTTGTGCCAAAGCATAAAAAGACACTTTTATGTCCTGTTATGCTACCAAACTAGTGATAACATTCTTGTTTATTTACATGCAAGTTGTTGGATAGGTGCCTTCACTGCTCTAGGGTTGGAGGAAGTAGGTAGTTCTATAGCTGCCATGCTTCTACTGGTGTGTAGGCCATGCGCCTGCATCCATTTCTTGTGCATGGTGTGCTTCATGTGTTTATTATTATGAGTACCTCATAAAAGGAGCAGTGTTGTAGAGCTCTGTTTAGTTCATATTGTGTCTTCGAGTGGTCTTTCTTCTTTTCTTTACTTTGACATAAAGAAGGCCGATTCCGAAGGTGCGTTTCTTATCTGCATCTTTCAAATTGTCAAGTTTTGAATGCAGAACTATTGATTTGTGCATTGGTCAAAACTATTCACCTTTCATACTAGTTAGTACTTGCTTTATTTTTGGGGATGTGCTTTGAAATGACATGATTATTATATATAAGTGTAGCTTTGAACCTTTGTTTTGTTTCGATTTGTTGGTTCGTTTTATGAGACTTATTCATGGACACCTTGTATGACTTGAAAACCTTTAATCTATAACTTTGCATCATGCATTTTTGTACTTTTGGGAACAAATCTTCAGTTTTTGGGCTGTAGTCGACCTATCTTTCATGTTTCGAGTTTTGTTTTTTAACTGTAATAGTAAACCCCTAGATTTTATTTATTGTGAATCTACCATTGGGATAGTTTTTTTGTGTTTACGGCATTGAATGCTTGCACTACATTAGTAAGTTTATTTCATAATCAAATTAATTCTTGAAGATTTATGAATGTTGAATCTATCTACGGGATTGTAAATTTGTAACTTTCTTGGGTTGAAGTGTTATTTTCAACCTGGATACTAGTACCACGACTTATGGAGCATTTAATGTTTTGGAGTAAATATTTATTTTGTTATGTGAACTTTTCATCTTCTCCTTCATGTAAAATGATATAGCTCTTGATTATATAACTCGTGATCTAGGTTTTGATTTTCCCCCCTCCCAAAATTAGATTCCAAGTTTTTGAATTACAAACGAAGTGCAAATCCTAAATTACACAATGAACTGCAGATGGAATAGCGTAAAGACACATGCAAGGACACAAGAAAGAGGAATAAAAGATGGTAACTATAGAATAGGTTGAACAAAAGATCGTCAGTTGTGAGTAACTACAAGGTGAAAGGCGAGAGAAAGGAGGAAGATGGTCAGTTGTGAGTAACTTTAAGGTGAAAGGTGAGAGAAAGAAGGAAGAGCGAGCGAGAAAGATAGAGGTCGGAATAGCTAGGAGCAAAGGAAGAAGAGGGGAAGAGAGTTGTTGAGAATTGAGGCACAAGGCCATGGAGGAGGTGATGTGAAAAAGATAGGATTAGGAATCAACCACTAACCTGAAATTTACAAATTAATCAATAATTAAGGCCGGCATGTGAAGGGCAGCCGTGTCCTAGGTGGCCTAATAGGAGGCACGGGCTTGGACTTTCATTGGGTCTCGAACTCTCGTCAACTTCCTCCTTCAACCATGAGACCAATCAATTGTTACTGACTTTTGGTGCAACTAAAACTATAAAAAATGGTTGATGGGTTCGTGTGAATCACATCACCCAACGAGCACTTGCCGTATTCCTCCATGGCTACTGGCAGGCTGAGTTCACACCATCTGGGAGCTATCATCCAAAAGGCGGTGTGAAAGGTTGCCGTCCTAGTTGGCCCAATAAGAGGGATGGGCCCGCTCACTCCATGGCTACACCAATCAAAGGTTGGACAAGAGAGGCTGGTTGTTTGACTTTGAACGTCATCAGTTAACTGCGATTTCAAACGTCGAGATTAGCGGCATTAGGCCATGAATCAAGGACAGAAATTTGAAGAGCGCGCGTCGGATTCAATTTTGCGGTGAAACTTCGAAGTTGGACGCTTGTAAGGCGGCGCTCAGCTTACGTTTGCAACCGATAGTTGATCAGAAAGCTCAATTTCCGAGAATTGGATTTGAAATTCAGAATATGGTCACTGGAAATTGAAAGGAAGGACCATCGGACGGTGCCAGGTTTGCGGGAGGCGTCTGGAGATCGGGTCTGATCGTCGTCTACGATGTTCAAAGTCGATTGGTTCAAACCGAGGTGGCGCGGTTAGCTCTCAAACCCTCCTGAGATCTTGGCCCTTGGGGCGTGCCAAAGATTCGCGTTCCGATTGAAGACAGGTAAGGTCTCTCTTTGGTACTGTGCGTGGGCGAGAGAGAGATTTGGGTTGTTCCCATTTGGCCATGCGCACCTTCAATTCACCCGGTGTCTGTCCGCATCTCCTATCTTAGGATTGGCGCAAGTGCATTTTGGGTGCTCTTTTTTCTCTGAAAGTTCATCGCCTTAAGGGACGCCTCTTAGGAGGTGCAGGATGTTCGCTTCTGCCATGCTTTCCGGCAACCCATTATTTCATGTGTAGCGATCGAACGTTGAATAATGTCGCCCTCGATTTGCAGCCTACAGGTGTTCCACCAGATCTGTTTTTCAGAGCACCAAGGTTCTTATTATAACGTTGAATCATCGTTCTTTCCCCCTTTTCTGGCCAGGGCCATGTACATATGTTGTCTTCTAGTCTTGGCTGTTGGCAGCTTCCTGATCTACTACATGTGGCTCTTCCAAAGTGCACCCGATAGGGATGCTCGATGGTCATGATCACAGGGTTGGTCAATTTTTGTAGTTTTTCGTGTCCTGGTGAGCTTTTCGAAGTGCTTGACGTTTGGGAGACAGAAAGCGCCTTACTTTAGGAAAGAATATGCTTGTTATGTGATCTGGATAGTCTCATGGTCTTTCCGTGCTTAATGCGTTTCAGGACGCAACATAAAACCATCACCAAAGGCATAGTGACCAACCTCTTCATTGCATTGTGCGGAAAGAACAGCCAGTGGGTGGATAGAGATTGAGACCTGAATACAGTTGAAAAGATACTCAATGGATTGACCTTTACAATTATTTTACCTATTGCTTGACGTATGGTAGTGAACAACCATTGCGTACCTAATACGACCTAGGATTTATGATCATAGCCACGTAAAATATTAGCCAATTTAAGTCACACACATAGCACTAGTGTGTGCGAGAGAGTGCATTATACTTCACTAGGTAAACAGGTTCGCGACAACTGACATGAATGTTATAATTCCTTGAGTTTTGAGAGCCGGCTTTGCTGTGTGAGTGCCCATTTCTCTTAGTACGTGATGGTAACAATACCACGTTCATATACAATGCATCTCAATTCCGGAAAGTTCTAGATTCGCCATCTACCTCCTCATCTTCAGAAATATCTAAATCAAAATGGTCCCCTTCTTTGGCTACTAACTAGTCCCTCACTTTAGGTAAGGTGAGCTTGCAAAATTGACTGTTGATCCACGTAGCGATGCAAACAAGAAACTTAGGCCTAGGTGTGGTCAATATGTGAGCATACTCTTGGTTCATATGACTGATTAGAAGGCCTTGCAGTTGACTTTTTGACCAAACTGATGATGGAAGCATTGTATGTAGGCCATGTGCATGATTAGGTGTATAGTTTGGCTGTGGTGAAATTGTCACCTTAAACTAGGCTTTATGACCAATAGATGGTCTTGCAAGAACGAGGAAGCCGAGATAGATGGTACACAACCTTAATGCTATCTACACATTTTATTAAATGATAGGATTCCAGTGCATTTCAAGTCACTCCAAGGAAGACAGTGATAGAAGAAGAAGAAGAAGAAGAAGAAGAAGAAGAAGAAGAAGATGCTGCGCCTTGAGTAGGAAGGTCGCTATGCGTTGCTGATCGGGATGGGCCAGGAAAATTGAGTGGTCCATATTTGCTCCTGAACAGGCAATGGCTTGTAGTACACGAGCCATTTGAATGCAAAGTGCTTCTCTTACTCAACCCCTGCATGTGACACGACGTGCAGATCTGTCCCTCAGGCAGGATGCCCTCTGCTTGTCCTGTCTCAATGCGTACTCGGCGAGCAAGGACACTCAGAACTGCCCAATTGTGATCCTCAAGGCATGTGCGAGATGGATCTGGGTATAGCCAGGGGATCGATAAAACCCTCTTCCGCTGTAGGGCATAAGATGGGGTACCATCAGAAGGTGTTCTTCAAGACGAGTGGAGCAGTATCTCACTGTCCACGTGGTGATGCGTGTATGGTCACTTTTGTATTCATTTTTGGAACTATATTTGTACATGTTTTGGTTGCCTATCTGGCTGTCTACATCTTCAGATCTGTGGGTGGTTTGTTTCAATGCTTGTGAGTAGGATCTTACATATTGTAAGATCTCATAGGTCAACAATTTTCTGATGTGTATAAGGGTGAAGGCTTGACTCAGCAGCAAGTCCCTTTCTCTATTTAATTCTGATGTTTGTAAGAGTTAGGGCTTGACACAATAGCAGGTCCCTTTCTCTATTTAAATATTTAAGATCTCATAAGCTAAGAACTGTCTAATGTGTATAGGGGTGAAGGCTTGGCTCAGCAGCAAGCCCTTTTCTCTATCTTATTATAACATAATATCAGAGCCAGTCTATTGAGAGCCGTGGCATTAAAGCCATAGGGATTGACACAAGAGTTCAGAGTTCTTTGCTTGAAGACGAAGGCCTGGAAAGTTAGGTGACTTCAGATCCACAAAGAGGTGTACTCATACATCTGAAGGAGGAGTGCTTTTTGTTGGAATATAAGAGTCACCTCCCCACCTGTGAGCCCAAATTAGGACATGAGGGAGGGCCTTCAGTAGGATACGGGATTAGAGGAAAGGGGGGCAGATATGAGAGAGAGGAGAGTTGACACATGGGTGGCATACAGGATGCCGTGGGTGGCAGAGACCTGCAACAGGCTCTGCAGGGGGCAATAAAGCAGTACAGGAGCCTGTACAGCTGCAGGACAGAAGGTACAGGGACATTCAGACGCTAGGGACAGGTTGGCAGCAAGAGTTATAGATGGCTGGAGCAGGCGCATGGTACAGCAGGGGCAAAAAAACCGACTAGAAGGGGCCGACTGAGCCCCTTCAGCCGACCTGGCCAGCATCCCCATGGGGCACCCTGCAGTCGGCCATTTGGTCGACCAATCAGGCCCAAATCAGGCCTTTGCTGCCCCACAGCCAACCTTCTTGCAGGCCCTTTTGGAGGCCTTATGTGCAGGCCCCCTATGCTTTAGTGGTGCCTTACCCTTCCTCCCTACAATCTACTGCCCCTTTTCCCCTTCAAATTGGGGGCTCGCATGTGGGGTCAATGATCTCTAACACACCCTCTCAATGACACAACTGTGGGCTGATCCCCATGCGTCGAATGAGGTGCTCCATCTGTTCCTTGGGGAGCGCCTTCCTGAAGACGTCTAGATGTTGGTGGTCGGAGAGTACACCAGCTCCATGATATCATCAAGGATGAGCTCTTGTACGAAGTGGTAGTGGGCTTTGATAGGCTTCTCCCGTGCATGGAACACAGGGTTCTTGGCAATAGTAATGCAACTCTGGTTGTCGTTAACTGGCTGAGACGTATCATGGATGCTCAGCTTCAGACCAACCTCCATGGGAGTGATTGCCACCTTGCAATCTTCCACCTGAGACGGCTTCAGTAACTCCCTGCAGTATTTCTCCTGAGAGATGAATATGCTGCTCTTCTCTTGCTTGACTTTGATCCTAAGAAAGTAATGAAGAATATCCAAATCTGTCATCTCAAACTCCTCCATGAGAAGTTTCTTGACTTGAGAAATTTTCTTCGAATGGTCTCCTGTAAGGATAAGATCATCCACCTATAGGATAAGTACCAGCTGCAACCCCCTCTCAGTGAATAAATAGAGGTTTGTCTCATATGGACTCTGCTGTAGTCCGATCTTCAAGAACTCCTCGTCTATCTGCTGGTAACCATGCCCTTGGGGCCTGTTTCAGCCTGTACAACGCCTTCTTTAACTTGCATACCTTGGATGTTGACCTTGGAACCTGAAAGCCTGGTGGTTGATCCACATATACCTCCTCCTCCATGGTTCCGTTCAAGAATGCGGCCTTCATGTCCATCTGAAAGATAGGCCAACTATGATGAGCAGCCAAGGCAATAACAATGTGTATCGTCACCATCGTGGTTGTGGGGGTGAAGCTCTCATCAAAATCAAGTCCCTCTGATTGTGTGCAACCTTTCACCACCAATTGAGCTTTGTATTTGTCCAAGCTCCTATCAAACTTGAACTTCAGCTTGTACACCCATTTGGTACCAATTACCTTCTGCTTGGGCGCCTTGTCCACCAAATCCCAAGCGTCGTTCTTCTGAATGGCGTCCATTTCTGTTTGCATAGCATCCTACCATTTGGGGATATCCCCGGACCCCCGCTTGCTTGAAGGATTTGGGCTTCTCAACTGAGCCACCATAGCATAGTGTATGGAGGGAGTCTTCACATTGCGTTGCCCTCTTCTCTATTTGGAAGGGACGAGACCCAAACTTCTTCTCTGTGCTATCCTTCTTGACACCCTTGAATCCAAAAGTCTTTCCTTGCATCAATGCATATGCTATGCTAGCATTCTCAATCAATTGAGACATGTTAGAAACTTTTGTTTTTTTACAGTGGTCTCTAAGCTCCTTTGGTAAGCCACAACAATACTTCTCCACCTGCTTAGAGAAAGGAACATGCCGATAGGAGCTTATAGGCAACAAAGCCGCCCAAAAATTGCTATTGTACTCCTCAAGATCTCACAACTGTTTGAATTAAGCTCATGCCAGGCAGTCATAATGTCAACCTCAAAAGTCGTAGTAAGCCACACAGCTGAGAACACTTGTTCAAAGCCTACCCAAGTAGTAAGGTGTGGCATAAGCATAGTGGTCCACCAGTGGAGAGCATTACTCTTCAGAAAACTTGCAGCTCGACGTATCTTAGATGACTCAAAAAAACTTCCTCCAGTATACGTTGCATCAAATTGTTGGAGAAAGGTCAAAGCCCCGAGCTTATCTTGAGTACCACTAAATGTCTCGAATTTGACCGTAGCTTCAGCTTCTTTATAGTCTTTCACTTTCTCCTTCGGTGCCAAATTATCATATGTAGGTGCCTGAGCAAAAGGAACATCAACACTCACACTATATCCAGTACCAACACCATGAGGCAAAGCTGTATTATTCAGACCAGCTCCTGAATTTTGCATATTTGGCATAACCATATTGTTTGCTACTGCATTAGGCATTCCGGTTTGCATCCCTAGGGCTGGACCAACATTTGCATATATTAAATTCTGTCCCATGGACTGCATAATAGGTTGAAACCCCACCATTTGACTTGTAGGCATACCAGCAAATTGTGCTTGAGGGCTGGCCACAGCTTGAAAAGCTAATTCTCCACAAAATAACCCTGCCGCATAGGGGGTGCAATAACTCCTTGCTGTTCGGAAACCATAGACTGAAAATTATTACCTTGATTTAATTCTGGAATAACATTAGATTGCTGCAAACCATAGGGGTTTTGCGGGTTGATCCTAGAAATTCACATGCGGCCTCTTGTTAACTTTGAACTCCTTATCCACATCATCGGGCTTCCTTTTCTTTGGCTGTGTTTTAGGGTTCAGAATCTTTTGAAGACGAGGGTCTTGTGAAAATTGAGAAAAAGCTCTCATAAAGCTCTACAACTGTGTTTTGAATAAATCCATGCCCTCCTCATCGGAATTGTCAACCTGCTGCTCAGTAACATGCTGGGATCCCTCTCTCATACCCTGATCATCAATAGGTGTCTGTGACATCCTCTCTTCTTCTTCCTCTTCTGTGCGAGTTAGAGATCTTTCCCTATGAGACATATTTATTGGACTGTATGCTGTATCCTTTGCCTAGTCTGCTGGACTTGCACCAAGCCAACCACAGGCTCACCTCTTGAAGCTAGGTGGACCCCGGCAATGGAACCATGAAACCAGCCTTCACTAATCAAAGGGTGGTAGAATCCACTTTAACCACAGCATACACAACCACAGTGCTCCTACTTAGAAAGACACCGATTGGACCCAAATATTGGCGCCCCTTGTGGTATTTCTTTAATATTCATATAAAGCCAAGAGGCTAATTACAAGGTCTCCTGAAAGTTGCACCATAGGCAAATCACTGCCTAGAGACTTCCAATGTCTTGCATACCTCGCAATTCCTGCTCAACTTTATATGGCGAATATGCATCCAATCACTAGGCCATCACACATCCTTCCTTCTAACCAAGCGTACAACAGAACCCAAAGGCATAAGCTATCCCTCTGCCCACTGCACATGCACAACCAAGTGTCCAACCAGCCAGACACGGCTAAACTGCTGCAGAACAGCCAAAGACAGCCAAACCTTGGCACAACCAACTAGCAAACCCTTCCAAAGCAGGTCGCCCCTATCTGTAGGCACCCTAGCCACTGCCCAACAACATGAAGCATCCTTCCTCTGCCTGGAATCAATACCAAATGCAATAACCAGCCAACCACCAGTCCGGAAACGGCAAAAGCAAGCAAAGACCAGCCTTCCTCTACCCAGATCCACAGGAAATAGGTCGTTTGAACTGGAAAACCCTGAATCCAGCGAAGAACATACGATTCAGCCTTGGCACAGCCCAATGGCAGCTCTAAGTTGTCCCACCTTGAAATGGTCCCGAAATCAACAACTGCTAGAAATCAGCCAGGAATAAATTCGCCCCACTTTTTGGTGCCTGTCTGCAACCCAGGAAGGAGCAAAACAGGTTGCCTCTTCTCCTGGAGCCTGGAACAGCACAAAATCAGCCTGTAGGAGAAATCACACCACTTATGGAGCCCGGAAACAGTTAAAACAAATTGATTCGGAGGCTCTTGGCACAAAACTGAATTTCGTTTTTGAGTTTCTGGCAGCCTTGGCAGCCCACCGACAGCCCACAGACTGCCCTGGTAGTAAAAAATCAGCAAGGCGATGTGATAGAATAGCCCTGGAGCACTTTCCCTGCCTGTGACTTGCCTCTCCTTGTTCTTTTGTGGTCCAGAAAACAACCCTGAAAGCAAATTTCGACTTTCCTGCTTGCTTTTTGGCCTCTTGCATGCCAAATAGGTGTCTTGTGCTGATTTTAGAGTCCCGTGCCAAACATAGCAAGTTTTAATTGCACTACTCTTTTCCCCCTCTGTTGCACACACTGGTCCTAGGAATTAATTGCCTAGTAATTGGCTTGCACATTCACAATTTCCAAGGGCCCGCTAGGAATTTTAATTCCCTAAGTCCCGCACACGTGGCCAAACTTTTGCGCCCCAAAGGCCCAAGGCAATCACACGTAAATTATGGGAGTCGCAAATCAAAATTGCCATAAATTCACGT
Organism: Dipteris shenzhenensis; assembly: GCF_047967505.1. NCBI lineage: Eukaryota > Viridiplantae > Streptophyta > Polypodiopsida > Gleicheniales > Dipteridaceae > Dipteris > Dipteris shenzhenensis. The sequence goes on along the minus strand of NC_141607.1, from coordinate 49,568,290 downwards.
CCTTGTGGCCTGTTTGCCAAGGATGGAATGCTGATGGGTTGATTGATTAAGGTGGGAAAGGGCCTTGCATATAGGCTTGGGGCCTTTTGGCTGCGAGGCTGATGTTCAGGTCTGCTAGGCTGACCTGGCAGATATCCTGGCCAACCTGCAGTCCCTGCTAGCTAATGGAACCTCCACCACCTGCTGCTGTGTCATGTGGTAGCTCTACAACGACCTGCAATTGCTGCTGCTATGCATGAATGGCATGTGTCTGCTGCAGCCCTTTGCTGTGCTTGGATGCCTGCTCTTGCTGCTGTCCACTTGGCATCCTGCATGGGAGCTTGTGTGGAGCTGACGTCCCCTTTTGTGGAGAATGAGATTAGGGTAAGGCTGATCAGGGAACTCCCACTGGTATTTGGCCTGTCAAGAAAAGGATGGATGGAGGGTTATGCAATAATTATAGAGAGCTCAGAAGGGTTACTATGAAATCATATTCCTATCCCATGGGTGGATGATCTATTAAATGAACTTAAGATGCTTAATTCTTGACAGGTTAGATTCTAGGTCTGGACACCATCAAATTAGAGTTAAGGAGGCTAACCAGCGTAAGGCTGTTTTTAGCGAAAAAACAATGTTGTATGAATACATGGTAATACCCTTTGGGGTTTCTAATGCACATGCCTTTTTCAAGTTCTAAATAAATTCAGATTTAGGGCCCTATTTTTTTGGGTCAGCTTTGGGTTTTGTTGATGACATCTACAATATGCAACAAAACAAGGAGGTTCACTTGATTCATATCAAGTCTGTCTTGAAGATCCTAATGCTTTACAAGGTAGATGCTAGGCTGCTGTGCCTTATAAAGTGTTTTGCCTTTACATGTGAAAAGAAGGTGTTTTGCCTTTATGCCATCTTCCAAATGTGTAGAATGAAGTTTTCTATTTGGAGATGCCAAAATTTCAAATCTTTTTAAGAACTGTTGAAAGAAAAGCCTGCATATAAAGGTCTTCCATAGTAACGCCAGTGCACTTCTATGACATCAACTTTGAGAGCATATACTCTCACATATTTCTTTTATTCCTTAGCCAAAAAAATTTCCATTCAAGATGATTGAATACCATTTAATTTAATTTTAACGGTATCTGCTTACACTTGTGGCAGAATTCTTATTTCATTCTTCTAGGTTCATGGAAGCTACTTCAACCAACTAAAACCCAACATAGGTCCTAAGGCAAGACCATCAAGATCATCACGCAAGGTGTGAGCATCAGAAAGCTTGACCTTGCAAACTTAAGAACTGGTAATGAAGTCTCATTAGCCACTTCAACCGTGAGTCTATGATGTACATCAATGGTAGAAAATCTGATAGCTTGAACTATCTTTTGAATTGATGAAATTATGAGTACTTCCCACACCCACCATTATGAATACATCTCTCCTGTTAATGCTCCCTTTTAGCCTCATACTTTTTAGAGCCTTGGGCACCCACTAGGGCATCTTTTGAGATAGAATACACCTCTACATGAATATACTGGTAGAGTTGCTCCTCATCCACAGCTGCATTGCCATCATTATCTTTCCTTTCATTGAAGTGATCCAACTTTTCCAGATTTCTCCAACCTGCATGTCCAAAATAAGGCTAAGTCTCAAAACAGAATCTGCAGTATCTACATGCAAAACCTTGATACAGCCCAAGACCACAATCCTTGGAACAATTCCATCATCCACTCATGTTTTACAGAGTTTGGTAATTTATTCCATTCAAAACAAATTATACATGAGGTAGGGGTCTGGCCTCTACAATATGATAGGAAAACCAAGGGGGATACATCCCAAGTGTTGTCAAATGAAAAACAGAGAGCAATCCCAGGTCCTCATGAATGAGATCAATATCTCTCGAGCTGTTGCAGAGGAGGCAGTACATCTCCGATTTGGCTCCTGATGGTGAAAGTAAGATCCCGCCCGAGTACAAGTCAGTATATCAGCCACAGTATATGATGGCTGCCTAAAACATCTGCACATCTCGAACGCTAGATCTGCCACAATGTAGTAGTGGAAACCACCTCCCAAGCCAAATCTGCCAGTGAGCTGGGATAGGAATAAAAAACAAATCCTGCGGATCCGTGATGCTAAGATCTGTAGATCCACTCTTGTTTTGAAGCCATCATCACCCGTTTTGATAAGATTTTAGCGCTCAACAGTATCCATCTATACCGAAAATAACAGTTTGTAACAAATAAACTTAATTAAGTACCAATTACTTCTGTACAGAGCCATAAAAGGGGGAGCACAAGCATGCAATACAAACTGTTATCATGCTACGTGATTTAGAGGAAACGGAGGAATACAATTGTTTCTCCTGCAACAGAAAGAGAGGCAGAGCAGGATAGAGTGTAGACATTTGGTTTCGATCTCCATTCTTCTGACTGTCTGGCCTCCACCATACCACTATTGCATCAAACAATGGTCTGCAGATCTATGAACCACACTCGTAATTCATTACTTTTCAGCTACCTTAACTAATCAAGCGACTTACATTACTTCTTAGTGCTCATATCGCCAACCTATGGATAAAGCACCACACCTCTAACAATTGATGAGTGTTTTTTCTCTTATCACATTTACGGTGATAGGACAAAATCTGTATCAAGTTTTTGAGCACTGTATGTTAGAAACTCACTGTCCCCACCTGCGAGCCCCCGATTTGAGGGGACAAGGGGCAGTGAGAGGTAGGAGGGCTGGAGAGAGAGAGACTCAGGTCGGCATCATAGGCAACCAGCACACGGGCTGGTTGCAGCCTGCAACAGCAGGTAAAACAGGGCTTTAGGCCTCACCTGGTCGGTTTTCTAGGGCCCATGTGGTCGGCCACCAGACAGGGTACCGACCCTGCTGGTCGGTCAACTCAAGGGGCTTGGGCAGTCCCTATAAAAGGCCCACTCCTCCATTCATTCCAGCATCCAGTGCAAGACTGAAAGCCCCTCTTCAAGGCTGTGTTCAGCTGGAGCAGGTTGTGAGAGAGAGAGTCCATCAGTTTTCTCCAGCAGTTTGCTGTGTTTTGTACTGCTCCCTTGGAGCTATTTTTCTGCCCACCATCTGGTGGATGAATATACTCTCTTTCTCTCTCCGTCCATATTTATTTCTGAGTGAGGGTTTGTTGCATCTGTGATCATCTATCTGAGTTGAGTGTGTGTAAGAGTTGGAGAGATCTTGGGTGGAGGTTTGAGTGACCTCTTGATTTCTAACACTGTATATAGCTGTGGGTAGGCACATAGTTGTACGCATCTAGGGTAGGTGTGGGCTTTTGGCATTTGTGGATTTTTCTTTCACAAGCATCATGGACTAATGTATAGTTTTTTGAGACAATAAAGTATGTTTTGCAGGGACTTCATGGGAGATGATGAAATGCAATGTGGTTGTACCAGTTTTCCAGAGCAAGGGTGTCCAGTGTGTGGTCAAGTGAAATGTTTTTGGGGTCATGTAAAGTCAAGTCATGAAGGGTTTTTAAATATTTTCCTGAGTCAATGTGCACTTGCATGTTACGGGAATTTGACATGTTTTGGTGCCCACGTCAAGGGGCTTTTCATGTGTGTGTATTGGGGTGTATGCAAGCTTTAATGTGCATGCTAATGTGTGTGGGAATTTTGTGACTAAACTCCAAAATGTGCATTTAATGTGCCTTGGGGGGATATTTGCATTTTTTAAATGGGAGAGTGGTAAAATGTCACTGATGAGGTGGCAAATTAGGCTGAGGTGGCTGGACTGATTGGGAAGGCATCTTGCTCATGCAAAGGTGGCTATGTAGCAAGGAATGTAGAGTGTCTGGATTGCGATCGATCACGTGTAGAGAAATCTAGAATTTTTGAAGAAAAGAGGAAGCGACGCATGTAACTAGGAGTCTCCTAGATGAAAGCGAAAGGCTAAGCGCCCATTAAAAAAAAGGCCTACGTACGTGATGGGATGGGGATTTCCGATTGCATGCTTGGCACAAATGAACACTAGGTGCTTGGTGATGATGAGCTCGGTGGTGTAAGTGGCACTTATTGAAGTCCTGTAGAATTTTGGCCGTGTGTTGATAGTGCGGTTAAAGGAGAGGATCTTGGGCGATTGAGTCTGTGAGCTCCACGAAATCTAAGAGCATGGGCTGACTGTTGTTCTGGGTACACGTTCGCTTCAAGGCTGAGAGCAGGGAGGCTTTGGCCAAGCAAGTGCCCGGCGATGCTGAGGAGACCTTGGCGCTGAAGATCTCCAAAGATAGCGATTTGTTCGTAGTTGGCTGAGCAAGGGTATCTTACAGGCAGGACCATCGTCGTTTGCACGTGAGCTGATACGAGGAATGTATGGGCTGGTTTAAATCATCTGAAGGATTGTTGGCGACGTGAAGTATGAGCGTTGAGTACTCTGTGGGTAGGAGAAGAATACATACGTTGGAAGTGGGTTTGTAATGCAGAGATGGTTGATGCGACCTGATTTGCCAGTCCCTTTCACTCTTGGGTCGTTGACTGCAGCTTTGGGGAGAGTTACGTGCTGTTGTCCTTGATGGAAGCTTAGGAGTGTGGACTGTGGGTTCATAGTATTCTGAGGCCGACTGTTCTCTGAGTTTTGAGGGGAAGTTCAGTTCTAAGTTTATCTGTTTCGGGCTGTGTAGTCTTTTGGCTCTCTTTGAGTCTGTGTGATTCATGTTCAGTCAGTTTTTGTGGGGGTTTGTCTCGGTGCCTAATACAAAGACATGCTCTGGAACTTGGCTCATAAGCTCATCATCTACGAGCCCACATTGCAGCTGATCCCTATGAAGTCTCAGCTATCTGATGTGGTGAAGTACATAATTCCTGGTTGTCTTTCCTTTTTTTTCCTTATCATCTTTTTGGCGATCTTGCTGGGGACAGGAGAAGTTTTGAATTGAGATTGGGTACTTAAGACAGAACGGCCCAGAAGATTGGCTGGGGAATGTTGCTTGAATTTCTGTGTGATTAGGGATTGAAACTATGAAGACAAAGCCTCGCATGAGAGTGATTTATTGTGAGTTATGTGGGGAGTGTGGACACAAGAGAGATAGATGCCTTGATGTTGAACTTTGGGTGATACGTCCCCATGCTAAGGTTCAAAAGACTTTGAAAGTGATTGCTCTTAGGAAGAAGAATGTCAGTCAGATGCAGGGTAAGTTTTCTTCAGTAGAGTTATCGTTTTGTTTTCTTTCCAAAAGAGGTTGGGTGGTATTTCTGGTTGGGAGTGTGTTTGAGATAAGTTAGTCAAGAGGAGAGATGGCTCATGAATTTTCTCGATTTTACGGGTTGCCCAATGAAGACTTAGAGAGGTTTTTAGAGTGCTTGGAGTTCACAGCTCTTATTAAAGACAGGAATGCTCTAGAAGTCCTTCTTCTATCCTTTTGTCTGTTGGGAGAAGTGAGAACTTGGCTACATACTTTCTCTGCAAGGATGCAGGGTGCTCAAAGAAACTTGACTTATCCAGAGGTGAGGACAGCTTTCTATTGAAAATGGGGAGAGGGTGAGAGACACATGATTGGAGACAAGAGCTGAGGCACGAACTGATGTTGATAGATAGATAGATTGTATATCACAGCAAGTACATTGCCTCTTTTATAGGCTGGGCAAGCCTTATCTTCCCACACTGATACCTCATAGATGAGGTCACACACAAGAGAATCTAGATCCTATAATCTAGGGGAGGAATCACACCTACCACATGAGGTGGCACAAGTGGCCTCAAGACTCTTCACACTCACACAATTGTAGGACACTCCTAGGACTCTAGGACCACTAGGATCACACACACTAGGACTCCGATTCCAACAAACCCCCCTTCTGAGCTAGGGTGAAAAACTATGACATCATCCAGACTGTGCATCCCAGGCAATCTCAGAGGCTAACAGCTGAGCATAATTCAGAGGTTGAACCAAGCACTCCCATGGCTTAGGTGTCAACGTGATCAGAGACTCAAATCTGAGCATGGATGCATGACCAACTCATAGGTCTAGGGAGTACACCAACATCCTGGAACTCGGCCAGGCCTAATAAAGGAAAGACATAACAACCCCCCTGTCTCCTAATTGGGTACATGGAAATAAGTGGAGCCTTTTATAGGACAAGGCACACAAAAATGAAAAATTATTACATCATTTTAGGGGGACTACCCAAGACAGAGTACCTAATACACATGACTCTAGAAAGCCCACTCTTCATCTATCACCTCATGGAGGGATAGACCAGAAATAGCAGCAGTGCAGGCTTGTTCCTCAGGTTCAGAAGGTGTAGCTTCATCGTCTTCGTCCTCGCTCTGCTCCGCAACCAGATTGGCATGTTCTTTGGCTTGTACCTTTGCCATTTTCTTGAAGCAATGATCCTCTGGATGGCCAAGTTTCTGACAATAATTACATTTAAGAGGTTTTCCTTTCTTCGTGGGCTTATTCTTGAGAAAGAATGCTTTGCCAGATTAGAAGGAAGATTCTGCTTTCTCTGTAAGCCTACGGTTCTCATCAATGAGATGAGCTACCATATCCTTAAAGCTCATATTGCGGTTGACTCTTAGGACAGCAAGGATCTCATTGTACTTGGAAATGTCTTCAATACTTGAGAGAAGTACAGCAACTTGATCATCATCTTCAACAATGGCTCGGATGGCAGATAATTGTTGGAGAATTGACCCAAGATTGCTCAAGTGTTCATTGAGGGTTTCAGTTTTCTTCATCTTGAGCTTGAAGAGTTTTTGTTTGAGAAATACTTTGGAATTATTGATCTTATTTCCAAACAAATTCTCTAATTTTTCCCAAACGTCATTTGCTGTCTTATCAAAATCCACATGGTGGATAAGGTTGTCAGCTAAAGCTAGGCCAATGATAGCCATTGCTTTATCATTTTGGTTCTCCCACCAACTGATTCTAGCATCATCACCTTGGGGTTTTGGCTCCTTGCCATTGGTGATATTCCATATGCCTTCTCGCATAAGAAGAAGCCGGAGTTTTGTCTGCCAAGTTGGGAAATTGCTCCATGAGAATTTCTCGATGAACGAGGAGTTTTTTATGCTATCCATTGGTGGGAAGGTCTTAGCTGTTATTACAGCCAGTGTCTAAATCCCTTACAATGTTTACTCAGATTTCAAAAAAGGCCCAAATTTTACATGGTAGAAGCTTCAATTATGCCAAAGGAAGACACAGGACAGAAAAGCCCTAAATTTTTGGGTTAGGGTTGCTGCAAAATTAGGGTTTGCAAAAAATTGGGGCTTTTCTAAATTTCTGACAGAAGAGTTCTCGTTCAACGGTTGGAAACCCTCACATCATGAAAACACCCCAAAAATTCGAGAAGTTGAGCATAAATTGTAAAGGGGCAAAAATTAGGGTTTCGGGCAGGAAATCGGTCACGAACAGGGCCTGTGGCAGTCAAAATGACGATTGAATTGCTGCAGCATCTGATCCATTCCGACTGAGGGAATTACGAAAGGGGAGCTGCAACGTGGGCAGAGAGGTGCAGCGTAGAGCAGCAGTTGCGTGGGCAGGAGCTGTAGCGTGGGCAGCTTCGGGTCAGTAAGAGTTGCGTTGACGTGCGAGTCGATGGCCACGACCCTCAGATCGTCAGTCGCCAGTACATGCGAGACGCCGCCAAATCATCGACGGATTTTGACACCTTCGTAGGAGCTGTCGCAGGTCTAGCTACGTGGGCAGTAGGAGAAGTTGCATGGGCAACTAGAAGTAGCGTGGGTGTACGGGCACTCAGCAGGCTCGAGCAGGTAGAAGATCCGCAGGATGGCGGGCAGAATGGCGCAGCATCAGGGAAGATAGCGGAGAGGCGGCAACATCAATGGGCAAGGCGTGAGCAGATTGCGAGGGAGGCCGACTGCTTCAATCTGTTGCTGGTCGGCAGCTTCTCCAGATCTGGTGGTGCATGCAGCGTAAGTAGAGGCAGCAGAAGAGTGGCGCAGGTGTGGCAGCGAAGGATGGGCAGGACGCTTCCTCCATGACGAGTGCTTCCCCTTTGCTTTCGCTCCCCTTCATACGCAGCTATGGAAGGTAGGTGTGCAGCTCCACGTTTATGAAGCTCATCACCTCAAGGAGAGGCTAAGGAGAAGAGGAAATCACGAGTAGCTACAAGAGGAGCTCACGAGGAGAGGAATGCCATCAGGCAGGAGCTTCAAGGTGGCTCTGATACCAATTGTTGAAAATGGGGAGAGGGTGAGAGACACATGATTGGAGACAAGAGCTGAGGCACGAACTGATGTTGATAGATAGATAGATTGTATATCACAGCAAGTACATTGCCTCTTTTATAGGCTGGGCAAGCCTTATCTTCCCACACTGATACCTCATAGATGAGGTCACACACAAGAGAATCTAGATCCTATAATCTAAGGGAGGAATCACACCTACCACATGAGGTGGCACAAGTGGCCTCAAGACTCTTCACACTCACACAACTGTAGGACACTCCTAGGACTCTAGGACCACTAGGACCACACACACTAGGACTCCGATTCCAACACTTTCTTGGACAGGTTTATGTGTGTTAGAGATCCTGATGGCATTTGGAGAGAGCTATGTTTATTGCAGCAACAGCTGACTCAGCTAGTGGATGAGTATGTCGGTAAGTTCACTGTGTTGTGGAATAAATGGCAGGTGGCCTTATTACCTGAAGTTCCTTCTAGAGTCATAAAAAAGGATAGGTTTGTTGCTGGTTTGTGAAGCTGGAGATTAGGATAAAGATTGAATGTAAAGAGCTGGTCACTTATGAGGATGCTCTCAGGGTAGCAAAAGAGAAGGAGAGGAAGCAGATAAGATTGTCACAAATGATGCAGGAGATGCCAATGGTTCAGCATGTGCATGAAATTATCTCTCATGTGAAGCCAGAAATAGAGAAGCCTGAAGTCAGGAAGGAGGAGAATATAAAAGAAGAAATTCATGAAATATCGGAGCTTATGAAGAGTTTGAGTTTGAATTTGATGAACGGTAGGGGAAGAGGTAGATCATCGGGTGGTTATGGCAGAGGCAACATGCCTTCTTCAAATAATCCAGGCCCGTGGCAGGCAGGATGAGGTCAAGGGTCATTTGCGCCTTGTGTCCAGTGCTTTAATTGTGGAGAGTGAGGACATTACAACACACACTGTGATAAGCCTCCTTGTGCTGGAGGTGATGCTTATCCATTGCCAACAGGGTTAAATAATAGGGTGAATGATCATAGTGTAGAAGTAAAAGATGCAGGTCAGCCTAATACCTATGGAATCCGTACAGCCACTGCAGAAGAGAAAGGGAAAGGTAAGGCAGTTACATTTGGCTTGTTGGAGTTGGAGGAAGTTAAAGATGTCATGCCATTAGGGAAGAGAGATAGAGAAGAGGAGGTTGGTCCGAGTGCAAAGAAGGGGAAGCAGTCTGAGGAGATGATGACCTACCAAAAGAAGAAGAGCAGGAAGTCCAGAAGGAAGTACAGAACTGCAGATTATCCCATGGGGAAAGAGCAAGGAGATTATGATTTGGTGGAAGATCTTTCAGGGAGGAAACCGGACATTACATTTTGCCCAAATGATTGGTCTATGCCCAATGCTTAAAAAAGAATGTAGGCGGGCTGTAAATCCAGCAAAGAAGAACTCTCATAAAGGTACAATTAAGCTGATGTCTGTCTCAGAGTTGCCAGGTCTTTTACCTGCTGTAGAAGCCTGGCATAAAGGAAAGGGTTTTGGAGAGGCCTATATAGATGGGGGTGCACAGATTTGTGTGATTACTCAGGCTTGTGTGGAGAGATTAGGATTGAAGATATCCCGCTCCTTTAGTTATCGCATCAGAATGGCAAACCACTCCAAGGTGAAGACTTTAGGGATAGTACCTAGCCTGGAGGTTGAGGCATTCAGTGTTTCATGTTGAGTGGATTGTCATGTGATGCCTACGGGGTTGGGAGCCTATCCTTTGATTCTTGGAAGGCCGTGGTTGATGAAGGTAGGTGCAATTCAGAATTGGCAGAGAGGAATCTTTTTTGTACATACGAATGGGAAGAAATTGAATTTTGATATGGTAAGCAGGGCTGAAGTTTGAGATAAAGGAAGGTGCCAAACCTGTTTTTCAGAAAATAAGGAGATTAAGCCCGGAACAGAGAGATGGGTTGAAGGAAGAGGTAGATAAGCTTCTCAAGGCAGGAATAATTTATCCTGTAGTTCACTATGATTGGATAAGTCCTGTGGTCATAGTGCCAAAAGGTGTAGACAAATGTAGAGTCTGTGTCGATTACAAACCTTTGAATGCAGTGACAAAGAGAAACCACTATCCTTTGCCTTTTCTGGATGATATTCTTGATAAAGTGGCGGGTCATGAAATGTACAGCTTGTGTGACGGATATTCAGGGTACTTCCAGATAGCCATAGCCCAGGAAGATCAAATCAAGACTACTTTCATTACCCCCTGGGGCTGTTTTTGTTACAGGAAAATGCCTTTTGGAGTTACCAACGGCCCCTTGCACTATCAGGAGAATTCAGATCTGATTTTATCACCTTTTTTGGATAAATTTTGTAAAGTGTTTATTGATGACATCTGTGTCTACAGTGGAAGAAGGGAGCACTGTGGCAAGCTGGATCAGGTATTCTATGAGATTGATAATAATGGTGGTCAATTAAATCCTAAGAAGACTCAGTTAGCTCAGACCAGCATTAAAATATTGGGGCATATTGTATCTGAGAATGGGATTGAGCCGGATCCAGGTAAAGTGAAAGCTTTAGTTATGCTGTCCTCTCTTGAGAATACCAAGCAGTTGCATACCTTTCTTCAGAAGGTGAAGTATCTGTCGAGATTTATTCATATGTTATCTCATATTTTGTATCCTCTTCAGCAGGTAGTAAAATTTGAGCCTCTGAAATGGACGGTAGAGAGTGAAGAGGTGTTTGAGGCAGTTAAGGAATCCTTGACTCATGTTTCAAGTGTAAAGCCACCAGATTATTCCAGGACTTTTTATGTGAATCCATCCGTAGGACCAGATGCTATTGGTGCTATTCTTTTGTAGCAGGGAGAGGGTTCCAGATATATGAGGCCAGTCTATTGTGCCAGCAGGGTGAAGAGTGAAGTAGAGAGGAAGTATTCAGCGGCTGAATTGGTCCTGGCTAGCCTCTTGTATGCTTGTAGGAGATTTCGGTCTTATCTATTGTCCAGACCTTTTGTGGTTCTCACCTCATGCTCACTACTGCCTCATATGTTGACTAGTACAAACATCTCCAGGAGCATGATTAAATGGATAGTAGAGTTCCAAGAGTACTCTTTTACCTTCTTGGTTGAGAACTCTACCAGAGCTTCCTTGGCTGATCTCCTCACCTATAAGGAAGGACCTATTTTAGTTGAAGATGTGGAGAAGAACACTGACATGAATGAAGAAAAAGTACTAGAGGATGCATTTGTTTTACACTTTGATGGATCTTACAAAAAAAGTTTAAATAAAAGTACAGGAGGAATTGTCATTTATGATCCTGGAGGAAAGGAGATTCGAAAAATGGGAATTCAGCTCGAAGCCAGTAGTAATAATGAAGCTGAATATGCAGCCCTCTTCGAAGGTTTGAAAGTATGCATTAGTCTGGGTATAAAGAGACTCATGATTAAGGGAGATGCTCTGTTGGTTGTGAAGCAAATTTTAGGTGTCTGGAAGGTTAAGCATGTTCATTTGAAGAGATGGATAAGCGCGGTGAAGAAACTGTTAAATCGATTGGATGCTTGGACACTCCAGCATATTGAAAGAGGTAAGAATGTAAATGCACATGATGCTGCGCAGGAAATTACAGCAGCTTATGTTGATGCAATAGGAGTGCAGGAGCCCTTATACAAAGGAAGGGAGACATTGGCTTGTGAGGAAAGCTTCCTGTTAACTGGTAAAGTGCTTGAAGAAGTTCCGAAACAAAGAAAATACAGATTTATTAAAAGCTGTACTTATTATTGTCTGATAGATGATGTTCTTCACATGAAAGGGGCTGATCTGGTGCTTAGAAGAATTCGCTGGTATGAGGAAGTTTTTCATATTCTACAAGCTAATCATGAGGGAGTATGTGGAGGACATTTTGATTTCAAAATCATGCTAAGGAAAACACTTACAGAAGGGTATGTGTGGCCATCCATCTAGAGAGACATAAGACATTGGTGCAGGTCATGCCTACAGTGTCAGCAGACGAGTAAGAGGATCTTACATCCAGAACTCAGAAATATCATGCTTGCTTATAATATTTTTGAGAAATGGGGAATAGATGCCATCGGTCCTCTACCCATGACAACCAGGGGAAATTGTTATGTGCTGACAGCTGTGGATTATTTGACGAGATGGGATGAAGCACGAGCAGTACGGGGTGTCAATGCAAAATCTGTATGTAAATTTGTGTATGAGGATATCTGCTGTAGATTTGGTGTGCCACCGGAGTTGCTTTCTGACAGAGGTCTAGGTTTCAGGAGTGAACTGGTGGATTTAGTATGTGGTAAGCTGAAGATAAGACACATATATGCAAGTCCCTATTATTCCCAATGTAATGGGATGAGTGAAAAATTTAATGGTGTGTGTACTAATATCATGGGAAAGATCACGAGAACACATGAGAAGGAGTGGGACCTTGCTTTGCACTGGGCTTTATGGGCTTATAGAGTTGCAGTAAAAGAAGGCACCCAGTTTTCACCATTTCATCTTGTTTACGGGAAAGAAGCTCTATTACCCTGGGAAGTAGAAATTCCTGCATTACAGATGTTAATGAAGATAAACGAGGATTCAAATTCTACTTTCTAGAACCGATTATTGGATTTGCAAGAAGCACAACTAGACAGACAAAAGGCGGTGGAACATTATGCTTTAATTCAAGAGGAGAATCAGAAGAGAGCAAACAAGAAATTCAGGGATAAGAAAATCGAGGAGGGTGATCTAGTTTTGAGATACAACAGTAGTCTGGATTCTACCTTCAGGAAGAAATTTGTGACTAAATGGGATGGACCTTTTCGTGTGACGAAGAAATTCAAAAATGGCTCATACCAACTTGAGAAATTGGATGGTCAGCAGCATAAGAATAGAGTCAATGGCTTCAGACTAAAGAAATACTTTCATAGGATCATGAGTGTGGGCAGCTGTGGACCTACTGTGATGAAACCAGACAAGCCGGAAGACCTCATGGATGAGGATATCTTTGAAGAACTGCAAATCTTATATACCCCTGTCTGCAAGACATGAATGTCTGCAGACTTGGGGATGGGAAAAATGATAGGAAAAAATCTGTATCAAGTTTTTGAGCATTGTATATAGCTGTGGGTAGGCACATAGTTGCACACATCTAGGGTAGGTGTGCGCTTTTGGCATTTGTGGATTTTTCTTTCACAAGCATGATGGACTAATGTATAGTTTTTTGAGACAATAAAGTATGTTTTGCAGGGACTTCATGGGAGATGATGAAATGCAATGTGGTTGTACCAGACTTCCAGAGCAAGGGTGTCCAGTGTGTGGTCAAGTGAAATGTTTTTGGGGTCATGTAGAGTCAAGTCATGAAGGGTTTTTAAATATTTTCCTGAGTCAATGTGCACTTGCATGTTATGGGAATTTGACATGTTTTGGTGCCCACGTCAAGGGGCTTTTCATGTGTGTGTATAGGGGTGCATGCAAGCTTTAATGTGCATGCTAATGTGTGTGGGAATTGTGTGACTAAAGGTCCAAAATGTGCATTTAATGTGCCTTGGGGGGATATTTGCATTTTTTAAATGAGAGAGTGGTAAAATGTCACTGATGAGGTGGCAAATTAGGCTGAGGTGGCTGGACTGATTGGGAAGGCATCCTGCTCATGCAAAGGTGGCTACGTAGCAAGGAATGTAGAGCGTTTGGATTGCGATCGATCACGTGTAGAGAAATCTAGAATTTCTGAAGAAAAGAGGAAGCGATGCACGTAACTAGGGGTCTCGTAGATGAAAGCGAAAGGCTAAGCGCCCATTAAAAAAAAGGCCTACGTACGTGATGGGATGGGGATTTCCGACTGCATGCTTGGCACAAATGAACACTAGGTGCTTGGTGATGATGAGCTCGGTGGTGTAAGTGGCACTTACTGAAGTCCTGTAGAATTTTGGCCGTGTGTTGATAGTGCGGTTGAAGGAGAGGATCTTGGGGGATTGAGTCTGTGAGCTCCAAGAAATCTAAGAGCATGGGCTGACTGTTATTCGGGGTACACGTTCGCTTCAAGGCTGAGAGCAGGGAGGCTTTGGCCAAGCAAGTGCCCGGTGATGCTGAGGAGACCTTGGCGCTGAAGATCTCCAGAGATAGCGATCTGTTCGTAGTTGGCTGAGCAAGGCTACCTTATAGGCAGGACCATCGTCGTCTGCACGTGAGCTGATACGAGGAATGTATGGGCTGGTTTAAATCATCTGAAGGACTGTTGGCGACGTGAGGTATGAGCGTGGAGTACTCTGTGGGCAGGAGAAGAATACATACGCTGGAAGTGGGTTTGTAATGCAGAGATGGTTGATGCGACCTGATTTGCCAGTCCCTTTCACTCTTGGGTCGTTGACTGCAGCTTTGGGGAGAGTTACGTGCTGTTGTCCTTGATGGAAGCTTAGGAGTGTGGGCTGTGGGTTCATAGTATTCTGAGGCTGACTGTTCTCTGAGTTTTGGGGGGAAGTTCAGTTCTAAGTTTATCTGTTTCGGGCTGTGTAGTCTTTTGGCTCTCTTTGAGTCTGTGTGATCCATGTTCAGTCAGTTTTTGTGGGGGTTTGTCTCGGTGCCTAATACAAAGACACATGCTCTGGAACCTGGTTCATAAGCTCATCATCTACGAGCCCACATTGCAGCTGATCCCTATGAAGTCTCAGCTATCTGACGTGGTGAAGTACATAATTCCTGGTTGTCTTTCCTTTTTTTTCCTTATCAACGGTGATGCATTTTTGTAATTTGTTTTGTTATTCACTTGCTATGGTTACATTGGTCAAGAGCACTTTTCTGGGTTTTGTGAATTGCATCATATTATCTTATGCCTTTAAACTTCTTGGCTTGTTATCAGTTTTTCAAGGACTAAGGATGAATTGTATCATTCTTCACAATGTTTGAAAGATTGCTACTGCAGAGTCTTTGTATGGGACAGTAAAGAACAATCTACATATTTTTACAGGTGATTGCTATGCCTTGAGTAGATTTCCAAGGACCAGCATGCATGAGGACGCTGAGAATATCTATTTGGTGAGGTATGCCATTTTCTGCTCTGTCTCTCAAGTAGAAGATGCTGAAATTCATGGATCCATTATTTTTTTGGTACCACCAGCTTTTTCCATGATGTGTTGCCAAATCTGATGGTCTGGATTGTAAAAGCACTTTTGTCCCTTTAATTTTAATGATAGACAATAAATCCCTTTACTTTATGGGGGGGTTAGTGTTTTAAAGGTTTCATCGAGTGATCTTTCATAATTACGTTAGTATCCAGAAAAGTAAAAAATTCTGTTGTGAAGAAGATGGATGGTCTATACCATTAACAGGTTTTGTAAGTTGGGTTCAAGGATATGTTTTCTTTGCTTTCCTTTGAAATCTAAAATTGGAATTATCTTTTCCTTATTTCAAAATTCCATTCTAATGTTGCTTTCAAAATTCCATTCTAACATTGCTTTCGACTATGCTACAGGTCATATATTGAAAGCAAAATCTGCAATAATGGTGCTTGCTTTTTCTAGGGCAGACTCATTGTTATCGATCAGAGAGCAAGAAGCTCACACGCAGCAACTTATGAGTATTGCTGCAAGTCTTCTATATGGATGCGTGGCTCTAGTCATGGGGTTTGTGAATAAGGTATATAGATGGCACAAAAAATTTTCCGTATGGCATTGACCACCTGTAAGTTATTACTTGATGAATACTCATGCTCAAGGAGGTATGGCTTTCAGGGGATACTTCAATTGTGGCCATATTCAAATACTCTGTTGACATTACAAATGGCTGCTTCTGTGGCTATGGTCTACGCAGCCAAATATTGCAAAATACTGCATGCCAGGCCTCTTCAGTTCAGTTCAGCAAGAAGCCTTTTACCAGTTGTATTCTTCTACAATGCGAATGTAGCTTTTGCCTTGGCTGGACTTCAAGTCCTGAATATACCAATATTTAATGCATTAAAACGTATGACACCAGTCCTGATAATCATTGGAAAGTTTGCAATAGGTGATGGGCTTCCCTCAAAGCAGGTTCTTTTATCAGTTTCAACAATTGTGGTTGGTTGTGTAATTGCGGGCCTTGGAGACCTGAGTTTTGATCTGCTTGGCTATCTCATGGCCCTGACCAGTTGTGGATTGCAGTCCACTTACTTGATTCTTGTGGAAAAGAGTGGAAAAGAGCAAGGTTACAATTCACACGAATTGCTTCTTTACAATGCAGTCTTGTCATTGCCAGTTCTTTTAGTGCTTATATTATGCTCTGGAGAAGGAATCACGGCCTTGTCTGCAATTAATGTGCAGATGAAGTCCTCAAACTTCTTTCTTGGTCTGTTAATTTTTTCATTGTTCTTGGGATCACTCTTGAATTATTCATTGTTTTTGTGTACCTTATGGAATTCTGCATTGACAACAACAGTGGTTGGGGCAATGAAGGGCTTAGTTTCCTCTGTAAGTTCCTTACTTTTAAAATGGGTAAATTCTAATACTGTCTCTTCTTTTCTGTTTGTTCAAGCAGCTAGCATGTTCTTGTTTTACCATCCAGTTCTTGCCCATCTCTGAAGCTGGCGTGTATATTGTCTAACTTCTTTCTGTTTGATCCATGGATGAAGGTGCTTGGATTCTTTGTCCTTGGAGGAGTTAAAGTCACACTTCTTGTAGTTCTTGGTGTTTTCATGAATACAGTAGGGGGGATATGGTATGGTGCTGTGAAGTTCCACCAGAAGCACAGAGGAATGACTGGATCCTCAACTAGGTTCACTGGAGATTCAAAAAGGCATCAGCCAGTTTTGCCTAGATGACGTTGAAAAATAGCCTTTTGTAACAGGTCTTTGACAGTGTGTTTTGTGAGGTAGCATGAGCATCTTCTAGTCTATCTAGGTCTGTGACTCCTGGTTTCTGAGATCCAGTGTCAGTTCTTCAAGCATGTTCTATACATGGACATATACCGGTCTCTGGTTTGTATTTTAGGAAAATTCTGTTAGATTTGGTTGTTGTAAACTAGTTGTTACTGTGCATAAGGATGGATTTGTGGTTCGGAATCCCACCATTAAAAATGTTTTGTCTGGCTCGAAAAAGGCACCATTCAATACCCACCACTATTTTTGTTCTCTTGTATACAATTAATTTGGAGGACTTGTTGTGCAGGCTTTCATGTATGCACACCTTCCAGGGACACGCACATTCCCTTTGGTGTAGAATTCAGGATTCTTTGTCCTATGCCATCACCTGAATTATATGGGTAATCAGTGTGATTTGTATCCAAGTCATTATGGTGCTGTAATTGTATGAAAAAAAGCTTGCTGCAGTGTGAGGCATTCTTGCCCAATGTATCCCCATGAACACAATGGGTGATATGATTTTCATTGCTTTGTGTGAATGTTATCATACTCCTTCAATGTTATGTGACCTTATTTATACATTATGTTTTACGCCCAAATTGTAAGGTCGCTTGAAGTTGTTATGGTTGGACTAGTGCCATTGCTGAAATATGGAAAACGCTTTACATGATATACAGCTTGTTTTCTTTATTGATGAGCCGTTCTGGTGCAAATATATCAAATAAGGATTCGTTAAGCTTGAATCTGGAAGCTAATAATTACATGTATGGAAGCTTTCCTTCTTAACCAACCATTGTATATACTGCTTATGTTAACCATATGTTAACCAGCGCTTATGAATTGTCATTATTTTGACCATCATCCACCCCTTGTCTTCATTCCATGGGCTGTGAGAGCTTTACAATTTCAGTGAGACAATTCCAGGTTTATTCATGCAGCTTGATCATGGATCATGTTAGCCCCTAAATAGGTATAAATTACTTCTCTTTCATGTGATGTGTGGATCATGTTAACCCCTAAATAGGTATAAATTACTTCATATTGTTCTCTTTCATGTGATGTGTGGATCATTAGTTTTGCCATCAAGATTTTCCATGGCTTGCCTTAGTGTTCCATGGAGGAAATTTTCATGTCGCTTGTATTTGCTGATTTTCCTTTACTCATCTTTGAAGCTTGATAAGAATAGGCATTATAATATATATGAGTAAATGTCTTGCACGTATGCTTTATGCACTTTGGGTCGATTCACATCTTGATTGCTTTCACTGTTTGAGAACGCCCCCCCCTTCCCCCCTCCTTTCTTCTTCTTTATTGAGGATAGAATTGCAAATTTGTGATGCATAGAATGATGGACATGAGATGCGATGTAGACTCGATTCTCCTTGCAATTGTGAGGGATAAATTTTTTACTCTGGAGTTGGTGATGGCCAAAGCTCACGTTTTTGAGAACTAAACCCAACCAAAATGTGAGTAGGGCATTGCTTGCATGGGCTACTTTAAGACTTCGATGATAGAAAGTTGCACATATTGTGACGTAGACTATATCTTGAATGTTGTAACATATTGTGGCCTAGACTATATCATGAATACTTGGTTGTCCTTACATTTTGCATCATCGTTGTCGTCCTTTAACTCCCCAACACTCCATGTGGTTAAGAACATGTATCAAAGTGAGGGTGAGTTAACTTCTTAGAACATCAAATTACTTGACTATAACAAAATACTTATTTTTATACGTTTTATTTTTTCAAATTCTATATCACAAGGAAATATTTTATATTGTGATCTACTCAAGAAAGCAAAGGGTCTATCACTCTTAGGGAAGCTTTTTATTGAAGCTCATGCTTAACCCATTGCACGAGAGGTGAATAGATTCCTTCAACATATGATCTCTAGTATTGCAATGATTACCAAGTTGGGTAGTACAACCATTGTTGATGGAAGCATCCTAAGAATCATATCTATGAGTTGTAGTTGCTTCATGAAGCAATAAAGAAAATAAGAAAAACAAGAAGTAAGATTAGGAGAAAAATGATGTTAATGAAAACATGTAGCAAAAAAATTGAGGCTAGTTTGCATGCGGTGATTGATATGCATATATTGGAATGATATAGCTATACATTGGATTGCTAGATAACATGGTAGGATATATCCGAAATGTAAACAAGGGATAATTCTTGGGTTTGGGAGGCATATCGAGGTGGGGGTGGCTTCAAATAGAAAAGTCTACAAGAGTGTGTGAGCTCAAAATAGAAGAGTGGAGGATAGAGATAGTGAAGTTGAGTAAAACTGAGGGCATCTTAATCCTATGACAACAAGGGCCAAAAGCATAGTCAAGAGCAGCTAATATGTAATCATTGTGTGTGTGTAAAGTAGTGGCACAACTCTTCTTGTAATAACTAGATCTTGAAAGTAGATTTGATTGATCTAATAAGATAGGAATAACCAAAACACTCTAGAAAATATCTAGACATACTTGCAAAATCATGATCTAGAGAGAGAGAAATCCTTGACCTATACTTTGTGTTGGTTGATAGACTAAAATCTGTGACCTACACTTTGTGCTAGAGATAGAGACTAAATTCTTGACCTCACTTGTGTTGGAGAGAGAAACTCTAAGTTCCTTGACCTACTTTGTGCGTGAGAGAGAGAGTCTAAAACCCTTGACCGACACTTTCTGTTGGAGAGCTGAAACTCTAAATTCCTTGACCCATACTTTGCGCTAGAGAGAGAAACTTTAAATTCCTTGACTTTGTCTTGGATAGAGAAAGTCTAAAATCCTTGACCTACACTTTTTGTTGGAAAGATAAACTCTAAATTTCTCAACCTACACTTAGTGCTAGAAAGAGAAAGACTAAGATTCTTGACATACACTTTGTGTATGGATGGAAATGAAGAACATGTATAAATATATCTTAATGGAAAGAAGCTATGACTCTTTGGGGTTTAATGTTCAACTCACTTTTGTGTTCACGTGCTTGATCTCCTTGTGTCCATGCTCCTTCAACACTATTGTGTGATAGCAAGCTCTAATCTTACAATCTCCCATCCTCCTCCCTTCACATCCCCATCCTCCCCTCCCTCCTCACCCTTATTCACTCCTCCTCAACCCTTAACCCCATGAACCTACGAATGAAGGAGACTAGTTCTCTATTTCTAAACTTTGCAACTTTTTTCCAACCTTGAACCCATCATAAATACTACATCGCTCTCATAACCTTAAACCCCTAGTTAGATTTCTCAACCCTAGCGTTCCTTTAAACCCTACAAACCTTTCCTAAACCCTTGAACCCCTATGGAGATGAGACCGAGGTGAGAACCTCCGCAAAGCTTGTTATTAACATTTCTTATCAACCTAAGTGATACAAAAACTACTTTCTGTGTTTTAGCTAGATCTCGCACCAAAATACGACGTGAGGTCCTATGCTACAATTATGGAAACCTACAATTATGGAAACCTATGCTATAATGAACAACAATATAACTATACATCTCCAAACCCTTAGAATTGAAAATGAAAGAAAAAGGGTGGGCTGGGAGCCAAGTCAAGATAGACATGAGTGTCTTCTTAAATGAAAAATACACATTGAAAAAAGATCAACGGTCTTTAGGAACACTACCTTGCAATGTCACAACATTCTTTTATGTGCGATTGTATTTTAGTTCAAACAGTTGAGATATCTATATGCTCAACTATTTTAGTTTAGTCATTTGACATACCTATATGCTCAACCATTTTAGTTTAGTCATTTGACATACCTATATGCTCAACCATTTTAGTTTAGTCATTTGGGATACCTATATGCTCAACCATTTTAGTGAGACAATCTTATCTTCATGTCGTTATGTAAGCATAGCTTAAGCTATGTATGGAAGTGCCACATTGTGTGGTAAGTTTTATCCCTAATGGGCAGCCCTAGCATAGTCATGTATAAGAGGCTATATTTATTTCTTATTTTTAATAGTACAACAAATTTAGGTTGCTTTCTATTGTGTGCTGATTTATCTATGCATGCATTTATGTTCTCCATTTTCTACCATATAACAAACAATTGTGATTGTGTCTTTGAGATAAATGATGGAATATAATAAATCAAATATCATGCTTGTGATCTTGAAGAACGTTTCTTTTCATTGAGAGAGAGAGAGAGAGAGAGAGAGAGAGAGAGATCATGCAGGGTCAATGCCATGTTGAGGTGGTGCATAGGTATTAATAAGGAGTGTTACCATTGGATGCTCCTCCTACATAAGGGCCACCCAACCCAACCCATCCCCCCCCTTATATAAGAGCCACCCAACCCAACCCATCCCCCCCCCCCCCCCCCCCCCCAAAAAAAAAAAAAAGCTTGACTCTCCCCAAACCCCTCAAGATGCCCCCTCCCACTTGCATGGCGTAACCTCTCCTACAATCCCTTGTGGGACGTTTCAAATGAGATCCTACTCCTATTCTAGCTTGTAGCTCCTTTGCTCCCCCACACTGGTCTAGTAGCTCCTCACTCCTTATTTGTACTTGTAGCACCCTATAATATCTCCCTACCTACTATAATACCTATAGCATCTACTCTCTTGCAAGCTATTGCGTTTGCTTTACCTATGCATCTGCTCTATTTCCACCCCATGCATTTGCTCTACTATACTAACTACTCTTTTGCAAGCTTCTTGATCTGCTCTGCTACATCTTCTAGTCTTCTAAGGCTTTTCTACAAGCACCTTGGTCTTCTCACTAAGGAGAATAAATTTTGTTTCAAAGGGGATCACAAGACAAGTAAGCAAGTAATAGATTCAATACCATAGAACAAGAAAGTATACGAGCTGCACATTTCCATGGCATTTATCATAACAGAGATCAAAGATACTATGCAAAAAGTTAGTGATGATAGAGAACATAATTTCTACTATTGACCTAGGGGTTACTCCACACCCAAATAATGCACTGAATGAGTACATGATAACTAGTAATAGCCATGAGTGCATGTTTTGATTATCATGTATTGATCAACTAACATTATACTGATAACCAATGATCTTGCTAGACATTGCATTGATAACAACTAAGTACTACAATTTAATCAAGTAATTGGTACTTTGTTGACTAGTGGTAACTAATCAAGGCATAATCAATAGATATTCAAGGTAGAACATAATTTTTGCTAGTGTAAAGTGACAAATCTATATCAGCAAAGGACAAAAAATATTGAAGACAATAGCTTACATCATCAAGTGCTAGTAGGAACCATAAAGGAATAATAAATCCATGATCTATATCTCTATGGAAAAATTAGTGATAGTATAATGAAAAATTATATAGTTAGTGTGAAAAAGGTAGTGCATCACTCCATGGTGGGTTATCAATAGAATATATTCTTTTTAGAGATTGTATCATAAAACATCCTGGCATCATAAGGAATTTAGGGAACACATGATAACTAGTAGCATATAATGACAACAATGTAGAGTATATTATGGAGATATCCATAAAGTAAGAAAGCACGTGCTAACATTGCTATCTCTAGATGCAATAAGATTAGATATTGAAGGATACCAAATGGCAACTATGATTTAAAACACATAGGAGTGTATTTCCAAAGATGACATATTAAATGATAGTACTTTCCAATTGGTCATCAAAAGATAGAACAGAACAAAAAAAGGCTGGAAAATTGACCATATATGCTCATAAATTTCTATTCATATCCAAAAGGCTAGAAAAAGTATTAAAAAGACAACCCTATCACTAAATGTCAAATGACCATGAAGGCAAAAAACCCATTCATCATCATTGACAAAGAGGTTAGATAATGGCAATAGATCATCCAAGTTTAATATAGTTATTTACCATATTGTAAGTCCTAGATGTCAATAAATACCATTAGATGCTAGTCATTTGTAAGAAAGACATAGCATTGAGTCAATCCAATAAATGCTAATAGGTTATAATAGTTGTTATTAGTCATTATGAATCAATTTTATATCAACAAATGGCACCAAAAGGTATTTGGTGCCATTGCCAAACAAGTAGTCATGTCTTCCCCCACCAGGTGGTGCATCTGACAAAGACGACTAGGTGGCCATGACAATGATCCAAGTCATAGCTATTTTATGGTAGGTGATTTATGACGTGATGAAGTGGTAGGTAAGAGAACTCCACCAATTGAGCTTTTATCTGACATTGGAGACTTTCGCCTGATTGTAGGGATCAATTAGACCTACTCTAATTGGAGGCACCTACCTTGAAATCGAGAGATCTCAACAACAGAAGCGGAACGAAAGAAGGTGAGAGAGAGGGAGAGCTAGAAGAGAGAGCCACACAAGTTTTGGTGGGTGTAACACACCCTAATATTCTATGTCATCCATATATATATATATGTTTGAGTATTGGCCTTTAACCCCCACAACCTCCCACTTAAAGGCAATGTGCCTTTAACGGAGAACAACCAATGAGAACACTATCCAATGCCCATCAATACACGACAATACTCAAACCGTTGACTAGGTAAACTCTTCGTCAACATATTTGCAGGATTATCATCTGTATGAACCTTAACAAGCTCTATGCGCTTGTCACCTCAATGTATTTGGTCTTTGCATGAAAGACCGGATTTTGTGCTAGCTAAAGAATCACTATGCGATGTCGATATACATGTATGAATCCCCAAGTCTCCCACTAGCCGATCAAGCCATATAGCCTCCTTCCAACCCTCTGTGGCTGCAACATACTCGGCCTCTATGGTAGACAAAGCAACACACTTTTGTGCGCGAGACATACATGACATTGCACCACCTGCAAAGGTGAACACATAACCAGAAGTGGATCTCTTGCTATCCACATGCCCTGCATAGTCTGAACCTGTGTACCCAAGTACATGCATCTCCCCTCTCCCAAAGAAGATACACATCTCCTTGGTACCCTTCATGTACCTCATGATGCACTTAACTACCTCCCAATGCCTCTTTCCTGGATTAGCCATATATTGGCTAACAACTCCCACTGCAAATGCAATGTTCGGTCTAGTAGCTATCATAGCATACATAAGACTCCCAACCGCTGATGCATAAGGAACCTGGCCATCATGGCCCTCTAGTAGCTATCATAGCATACATAAGACTCCCAACCATTGATGCATAAGGAACCTTGGCCATCATAGCCCTCTCCTCATTTGATTTGGGACTATCTGCCTGACTCACTTTCACATATGGAGGCAATGGAGTACTTACTGCCTTTCCCCCCTCCATATTGAAACGTTGTAACACTTTTGTAACATACTCCTTCTGTAAAAGCCAAAGGAGTTTTTTACTCCGGTCACACGTGACTTGTAGGTCCCAAATCCTTCATGTCAAAGGCCTCAAGAAAGCTGTCTTGACATCCATCTGCATAAGCTCCATATCCTCTGCTGCCACAAGTCCAAGTACGCATCTAAGGGTGGTCATCTTCACAATCGGAGATAAGATCTCATCAAAGTTCCACACCCTTCTCTTGCTTGAATCCTTTAGCAACCAAACGGGCCTTGGAATTATTAGGCACATCATTACCTGCTGTGACCTTCATCATGTAGACCCATTTGCACGGCAATGCTTTCTTTCCATGTGGCAAAGAAACAAAGTCCCAAGTCTTATTTTTCATGACTTAATTCATCTTTGATTGCATAGCATACTCCCACTTGTGTTGATCCTCACGCATCATAGCCTCTCTGTAGCAAGAAGGCTCCTTGCAATTAGCATCACATAGTCTGCCCTTGGAACAAATCTCTTAGGCGGTCTAGACACTCTAGCTAATCTTTACAAGGGCATTTCAGCTTGCTATCCCGCCTACATATCAGCCACATTTGGTTCATCATTTCCACCAATAGATGATCCATCATCTGCCCTTGATTGTGTATCTGTGGGAGGACCTGGTGGCACCATTTCTTGCACATTTGGTGCACGGACAGCTTGTTGTCTATCAACATATTCAGGTGAATTCACATCCTGGAGAGTGATTCTCCTCATTTTCACCTCTCTCATGAGTTTCTTATGCATCTTCTTCTCATTGAAGACCACATCATGGCTTTGTATGATTTTCTTTGCTTTTGGATCCTAGATACGATAGTCCATCTCTCCACTTTCACCATACCCCAGGAAGATGCATTTCCTAGACTTAAGATCTAACTTCTTTCGAAGCTCTTTTGGCGCATGTGCATATGCATCACACCGAAATATACACAAATGAGAGTAAGAGGGCTTCTTGCCATTCCATGCCTCTTCAGGAATACCACCATCCAAACTCTTGCTCGGTGATCTATTGATCACATGCATTGTAGTCTTCATTGCCTCATCCCAAAAACCATAGGAAAGACTTGCGTTGGAAAGCATACATTGCAACCTTTCCTAAATGGTGTGGTTCATATATTATGCAACTAGATTTTGCTCTGGAGTACGTGGGGACGTGAGCTCCCTCTTGATCCCACGAGTATCATAAAAATGCTAAAAGTCATGAGAGAGATACTCTCCACCATTGTCAGTCCATAGGAATTTAAGTGTTCTACCCGATTGATTTTTAGCCAAAGCCAGCCATTTCTGAAATACCTGGAACACATCGCTCTTCCAAGCTATAGCATTAGCCCATACTTTCCTAGTTGCATCATCAATGAATGTCACATAGTATTCAACCCCGCCTGATGATCGTGTAGGCATGGGATCACATACATCTGAATGCACCAAATCAAGCCTTTGAAGCTCTTTCTTCTGCCTTCTTTTATGGGCTGATTTAGTCTGCTTCCCATAGAGACAATGCTCACAAAATTCAAAGTAAAAAAAACTCAAATGCGATACATAACCCAAATGTCATAAGAGTTTCATTCCAGTGTGGCTCATGTGCCCCAACTGGCAATGCCACAAAGAAGTACTTGGTTGCTTGGTTATTACAACAACATGATCAGACACCCCTGATACATGTAAGGGATACAATGTCCCACACTTGGCACCCCTTGCCAAAACCATAGAGACCTTCGAAAGTTTCCAACTCTGAAAGCCAAAAGTGGTCTGAAAACTAGCCTCATTTAGCTAACCTGCTGAAATAAGACTCTTGGTCATCTTAGGCACATGTCTCACATTTTTTAAAACAAATGCAGACCCATTTGCAAAAGAAAACTTTATGTCACCTGCTCCCACTAGGTCACATGCATAGTTATTTCCACGATGCACACAATCTGTCTTTCCACTGTCATAAGTGGAGAACCGTTCCCTATGGGGACTAACATGGAATGAAGCACCGAACTCCAAAATCCAATCCTGGTAATGTGCATCATCTGAAGTGGTAAGAAACTCTGCAGGTAGACTAGACATGAAGAGAATGTCATTGTCACGATGACTGCATTAATCTCCTCGATCTTCATTTTTCATTTTTCCTCCCTCAGGCTCTCTTCCTTGTTATTTTCACCCCAATTTGCACTCTTTTTCTTATCCTTTTTCTCTCTTTGCAGATTGTAGCAATACTTTTTCATGTGGCCCTTCTTGCCATAGTGATAACACTCAATAATCCGTGCCCTGGATTTGCTACGAGACTTCCCTCTTTCTTGGGACTTCCCCTTGAACTGTGGTCTACCCCTTTGCACATTTAAGGCTGCATCCTGGTTGTTGCCTTCCATAGACTTCAGTCTAATCTCCTCTACCAACTAGCTACCAACAACATCATCAAACTTCAGTACTCCCACTAGGTGCAGAGTTACTAACATCTGTACAGAAGGTATCCCATGAGGATGGCAATGAACACAAGAGAAATATTGCCCTAGTCTCAGTATCAAAATTCATCTTCTAAGATTGACGCTAGCTGAAAGTAATATTGAATTCATTCAAGTGAGAAGAAATGGAGACTCCTTCCTTCATTTGTAGCTCAAACAACCTCGTAAACTTTATTAGAGGTAGTTTCCTTCTCATAAGTGGCACATAATTTTTTACACAAATCTTCCATAGTCTTCTCATTTACTACTGTGAAATAAAGTGACTTTGCAAGATGAAGTCTGATAGTAGACTTTGCTAATGCATCGAACTCATTCCAATCATCCTCAGACATATGTGCAGGCTTAGCTCCAATCCCTTGGCAGGGTTTATCCCATGCTTCTTTCGATGTCTTGACTGTCTTGAGCTATCCTAGCATGACATCTTGCACATTCTGCTTGATCAGGTGATAGGCATACTTGTCTTTCTTATCCCATTTTGCTTGAGCTCGGGCAATGGCAGGATCTGCTACTGGTGCAAAAACTATTTGTGTAGATGTAGATCCTGATGTAGATCCCATTGCTGGTGCTGTGACAACAGATGGAGTAGAGCTACTGGTAGCTGGATTGTCCAATGGTCTGGGTGTAGACCCATCGACGTACTCCCATTTGTCCTGAAGTACAAGAATGGTCTCCATTCGGTATTTCCATGTACCATAATTGGAGTTGTCTAACTTAGCAGATGCCTCCAGATTGAGGTTGCTAGTTGACATGGTGCAAGAAATGTACTCAAAAGTGTCGTGAAGATCTCTGTATGAATCAACTGCAAATACACTGACTATGCCAAGTGAAA
This sequence comes from Dipteris shenzhenensis, assembly GCF_047967505.1. NCBI lineage: Eukaryota > Viridiplantae > Streptophyta > Polypodiopsida > Gleicheniales > Dipteridaceae > Dipteris > Dipteris shenzhenensis. The sequence goes on along the minus strand of NC_141607.1, from coordinate 49,540,822 downwards.
TCTCTGTACTGTCGGTGAAGATAGAACTGCAGTATATAAAATCTGATCTGTATTACAAGGCTTGTGGCAATGATGCTGGGAATAGCCAAGAGGCTTTACAAGGCTGAAATGATGTGCACAATGCCGTGAGATAGCCAAATAGGCTTTACAATGGTGGCATGTGTGTGAAATCAAATGCTATCTGCCCATTGAATCAATCTGCAATGCCTCTAAACTCTGAAGTTTGTTCACTGAACTGATGAACGTAAGGTTTTAGGTAATGTAATGATGCGAAACCGTATGTGAGCATATGGATTGACTCCGAGTAGGTTCTAGTCGAGAATTTCGGGCATGGCTTAGATTGGCAACTTGGGGAAATTCAAAGCGTCCCCTCTATGGCGATCTAGTCTACTCTGATCTAGATCTAAACCAACTGTCGATCGATGAAAGAACATCAAATAATTCCTTTTCTTTTGTTCTTTTTAAGTGCTGGGTCAGATGCGTTGATGTAGAGGCAAATGTGCGTAAAGGAAGTGGTTTTGTCGGCGAGGCTCACATGTGAGTGTAACTTGCACCAAAATGTGTGCGTGATGTGACGAGCGCGTAGAGCATGAGAAAACGAGCGACTTTCCTTTTTGGAGTGCCCTCAAATTCTTCCTGGATCAAGAGATACGACTTGATCTAGGTGGAGGGGCAAAAGGAATGCAAATGTGCTCAATGATGATGTGTCACTGTGAGTCACATGCAATGATGATGTGGCACTATGACTAGCAAGAGGTGTGCCAGTGAAGCCCTATGCTGAGGTGGCAGGAGTGGTCACATGAAGTGACTATGAAGCACTGTGTGTGCCTGCAGAGGTTAGTGCTGACTGGACAGCTGAGGTGGCACTACTGAGGTGGCACAGATGATGATGTCAGCAGATGATGTGGCAATGTTGACGTGGTAATGATGATGTGGACTACTGATGTGGCACAGGTGACGTGGACTACTGATGTGGTTGATGATGTGGCAATCGGTGATGTGGCTGATGATGTGGCAGTCGGTGATGATGTGTCTGTGCTGACATGGCATAGGTGACGTGGTTGATGAGCTGGCAAGGGTGATGTGGCAGATAAGGATTGCCATGTGGCAATGAACAAATCCAGGGTCAACTGACCTAACTCGGGTCAAAGCCTATCTGCCATGTGTCGTTCTATTGGAGGGTGAAATCTTTTGAAGATTTTGACGAAATCTAAAAAGAGTCCGTTGGCCTCTGGATTTTCGTTGATGGAGTCGTGTTGGCTCCCGTGGAACTCGTTGCACATTGGAGCATCGTCTTCCAGCAGTGCAAGTAAGCAATGCAATGGTGCTTTCCAAGAGTTTGTGCATTGCGCACAGGAGTTTGTTGGAGATGGCGCTAGGCAAGGCATTGGAGCCGTCGGTAGGCTGGCCTTAGAGGCTGGAGAGAACTTTGCTGAATGCATCGTTGGAGACTTAGAGATCCAGTCGTTGCAGAGACCAGCTACTCTATGTAAGTATCGATTACCTGAGGGCGCAGTCAGCTTGGAGTTGCACGTTGTGAGCTTGGAGTAGTAGTGATGGTGTGTTGCAGCTACGAGATATGTCATCCGTTGGAGAGCAGCCCTTGCTGTTGTGGCGGCTACTAGATAGAGGATTTGAGGCTTAGAAGGCCTAAGCTGCCTGACCACTTATCATCACGTAGCCTTTTGTTGTAGCTTTGCCACCTATAACTGGGCACCACACCCATGCAATTCATTAAAATTGAAGGTTGGCTTGGAGAGACCACCACGCTGGTTCTTGGCGTAATAATTAGATGCAATCTATCATTCTGAACACCATCACAACCTAGTCTCTGTCTGACCACCTGTCATCATGCAACCTTTTGCTGCATCTTTGTTCGCAGCCCATGCAAATCATAGTTTGGCTTGGAGAGACCACTACGTTGGTTTTTGGCATAATAATGAGATGCAATCTATCATTTTGAGCACCGCCTCAGCGCAGTCTCTGGCCTGACGACCTATCATCGCCCAGTATTCAAGGTTGTCTTGGAGAGACTTGTGGTACATGGAACAGATAGGAGGGGGTTCAAAAACTACTTCTCTAAAGCATTTAGTTACATGCAAATACAGATGGGGATTTAAAATCTAGGCTTAAACATGGAAGAGGCGTAAACAATTATGAAAGAAAATGCCAATTTTAAACTCTAGGGGTATTTTAAATGTGTGCTTACTTGCACGTGTTTTATGGGTTTTAAGAGAGTGACTGGCCCCGTGGGCATTCCCCTCTCCCCCTTTCATTTTTATCCCCTCTCGTATTCATTTCTCGTCTCATCTCATATAATGCATCCATCCTATCCATCTCATCTGGTACTCCTCATAAATTCCACCCATTTTTCATATTCAGACTCTCCCATGCATTCATATCCTTGTGTCCATCTCTCATCCATCCCCCCTAACTTCAACCATCATTTTAGCCATATCTCCTAAAACCCTTGTCCTCCCCTCCATCCCATTCATAAATTTAGACCTTGCTCTTTGTCCTTTCCTTTCTTCCTCCTTACTCCACTCCCCTCCTATTTGCAATTACATTCATTAATCCTTCCTTACACACTTACTATCTTCAGATGATGGAGCATACTCAGCCTCAAAGTGGCTCTTGGAATTTGGACCTTATTGCCAATAGCCCTTGAATTATTATTATGACATGTTTAAAAGAAACTCAAAGATATGATAGAGCCTTGATTGAATGTAATGTGGTAGCATGTACTAGGACTATTTAAAGTCATTTTTATGAGAATACCACTTTGTAAGAGGCAAGAAAGATCTTAAGAAATAAAGAACCTTAGGAGAAATCTGTTGAGAGTTCACGCTCAACATCATGTGATCATGTGTGCATAGCACCATCACGTGATCATATGTGCATAGCACTAACCTTATAGAGTGCTATAAAGGAAAGGGTTAGATCCCCTAACCCTAACCCTAAATGGGTTTGTATATATTCTATTTTTTCAACTAAATCTAACTGTGTACAGTTAGTCATTTGTGGTGTGCTCTCTAGCTATGGTATTAGAGCTCCCTTGCCTTCCGCTGAGGCATTGCGATTCTTGAGACTGTGAGAAAGATTGTGAGATTGAGAGTTCTCTTGAGTGTTCTCCGTGAGAGTCCACTTTTGGTGAGAGATCTTCATCCGTCCATTTGAGAGAAAATTTTCGTCATTCCTAAAGGGAATTTCGTTCATTCTCGAGAGATTTTAGTTCCTTCTCTTGAGTGTTTGTGAGAAAGAGAGTCTTTAAGTGTTCTTCTCTCCTTTTGAGAAAGAGTGAGCATTGAGATTGTGAGAGAACTAGTTCTGTGAGAGAGATTTCCGTTAATCCTCCTTCTGTTTGTTCTTCTCGTGAGAGAGAGAGACTTTGGATCTATTGCATTCCAAGAGTGAGAGGGAGAGAGTTCAAAGGCTCCAACATACCCTTATGCACCAACGATGTGCTGCCTTTTTTGGGTTTAGACACGCTGCCCTGTCCAAATCCAAGCGATGCAACAAAGCTTGACTACCAGTAGTAGCTCCAGGTGCAAGCACACAAGCTGTAGTAGCTCTATGCCACATTACGACTGCAGCAAGCTCTTTTAGCACTCACACAACCCAACACAGCATTGCCCAACGACCTTCAATGGGCAATGCACAGTAAGCTCCTAAGCCAAGGCTCCCTCCAACGCATCGCCTCCTCCTATATATGCCTATTATACCCATGCTAAAACACATGTTTCAATATGCTTTATGGACTAGCATCCTCAAAATCATTCAACTAATGGCATGTTAAGAACCCCAACTCATGGGAAAGCATGGAATCACATAGGGAGCAAGTGGCCAAAGTTTAAAGATGAGACTCTCTATTTATGTCTTGGATTGGCTGTGGATGGTGATAATTTCTTTCGATTCCAATCCACACCTTAGTCTACATGGCTAGTGATAGTTGTAAACTATAATATCCCTCTGTGTCATACTATAAAGCATGGATATCTCATACTTGCCTTGATAGCTCTAGTAAAGCATAAGGTGAAGAACATGGATTCATAATTTGCATCATTGGTAGATGGGATTCAAGCTTTGTGGCATGGCACTACAAAGTATGGTATCTCAAAACTCATAAGCAAAGGAGAGTGAATATTATGATAGATTTTATTGTGGACCATGCATGACTATCTAATCTTAGAAGATTGTGTAGGTCTAATAGTGCAAGGATATTATGCTTGTCCATTTTGTGAATGTAGTTTGTAATTTCTCAAATAAAATTCCCACGCTTACAAAAGACTTCACTATATTTCAAAAAGGTCCCATTACAAAAGGTCGGTGTTATAAAAGATCACCTTTCCATTACAAAAGCTCGCAATGAGATAGGCCCTCAATATGTATTCCACTCTTCATCCAATATGTATTCTGCTTTTTGTCGTTGAACACACAAGAGGATTAAAATCTAGAATGTGAGGCACCTCATTCTCATCGAGTGAGATGATGTTGTGCTAAGAATTGGATCCTTCCTTGGCCCTCTACTTCTTTTCTCTTTAAAGGGCATGTCGATCGAAAGGGGAGACTTGACGCTTGGAGAGGAGGCTGGTTCTTAGTTCGGTTGAAATACCTGGGAGCATATTTCAAGAGCTTGTTGATATGCTTGTCTGTGTATAGATATGTGCAAGAAAATTCAACACTTTAAAAAATAGATGCAATGTTCCTTGGTGTAACTAAAAATGGAGAAACCGTACACTTCCACAATGTGCAGTAGCCAAGCGTCTCATGAAAAGTGTGCATATTCTTTTGTCTAAACCCTGTGCATAGCCTGTCATGACTAGTCTCTTCTTGTCCCAACCCAAGAACTTCTAGATCATTTTATTCACGGACTGGACACTCCTTGCGGCTATTAGGCATACCATGTGTAGATTTAGATGGAACAAAGACCCTCCTCTTTCAAGTGAACAAAGCCCTATGATACAACATGATTCAAGAAACTTATTGGTGGCCCCAAGTAGACTGGTATCCATGCTCATGCCTCCTACTGTGATAGCCACACTCACATCTAAAACCTTCGAATTACCTACCTTGCATGATGGTTGCCTCCGTCTACCCTTCTTGACAACACCACACTTGCATGTAGCCCGTAATCATCATGCATGCACCCTTAACATCGTTGCATGCACACTCAACACTGGAACATACCCTTCTCCTTCTCACTTTGCCACACCGTCACTCTCCTCCTTCTTAGCTTCTCCAACCCCATCGCTCACCTCCTTCGCAATCTGTTTCATCTTCATCACTTCCTCCATCTTGCCTCCTGCCAATCCACTCTTAAATGGCTACGTCACAACGTGGGGGAAACGTGGGGAGGAAAGCTCTCGGAAAGCTGAATGATGGCACATGATTTATTGGGTTGCATGACCATGCCACATGTCAATCATGTAGAGGGTTCTTGACCCTTCTACATAACATATCCACTAACCGAGCACTAACCTTAGCTTATGCATACATTAACCACTATATCCCCCCACTAAACCTTAATAATAGGTCCATACAGCTTTCACAATCCTCCCCCCTCAACTAATGCTAATACTATGAATATAAGTGATCATGGGTCTCCTAATCTACAAAATTCTTGATCTCCGAATTCAAGCATCCGATTTCCATGGGATTTGTTCAATTAGGACGCAGAGGAAATCATCATGGTGGACATTCTAGTCACAGTCATTTTGCAAATGAACATGGAAATATGTTTCTTGCAAGCGAGGAATTGCATCAGACTGATTTCAATCCCAAAGAGGATTACAGCTATCAAGTCGACCAAGTGGAATAGGATCCTTGGTACATTGACAGCGGTGCATCATCTCATATGACAAATCATCAGGAATGGTTCACAAAGATGAAACCATTAGAAGGATAGAAAAATGTCATCTACACAGCAGACAATTTCACTGGTACAAAAGGATTAGTGAAAGATGTGCTCTATGTTCCGAAGCTTAGCAAGAACCTTTTGTCAGTAGGTCAAATGACGGAACACAATTACAAAGTCATCTTCGATGGTGATGAAAGCACTATCAGAGACAAATCCAAAAGATGTCAGCTAGTAGCAAAAGGTGTCAAGGAAGGACGCTTATACACAATGCTAGCTACAGTACCAAATAAGCATGCCATGTCAACTCAACTGCAACAAATGCCACTATCTACAAAATGGCACAAGAGATATGGTCATGTCAACTTCAAGTACTTGTTAGATCTCAGGAATCAGAATATGGCAATTGGGATTCCGAAGCTATAGTTTATTGGAAAAGTTTGCGAAGCATGCTGCTTCGACAAACAAAAGCGAACCAACTTTGTTAGAAGTACCTCTCGTGCACGAGGTATTCTTGATTTGATACATACAGATGTATGGGGTTATGCCCAGACCCGCAACATCAATGGTTCACTTTACTACTTGACTTTCATCGACGACTACAATAGATATTGTTGGGTCTACTTTTTGAAAGAGAAATCTGAAGTGTTTTCCAAATTTCAAGAATTCAAAGCCATGGTAGAAAACCAGACAAGTAGAAAGATCAAAGTCATGAGATCAGAGAGGACATGAATACATGTCTTCAGCATTCATGAACTTTTGCAAAAATCACGGCATACGAAGACAATTCACATGTGCAGATACTCCTCAGCATCCAAAAGCTGAGAAGTGCATCTTTATTGGTTATTCTCTACAGTAGAAAGGGTATAGATGCTATAAACCTTCTACTCGTAAGTTTATAGTGAGCAGAGAGGTTGTTTTTTATGAGATGAGCAGCTGGTATAAACCAGTAAATGTGATTGATGATGTAGATGCACAAAATGGTAATGCTGCACAAAATTCACAGTAGCAATCACAAAATATTAGTGGACCTATAGTGTCCTCTAGCAATGGTTCCCATACTTCGCCATGGATAGGCAGATTGAGATCAAGAGGATCTCCTCAAAGCAATGCAGATAGTGGTATGCAAGTATCATGAAAAGGAAAAGAGAAAGTAGATCAGCCCATGGTTGATGTGAATGCAGGTCACTCTTATGTGGATGGTGAATCCCGTGGCTCAGAACAAAGCCTTGATGATGAGTTGGGTATTCCTTCTATTGTTACACCTGGAGTAAGGAAGACAAAGGATGTTTTGAGAGCACCTGGTAGTGAGCCTATTTTGTGCATGTCTACCAGAGCTAGGTATCATGTGGATAGGCTGAAATATGATGGATTTACAGCCATTCACTATGCCTATATGGTCAAAGTGATACATGAACCAGAACCCACTTCTTTTGAGCAAGCCATGGGAAAAGAAAAATGGGAGAAAGCCATGGATGAAGAAATGGATGCCTTGGAAGCAAATGCTACATGGGAATTGGTGCCTTTGCCTAAAGACAAGAATGCAATTAGCTGCAAGTGGGTTTATAAGGTGAAGCACAATGCAGATGGTTCTGTGAACAGATACAAGGCAAGATTAGTTGTCAAGGGGTATGCACAGACATTGGGCATTGATTATGAAGAAACATTGACTCCGGTTGCAAGGATGGCAACTGTAAGAGCAGTCATTGCTATGGCTACATCAAAGGGATGGTCTTTACATCAGATGGATGTAAAGAATGCCTTCCTACATGGTGATTTGCAAGAAGAGGTCTATATGGAGCAGCCACTAGGTTATGTTCATGCTGTTCATCCTGAGTTTGTTTGCAGGTTGAAGAAAGCCTTGTATGGCTTGAAGCAAGCACCTAGAGCATGGTCTGACAAGATAGGATAGTATCTTGTCACTATTGGCTTTCAGATTTCCAAGGTAGATTTCTCACTTTATGTGAGAAAAACAGAGAAAGACATTATGATGCTTGACATTTATATTGATGATTTGATCATCACAGGTGATAGTGATGAAGATATCCTTCATGTGAAAATGCTATTGAAGTAGAAGTTTGAGATGAAGGATTTGGGAGAGCTGCGTTACTTCTTGGGCATTGAGGTGATTAGATCCACAAGTGGGATATGGCTCTTGCAGAGGCAGTATGGATTGGACATGCTGTCCAAATATCTCCCAAATATGGGATGACAGGTTGTAAGCCTATTTCAGTTCCTTTGGAGTAGAATGTGAAGCTGAGCATAGATGCAGGTGAGCTTCTGGAAGACCCTACTATGTACATACGCATAGTAGGAAGTTTGATTTATATGACCATTACCAAGCCAGATTTGAGCTATGCTGTTGGTTTGGCAAGTCAATCTATGCAGGCTCCAAGGAAACCGCATTTGGATGCGGCTAGACACATACTGAGGTATGTGAAGTCCACATTGCAGTATGGACTATTTTATGAGACTGGGGTTCAGATACAGTTGCATGGATACACTGATGCTGATTGGGCTGGTAGTATTTCTGATAGACGATCTACCAATGGATATGTGTTCTCTTTTGGGAGTGCTGTAATCACTTGGAGCATCAAGAAACAACCTACAGTTGCCTTGTCGAGCACAGAGGCTGGGTACAGGGGTGCAACAATGGTTGCATGTGAGGTAGCTTGGTTGCATAAGCTACTTTATGATATGCATCACTATACAGATGAGCCACTTGTCATTTGTTGTGACAACATGAGTAGTATACACTTGGAAAATAACCCAGTCTATCATGCTAGAACAAAGCACATTGAGGTGCATTATCACTATGTGCGGGAGAAGGTTCTAGTAGGTTTTATTGATCTAGTTTATGTCACCACAGAGGATCAAGTAGCTGACATATTCACGAAGACATTGGGTGCAGAGAAGCTGCACAAGTTCAAAGACCTACTTGGTGTGCAGGAATTGGGATTGAGCTCGAGGGGGAGTGTTGAGATATCGAGCTCCACTCGTGATATGCCAGGGTGACCGTTGTGCATTTATGTCACCAACTTGTTAGCTACAGATGCGGTTGGTACACCGCCCATGAATAATAGCTGGATGACAGCTATCTTTATGTACTCTAGTTAGTGGCTCAGTTAGTATGCCACCTTAGTTACCTAAGTTTGGTTTGAGACCCACATATAGGGTTCACCTATTCTTTTGTACTAAGAGTTCTTTTGGTTTTCACAACTAAGAAGAGGAAAACTGTTTTCAACCTCCACCTTTGTGTATATTCTCCCATTGTGTATGTGAGGAAGCTGCAAGTGAGACTCCTTCCTTCTCTCCCACTCTCTTCACATGTGGAGCATGTCAACAACTCTGCAATGGACTTGCATTTGAACATATGTTATACTTGCAATGATTGGGAAGTGCCTCAAGACCTTTGCTGGGATGGTCTCACCTTGCAAGTCTTGCTTATAACAGTGTGTTCTACACTCTCGACAATTAACCAAATCTTTATGCTCATCTTGAAAGAGAAATACAATCTTTTTAGGACAAGCATGGATAGTGTTATAACCCATCCCAGCACTTGTCAATATCCTTTTCAATTTGTCCCTTGATGCAAGCATAGTATTTGGGTCAAGCAACATCTTTTGGAGCAACCTATTACAATTCACATATGCAAAGAGAATAAGAATGTGATACTAATAATTATTAAAATAAGATCAAAAAATTAGATTTGTTTCAATGCACTAACCTAAATAAGGCCGACACACTCGTGTTTTTCCATCCATATGTTGATTGCAAATGTAAGATTGATACACACGACCATAGTTTTGACATATGAGTACCATTATACAAGGGTATTGATTGCAATTATCCCATGATGTTCTCGAACTTGGACATGTGATGCCGTGCCTTTGAAAATAGCATCCAACATGTCAACCATACCCTCATCACATCATCATCTCATAGATAAGGGACACTTTCATCATCTTGCACATCTAGGAGACTATCCTCATGCTCCATGTCTCTCTCCCACACTCCTTGAAGCTCTCCTAAATTTTATTGACTACATGGCCAAGTCGGGTACCACCATGGGATGTGCAGATCCCTCTCTCCCTCCTCATCCTATATATATAATGTTACATGTGTGCAATATGCATTCAACCATGACTTAAACACCATAAATTCATGAATGGTCTAGCATAAGTAACATCTAGAATTTGAAAAGACTCTCATGGAAACTCCGCATATGCCTGCATGTGGCGCATGACCATTCAGCACTGACGTTGAATTTGTTGCTAGTAACACATGCAAGGAAGGACAACGCAACCTCTAGCCAAGATGCTTTGAGCTCCCAAGCATTGGTCCTTCATCTGATGAGGTCCCACTCATCCTATCCATCTGTTCACATTCAAAACCAAGCCAAAGATCAAAATCAAAACCCCAAAAGTGCAAAAATAAGACTAAGTATATGGTAAAAATCCATGTTTCCGTCAATATATCTATCGGTATTTACTAATGAAATACTGATGAATATATTGACACTGCATATTTCAAATTTTGATAGAAATACCAACAAAAATGCCAAAGTACAGACGATTTGGGAATCCAAAAATAATTGGAACTGCATTTCGCCACATTATTCCAAAATTATCGATTATTTTCATAGTTTCTCTATATCTTTGCATCGCCTCCTCTGTACACCTTCCCTCCTCCTCGCTCCCTCTATCGCAAGCTCCCTCTCCACCTTGCACTCCCTCTCTATCTTGTTTGCTCTCTACTAAGCTTCTTGTCCAAGCTCTTTCAAGGTAAGTGCTTTTTCATACACTTTGTATTGTAAGTGTTAGATTTCCTTCTTTCTAAGCCTCTAAACATATTTCCCTCTAGTTTTTAGCATTTTTAAGCATTCATCAAAGCATAAACAAGATTTCCTAGAAATTTGATGCCCATATTTCAATTTGAAACAATAAGAAGATTGCTTTGTTTTTTCTCCTTTACTTTGTTTTGTCCTTTGCCTTGCCTTGCTTTTCTCCTTTGGCTATGATTTCTTTTCTGTTTTGCTTTGCTCCTTTATTTTCTCCTTTGCTTCTCACTAGTTTGTATGAAAAATGTTGTGTTTTTTTCCTTTTGCAGGCACCCCCACAAGGAATCCTAATCTCTCATTTTTCACATTAATCAAAGCTCTAGGTAAGAAACTCCTCTCTTCCCATCATTGTTGTTGATGTCATGTTTTATATTTACCATTTGCAATGCCTTAAGCATTAGCAAATGAGATGGTCATAGGATTTCCATCTCCTCTTCCTCTCCTTTTCTCTCTTTTTCAATCTGTTTTCCCATAATCTCCCTTTGTTTTCCCCTCTCTATTTCCTTCATTCCCTTTCTTTTTCCCTCTCTTTTCACATCTTTCCCTCTCTTTTTCTCTCATTTTCCTTCTCTTTTTCTCTCTTTTCACTTCATTCCATCTCTTTTCTCTTCATTCCCTCTCTTTTATCTATTGCCGTCTCATTTTCTCTCTTTTTCCTTCATCTGCTCTATGTGTGTGTGTGTGTGTGTGTGTGTGTGTGTTTGTGTGTGTGTGTGTGTGTGTGTGTGTGTGTGTGTGTGTGTCTTCCCTCCATCCCCACTCTTTCATCCAATCTTTATTCTACAACATCAGTATTTTCATCGAGCGTCGATGGAAATACTGATACTAATACTTTTGAATTATTTTACAGGCAAGTGCAGTGTTGTCAAGAAGGGTAGAGGGAGGCAACTGTCGTGCAAGGTAGGTAATTTGAAGGTTTTAGATGTGAGTGACTATCACAGTAGGAGGCGTTGGCTTGGATACCATTCTGCTTGGGGCCACCGAGAAGTTTCTTGAATCATGATGTATCACACGGCTTTGTTCACTTGAAAGAGGACGGTCTTTGTTGCATCTGCATCTACACATGGCATGCCTACTAGCCGTAATGAGTGTCCAATCCATGAATAAAATGATCTAAAAGTTCTTGGGTTGGGACAAGAAGAGACTAGTTGATAGAGTGTGCAGGGCATTTAGACAGAAGAATATGCGCACTTTTCATAGGATGCTTGGCTACTGTACATTGTGGGAGTGTACGATTGCTCCATTTTTAGTTACACCAAGCGACATTGCATCTATTTTTTAAAGTGTTGAATTTCTTCCACACAACCGTACACAGTCAAGCATATCAACAGGCTCTTGAAATATTCTCCCAGGTATTTCAACCGTACTAAACTAGCCTCCTCTCCAAGCACCAAGTCTCCCCTTTTGATCGACATGCCCTTTAAAGAGAAAAGAAGCTGAGGGCCATGGAAGGATTCGGTTCTTAGCACATCGCCATCTCACTCGATGAGCATGTGGTGCCTTGCATTCCAGATTTTAATCCTCTTGTGTATTCAATGACAAAGAGCAAAATACATATTGGATGAAGAGTAGAATACATATTGAGGGCCTATCCCGCTTTTGCGAGCTTTTGTAATGGAAAGGTGATATTTTATAACACCGACCTTTTGTATGGGAACTTTTTGAAATATAGTAAAGTCTTTTGTAAGCGTGGGAATTTTCTTTGATAAATTACAAACATGTTGTAATTGATTCAACGTGAAAATGGTGTGTGTATTGGTGGGAGATATGATTTTTTGAAGTAGAGATAGCCATTAGTACAGAATGTGGGTTCAACAAAAGGGTTCTTAAATAGCGAAAATTCATTGGGGGGGTGGGGTGGGGTGCAGTGGGGGTGGGGGTGGGGGTGGGGTGGGCAGGCGGGGGGTGGGGTGGAGGTGGGGGTGGGGCGGGCAGGGGGGGGGTTGCACTAATAAGAAACCCTATGCATCATCATGCACATTTAATGGATATTTTTAAAAACCTCAACTAAAAGCCCCCCTGCGATTAAAATTACCCCTCTTTACTTTTGAACTAATGGGTTTTTTTCTAAAGTTGAATGACCCGCCCCCCCCTGCCCCCCTATTATTGTAATCCTTCTTAAATTTTCCCCTGTAGTGAAATTAAAAAGCCCATCCTTTTGAATGCACATGGTACACTAAAATTATATGAGGTGAAATCCCTAATTAAATTTTACAAATTGCTATAGAGATATACTTATAGAAGAAGTTCTTAAATTGGGGTATTTAAAGAATTGTAAGTTTGTATACAAAAGGGTCATTTTAAAGCCTTAGGATTACAAATAAGGAATTTTAATAATATCACTTTAACCCATCTTTTGAAGTAGTGACCCCCCCTATACCCTTCTCCCTCGAGTGTAAGATAGAGTTTTGACTTCTATATTCTCTCTCAAGTATGTCGCTCGGTGCACAAGCATTGTCCACAAGGTGAGGCCTATTGTAGTTTTAATTTTTATCTTCAAATTCCATGGTTACATTATCTTTTAGTAATTCATTTTCACTCAATTGAATGACCTTGTTTTACTCTTGCTAAACCAAGTGCCTCCAACATTTCGAGAGCTAGCTCAAACCATTCAAAGCCCAAGAGGCTCCAATCATTCCCATCAAAAGGCCTGGCCTTCTGCAATGCCATGGGAATCACCTCTACATCTTCAAGCTCATGAGTTGAAAAGAAATGCCTCTATACTCTTACACATCTAAAACGATCTATGCCATATGGTCCGAAGAGACTTATAGCATGCACACATATTTGACACATAATGAACAAAAGAAAAAATAATCTTACTACTCTAGCTTTTGTAGGATGTACATCTTTCCTTGTCTTCAGCTTGGCACTACTAGCTCAACAAATGCTAGTTCTATGATCCATTACAATGTAAGTAGAGACATAATTGTGGTGCCATTAATTTTCAAATCATCAAAAGAGAGTGGCAATTACCTCATTGGCCATGTCTTGAGAGTGCCTCATCAAGTCTAGCTTCCTTTGTCAAGCAATTTAGATAAGATATGATAGGAAGATGAAACATGTTCATAGTGTAATCCAAATCCTATAGTGTATTTCATAACACAGTCTACATCACCTTGCTTTCCAGTTGTTTACATAGTCTACATTTCTTTTATGTTGTAATCAACCCACTCGCAACCACAATTAACTTTCCACCATTGAGGCCTTACATAACAGAAATTCCTCTTTTTGGATTGCCCCCTTGAGCTTGCCTCCTCCTTAGAAAAATAAAGGAAGGTATCATGTAAATAGTCCAAATAATTATATATCCCATGACTCCAACAATTCATTGAATTAGAGAAGATGCTTAAATATAACACCACCATGGATAACTATAAAATGTTCATGATTAAGCATAACAAGAGCAAAACTCACCAAAAAGATTATTTTAGAAGTTGTTAAAAGTAGTCATGTAGATTCATAATGCACTCTAACTTGGTTTATGCAATGTGTATTCCTCTACATCAAAGCTTCATCAAAGTGATTAGGGAGCAATTAGGAAGATCATTCCTTGCCACCACCTTTCTTTGATTTCTTACCACTCTTCTTCTTTGAATCATCTTTGATTGTCTAGGCTTTCAATTCAATTTTACCATGCATTCAAGTATGTTGCATTGTCGAAGAAAATGAAGAATTGGCTTACTTGTTGACTATGAGAGAGAGAGGGGGAAGGGAGAGAGAGAAAGTGAGAGAGAGAGAGAGAGAGAGACTGAGACTAAGAAGACAATAGTGATTATAGGAATTTTTTTGATAGCTTGTATGGTTGCAACATAATCCAACTCACTTTCCACTATTCGGGTATCTGTTGCACTAGCTCGACTCTCTTGAGAGAAGTTTACCATGAATCCATGGTCAAATGTGTTCTGCTTCACATCAACCTTGTACCTTGCATTGAACAAAATGAATTAAACATAAAATCAAAAGAGAAATTAGTATTTCAAGGAAAACAATGCAAAATCATTTTTCTTGTCATGAGAACTGGAAATGGAGGAGATGGTTACTTACGAGAATATCACAACCCTTGGAGATGTCTCTTTTTGTACTACTCACAATCTCTCTCGTCTAATGGGGGCACCTATGATCAAATATTAAAGTCATTGAATTTTTTATTTGCTTGTAAATAGAAACAAATCTTCTAGATATTCAACCCCTCTATTGTTTCTACTAAAAGCTCTTCGATCTTTCTCTCGTTAAATCTTTTTGCCTCTTCTATCTTTTAATCCATTTCTCCATTCCCTCATAGCTATAGAGGCAAAATGTGTTCACATTTAACTCTAATGCAACATTTTTTTTCCTCATGTACATTTTACCTTGTGCCACGTTTCCTTCAATCTTGGATCATCTCAAAGTCGAGGTATTGAGTGATTCCATTGCATGAGAGACTTTGACATTAAATATTGATTCTTGTACCACACAAACTACTACCATGTTGCATTTTGGTGGTGAGTTTTTCCTCACAAACCCTTTCAACACTTTCATGAGAAACTCCAAGACGAACATTCATTGCCTATGCACGGTTCCTACATATGCCAATTAATCCACTAGATGGACAAGTAGATGTAGTTGAATATCTAGGATGCTTGTTGGAAATGATTCCTCAATTAGACATACTATTTTGATGGCCTAAAGTCTCATTGGATTGATTGCTGTATTTTCAATCTCATTTGATGGCATCCACCTAAAATATCCTCAATATATTCAAAAACGCAAATTACTATATATATGGAAGAAAACAAATGCACTTCAATGGTAAATCATGACTTTGAGATGCACACCTCACAATTTAGAGCATAGCTTGATGATGGAACTCTTGATTTGCTCTATTAAGCAACCCTAAAGTGTTATTGGAAACACATATTACTACAAAGGCAATGTATTAATGTATGTGCAATGGATATTATTTAAATGCCCTTATGGCATGAAAATATGGAATGAACCATATAGATTTATAGTAATCTATAACACCTTGTGTCAATTGGTTGACTTTAGAGCTCTTAGTATTTTCTCAATGGTAAAAGAATCTTTCAAAGAATGCATGTACACTGATTTTTATGCTTGCAATCACACCTTTTGGTATACCTATCTTCCATTGGAGTAAAAACCATGGTGCCTTTGGCAATTTCACCTTCCCATTCACCTCTATTGGCCACAAGCTTCTCTTTATCCCCTTGTACCTCAAGTCCTATCATTGCTTCCAGTTCTCTTTATCTCCTACCTTATGCTTCTAATAGGATTTTAGAAATTATTTTGAATATGTGCATTGGATCTAAACAATAGTTGATTTCGATAAGGAAGAGTGTAGAAAATAGAAATCCTTTCCATGCCATGTGGAGATTTTGGTTTATTAAGATCATACCATTCCACCAACTAATCCATTGCTTTCATCATTGAAGGTGTGCTTCTATCATACCAAGCTCACTAAATGAAGCATGGATGTGGTAGGGATAATCCATATGAAGATACTTATACATCACTTTTCCAAGATGCCTAAAGTGGCAAATCTACAAACTACGTTCACAAAATGGACAAGCATAATATCCTTGCACTGTTGGACCTGCACAATCTTCTAAGATTGGATAGTCATGCATGGTCCACAATAAAATCCATCACAATATTCACTCATATGGGTCCTTGGAAATAATACAATCATTTGAGTAGGCATGGATGGACTTGTAGTCCAAATCCAATTATGCAAGAACAGCTTGCTTTGCCTCTTTCCTAGACTCTGGGATTGTGCTACCCTTTGGAAGCAATGTATGAAGCAACCTATGAAAAAATTCAAATGTTAGATTGTGTTTATGTTTAAACAAACCTCTTACAACTCGTCAAGGTTAGCTACTAGAAAAAAGAGGTGATGCTTATATCATACCTTGTATAGGTAACCTATAGATTTAATATAAGAAGAACTTTTGTGAGACTAGATGTGTTAAATCCTGTGTATAACATTTTCTTGCCCCATCTCTTAATTGAGCATCTTGAGGACTCATGGGGTGCCATTTTGATTGCTCTCCATGTCTTGGAAGATCCTCTTCTTCATGTCATTCCTTGGATCTAGTTCAAAATACGCGTGTATCATGTAATAAATGCATCATCTTACTCTCATCACCTCATCATCACTCTTATTTGGTACATATTCATGTTCATGGGCATTCATCATGCTTCTTCTCCTATTTCCTCGTGCTTCTTTTAGCAAACATCAATATTTTTTATTCATTTTTGATTCATGGGATCAATAATGTAATGCAAAGCATTGCCTTTTCTCTGGTTCTTCCTCACCAAACTAAAATAAAATATCCACATATTGAAATAAATATCAAATGTTGCACAAGAGCGATGATTTATGCAAGTGCAAATTCCGTGGTAATACACGGTCATTGTTTTGCACACGTGTTTATAGTTTAAAATGACCAAAGTCTATAATTTGCTTGTTAGCTATGCAAAATTATCTAATTATGGCACCATTACATCGTGTGTATTCAAAAAATATATCCTCGCATTTGCGATCAAAAAGACTTCGATGCGGTTATCCCTCATTCGAGGTGCTTGACAATAGCTACAAATCAACAAATTAGCTAGATACAAAATTCTGGCCATTGACATAAGCATTGATACTAAACGAGAGTTTTAAAAAACATGAAAAATGAAACATCGACATCAAATATGTTGTTACAATAGTAGAAAATGTTCAAGTATCAATGCTTATTTTGAATTTTTCTAGTATAAGGCCCTTTTGAGGGGTCCATTAACCTCACTTGCACCTAATTTGTATGTTAAAGCATGGTTGGCATGGTCTTTACAACGTTTTGTGTTCAATCATAGGGGAAATTATTAGATGTGGTTTGCACCCCAAGTATCTATAATATTTCTAACAATTATGGGTATATACAATGGGCTAATAAATGGGGGTTAGGGCATGGGTCGAAGTCCAATCTCTATTAATTTTTACAATTAGAATATTTGTAAGGCACCTAGACCCCATTATTATCAGAGATGCTAATTTAGAGCCATACCCATTATTATCATGTGGTTCCTTGTGTCATTTGTCATTTTATCCTCACTAGTTTTCAAAAGTAGCTTGTGAGGCATTTATTTATCCTTGTGAGGTAAAGTAACTCATGAGGCATTTATTTATCCTCACAAGTATCTCTTTAGTAGCGCAGCATAAATAAAAGTAGATCTCCCTTTCTTCACAAGTGGATCTCCCTTTCTTTCTCCATCCTTTCCACCTCTCCATCCTTCCATTTACCGTTCTAGGTACCTAGCTCAGTTTCTACTCAAGGTATGATCTCTCTACATTACTGAGCTTGTGGGGCTTCCCTCATATTGTTTTCTTGATTCCCCTCTATTATTTTGCATGCATGGAAGAAAAAAAGTAATTTAGAATGAGTAGATGATGGTGCATTTGAGGGAAGAATGTATCACTTACTTGTTCTTAGTTTAGTTGCATCTCTTGTAGCTCTTTGCTTTGCTCCTTTCTTGTGGTTCTCTTAAAAAGTGATGTGATCTTGTCTTTTGTAGGCATCCAAGACCTAAATCCTAGTAAGTATTCTTCTCATTTCTCTTGAAGTTCACATTATCATTGTTAGTTTTTTAAGTTTTATCCGTTCCCCTTCAATATCCCACACTCTAAAATTTTCCTCATAATCAACTCCCCTTTCCATCACTCCGACCTTCCACTTTCTTCCCTCTTGTAATTACCCTCATTTAACCCTCTCTCTTTCCCCTCTTTCTCCTCTCCTTTATTTTATCTAAAATTTTCCACATAGTCGAATCTCCTTAAGCTCATTCAGCCCTCCCCTTTCCCCTCTTTCAGCCCACCTTTTTGAAAGGTTTTAGCCATCTCTCCATCCCCCTTTTCCCTCTTTCCCCCCTCTTTTATCCTTTTCCTCATTTTTCCCTCCCCTTTCCCCTCTTTCTCCCCTCTTTCTTCCCTAAAATTTTCTCCAAATTTAACTTTCCATTCCCTCATTCAGTCCTCATTCATCCCTGCCCCTTTCCCCCCTTTCTCCCTCCTTTGTTCCCCCTTTTATCCATATCTCCATCCCTCCTTTTCCTCTTTCTCTCATATTTTATCCTTTCCCTCATTAGCCCTCCCCCTTTCCCATCTTTCTCCCCTCCTTTACTCCCTCTTAAATCAATCATCTATCCATCCCCTCCTTGAGGTGGTCACTTTACAAAAAATGTAGCATAGCGCGATAGTTACTCGAAGGGTTTTTTTTAAATGTTGGGCACTTATGGTACATGTACGAATGGATGGGAGGGGTTCAAAAAGTATTTCTCTAATGGAATTTAGTGATATGCAAATACAGATGGGGATTTAAAATCTAGGCTTAAACATGGAAGAGGCGTAAACAATTATGAAAGAAAATGCCAATTTTAAACTCTAGGGGTATTTTAAATGTGTGCTTTCTTGCACGTGTTTTATGGGTTTTAGAGAGTAACTGGCCCCGTGGGCTTTCCCCCCTCACCCCCTTTATTTTTATCCCCTCTCGTATTCATTTCTCATTTCATCTCATATAATGCGTATAATGCATCCATCCTATCCATCTCATATGGTACTCCACTAAAAAATTCCACCCATTTTTCATATTCAGACACTCCCATGCGTTCATATCCCCTTGTCCATATCTCATCCATCCCCCCTAACTTCAACCATCATTTTAGCCATATCTCCTAACACCCTTGTCCTCCCCTCCATCCCAATCACAAATTTACTACCTTGTTCTTTGTCCCTTCCTTTCTTCCTCCTTACTCCCCTTCCCTCCTATTTGCAATTACATTCATTAATCCTTCCTTACAAAATATCTTCAGATGATGGTGCATACTCAGCCTCGAAGTGGCTCTTGGAATTTGGACCTTATTGCCAATACCCCTTGAATTATTATTATGACATGTTTAAAAGAAACTCAGAGATATGATAGAGCCTTGATTGAATGCAATGTAGTAGCACATACTAGGACTATTCAAAGTCATTTTTATGAGAATACCACTTTGGAAGAGGCAAGAAAGACCTTAAAGAACCTTTGGAGAAGTCTAGAACGTTGAGATCTGTCCAAGGGAATATGCATAGATCTCATCATGAATGTATTGTGTTCATGTCTTCTTGAATATACATAACCCTCTGTATTTCCTTCATTCCCTTTCTTTTTCCCTCTCTTTCAGGATCTTTCCCTCTCTATTTCTCTCATTTTCCTTCTTTTTTTCTCTCTTTTCCCTTCATGCCCTCTCTTTTTCCTTCATTCCCTCTCTTTTATCTCTTGCCATCTCATCTTCTCTCTTTTTCATTCATTTGCTCTCTCTCTCTCTCTCTCTCTCCCCCCACTCTTTCATCCAATCTTTATGCATCTTTCCCTCTATTTCCCCCTCTCTTTTCCATTCATATCGAATCTTGGAACCTCTCTGTTCCCTCGGGGGGGTCACTTAGTGTAATATGTCTATATCACGTGCGTGCAAGGGTTCTTTTCTAAATCCCTATGTAACCTATTTGTAGTATTTCCTGGTATCCCCTCTGTAAATTTTGGGAAATTTTATAAATCCCCTTCTGTAAGTATATTTATTTTCCTAGAGGAATTTTAAAAGTCCTTATGTGAGTCATACACTACTACTTTTGGAGTCCCTTTAGGTAGGATGAGATATTTAAACTGCAAGATCTCTACATCACCTGCATTATTTGAATCTACACACAAAAAATTGAGGTACCGACTGCAATAATGGGCAATGCATAAGTTTAAGATGGGTTTGTGTCCTGATGATGCCATAAGGCAAGAGAAACAAAGAATAAAGACATATGTGTAAAAATTAAGAGGAACAAATATCAAACAAGACAAATCATGTGTGCCGTACACCAAGAGCAAAGAATTGTGCAAAGCCACTTGAAACACGTAAAGAGCTCAAGAAACAACCTTTATAAAAATACTACATGAAAGATTGGGAGCTTTTATAAATGCTTTATATCTTTCAATTTTTTACAAAACCATATGTATGGATGTTTTAGCTAAGAGAAGGGATGATAGATTAGCCAATTTTACAAAGCATTCAATGACGATATATAATATTTATTTCTTGCCAAATACAAACATCCACTAAGTCATATCAAACCATGAAGCCATGGTATTAAAACCATAGAGGCTACATTCATACAACATCTTGTTGTACCCGATGCCAAAATAGCATTTTTAAACTTGCTTAATGGCATTCATATAAACAAAAGTACCCAGGCGGTTGCAAATCATCCACTTGTGTGATTCAAGGTCCTGCAAAAAAATAATTTAAAAAATCCATCAAGAGAAATCAAACTAAACTCAGCGCATAGTAATAATCGTAATAAAGCTTTTATCATATTAGAAAGATAACAAAGAAGCCCCTACCAAGTGCGTTTAATGCCCCTTTACAAAGTCATTGAATACATTCCAATCATTCTCATCTAAAGTATACTTATTGCTATTACACTCATAGGTGAGGTTTGCCAATGCAATTACGCTCTCAATATTTATCATGTCAAGGTCTGTAAGGTCATATGTGAAGCATCTTGAACCTTTTGCCTTTTGATACCACCCAAGCTGGACTTCTACTCCAAAAGGTCTATCTGAAAGGTTGAACCCTCTTTTATATTCCACATACCCCCCACCAACCTTTCTCCTCATTTTTTGAACTCGTCCAAGGTACCATATAGCTTGTGTTTTCTTTTTTTGCAAAGATCTTGGATTGCATTTCCTTTTGCTTTTCCTTGTTTTGTGTTCTTCATGAAAGAATACGGCACAATCGGAACCTATTCCAAATAGGTTCTCATTTGATGTAGCAAGAGGTATATCTTCCTTAGAGTAGTATACTCCTTGGCGAACCCTTGTGAGTCTATCTTTAGAGAGTGTGGGATTTCCATTAAGTTGGCTTACCAATGTGGACTTGAAGAGAGTTTTACCATCAATGGCAACAACTGGGCTCACTGCTTCTTGTTCATCTAGGAGAGAATCCACCACATGTCTGATTTCACTTATGGAGGCATCGTTGTCATTATCATCTATTTCTGACACATGATCTGCTTGACATTGATCTTCTTCTTCAGAATCAGATTCTTGTGAATATGCATCTGCAAATCCATTTGACCAAGGTTCCATCCACCACTTCATATTCTCACCCTTTGGCTTCATATGCAAACTTTCACACCTTTCTTGAGCACTTTTTAGTCCCTTCTTCAATGCTTCGATGATTTTATCATCAGTTGACACACACTCATAGTCCCCTAGATTAGCTTCTCGCATGTTCTCTTTGAGATTCAATTCTCTCCATACATGTTCTTGCTTCTTATGTGCCCTTGTAAATAGAGGACTATCCTCTTTGCATTCAAAGTGTGCAAGCCTATTCATACTACCTGCACTATGTAGCATATCCATCAAGTCATAAGCGCGTTCTTGTCCCACCATGCTTCCAATCTTACTGAAGAAGATTTCAACTGCATCTGAACCTGTAAGATGTAAAGGACACCTTAGGCCTGGACAAAATTCTCTAAAGTACTTGATCAGTAGGACCACAAAATGGCATGAGAGTTGCACATCTAAGAAAGCTTCCTTAGTTATGAAGTTTCTATTCAACGTATAGTTAGCATGATGAACAATCCAAGACCTCCAAATTTGAAAGAAAAAAGAGACTTTGCCCGCAAGATAGACTCGATCCACAAGATTCAAATGTGGAGATAAGAAGATGTCGATGTAGTCCCCAGCAATTTCAAGATAAGCTTGTGTTCCTAGCATGCTCCTCTCTTTTCTATGAATTCCATTGTTTGCCAATTCTCCCAAGCACCATTGCACTTGTCTACTGCATATTCTTTGAGCTCCAGCCCAATTTTGGCGGTCATCTCGCCTAATGTCTCCCTCCCTTAGCATATGCTTGTCGATAGAAAAAGCATCATACACAATAATGACATGATTTAAGGTGATCCAAACATTGCCAATAGCCAATTGACGCTTAGGCTTGTCAAGAACATTAACTAACTTTTTTCCATTATGTACAAAATCTTGATCATGCAGCCCAAAAACTTGATTTTCTAAAACTTTTGCTGAGAGAGGCCATCCATCCCATTTTATCCCAAATCTACTACCTCTTTTATCTAGATAATCGGAGATCATCAATGTTCTTCGTCGACTATCACCATCAGATGCATGTCCAATAATTGGACCAACCGTGGTCTTTAGCTTCTCATTCCATAAGTTTAAAATAGCATCCCATTGCTTGCGGACAAAACTTGCATCAAATCGGCCGCAAGTGCAATGAAGTGCAAGAACCAAGCGTGGGAGTGCATCATGCAATGGATTGGCAAGAAAAACTCTTGCACGTCCACCAATGACACAATTTTGAAATGCATCAATAATCTGATCATATCCTTTTTGTCCTTCTCCCACTTTGATCATGCATGTGGTCATGCACTCATGATCATCTACTTTATATCCATCAAAACCCACAAGCATGTCATCCTTTGGATTCCACCTACAAGCAATAATAAGCACAAGTCTGTAAGATCATATGCAATCCTCTTGCATTCAAAAACAAGATTTAAATTATGAAAATAATTTAGAGAAAAAGGAGGTTACCTTATCCGCTTCTTTATTGCAGTTTCATCTTCCACTATGATGAAGGGAATCCTTGACATGATTCCATGCTTTTCTTTTTCTTTTTCATAAATTTCAGTGATTGCATCAAAAAGATATCCATGTATACCAGGTACAAACTGAGTAGCAAGTCTTTGCCCTCGCTTTGTCGTTGATAAAGAAGGTCCATTGAGGTTGGAACTCAAGAAGTCATGTAACCTTGGACCTCCCCACATCCTTGCAACCTCAAATATTGCCTTTGTGTTCTCACTATATCTTTGTCCAGCACTTGACTTGATTATGTTTGTGGCAACATCTTGTAGAAAGTCCCATAAGGCAACTTTACCACCAAACTTTTCCAATCTATGGGCTTCGATTATGTTGTTGCAAAATCGTTTTACATCCTTTCGATTGAGAGACTCTATGCTAGCTTCTCTTAAAGTGCGGACTCTTACTGAAAGAATGGCAACCTGAGACTTTGCCCACCATAGTTGCTTAGAAAGGTCTCTTACTCGTCTTTTAGCAAAAAGAGTTGCATTTCTAAGCTCACTCTTTGTAAGATAATCTAGCCTTCTTCCACAACCGGTACCCCTATCTCCTCTCTTATTCTCAACCTTCTCTTCTCTATACAATCTCATTCTAAAGTCAGCAAGTTTAACTATCCCCTTGCAATGGTGGCATGTAAAGTCTTTAAACGGTTGCCCATCTTGTGAAATGCGTATGCAACTTATGTGACGAAAGCATCCATCCACATGAATATCAGTACATCCATTATTTAATGTCGCCTTAACATGACGCTCTATAAACCAATACTTCCCGCCACATTGATCATCTAAGAAAGGCTTTACCTTGACATACTTGTTACCTACTTTGACCTCATGGCTCCAAAGGCCCCAACATAGCAAGTCAAAATTTACAAAAGAAGATTCATTTTCTCTATTAAAACTTGAATCAACAGAGAAAGCACTCGTACTTGGGCTTCTAGTTTTTGTTGAAACCAAAAAGTTGCTAAGAGATCTTTGCTTTGGATCATGCTCCTTATCCTTTCGAGGACGCCCTCGCAAGCCAGTGAGTGCTACCTTTGGATTTTCATCTTTTCTCATGAGCGACTTGATATGAGAGTTTGACTTTGTGTGTTCATTGAGAACCGTGTACAAATCTGATCTTGGAGGACATAAACGCAACCATGCATCATCATATTTGCATCGCACCTTCACCAAGCTTTTGTCCTTAAAATCATGTATTGTAGCTTCAACAACCTCAAAATCCCAACCTATTGAAACGATAGGAGATGAGTAAGAGACTTAATGTAAGAAGATGGCAAATATTGATTGAGGAATAAAGGAACAAATAATACCTTCATTTGTGGACATAAAAGATTTCATCTTCTCTATCGCATCTTCTATCTCTCTTTTGTCATCCTTTGTTGGTTGATGCACTACTTTGGGCATATCTTCTTTTCGTAGTCCTCGAGCAACCATATACTTGAGCTCATGCTTTTTACTTTCCAATATGTGAAATCTCATGAAGTTAGAGAAGCAATTGTATGCTGCATGCTTGCCTTCTATCAATCCTTTACCATAAAGTTCATTACACTCATGACACCAAATTCGCACATGGGGCACCCCATTGAAGTCCTCAGAATGCAACTCAAACTTATCATCCCTTGACACTACCATTTCCTTTAGCTTTGATCTAACTCTATCAGATTCACGTTGCCAACATTCAAGAATAGTTGGGCTTAGTAATCTACTAGAAAGCTTTGAAGACATGTGCACTTGGGCATCAACATTTATGTCATCAGCTAGTTGAGTGCAATGTCTTTTACATGGATAAGGAGTTTCCTCTATGCGACATAGACTTCTCTTGATGTGCACTAAGAGTTGATCATTGATTGTCCATCGTTCCTCTTGCCGTTTGGTTATTATATATTCGTCCTCAACAAACTCAAAGGGTTCCAATAGAAGCTCATCACCTTCAATTTGTTCACGAACATGAGAGAATGTGGGATGACCTGTGTCTCTTGTCACCCTAACAACACCTAATTCCTCCTTATTATCATAGTCAATCACTTGAATCTTGAAAAAAGATGCCATGATAGGAGACCGATGTACTTCAAAATAAAATGAGAACCTTAATTATAACCCCCCTCCACCTGTGTGTGCATGACCTGCAAAATTTAGATTGCCAATTTGTGCATAACTGGTGAGTTTAAATTTGATCATTATAATAAAAATTTGTATGCATGACTCATGGGTTTGAGTTTAACCATAATAAACACAAACTCTTCCCAAATTAATACACAATTCTAATACAAAAATATAAAATTTTGAAAAAAAATAAAAATACATTCTAAGACACTTTACACTTTATTAAATTCAAATACTATAAACACATATACTAGTATTCAAAATGCAAGAAGTTACAGCACGAAGATAAAAATTTGAGAATTTAAAAAATATATAGATTATAGTTCTTTATTGAATTCAAATAGTATAGATGCATATACTAGTTTTGAAAATGCATTGAAAGAGTAACATTATAGTTTATAAACATAATTGTCCAAGAGTAGCTTTATAATAAAATCGGATTAATAAAACTGAGGCATCATCTCAACTGCAGGTCGCAAACATGCATGGGGTTGAGTGTTAAATCTTGCTAGTCGATTATTCATCTCGGCCAGTGTCATTCTATTTTGTTTTTCCACAAACATATAGTTAGTTGCATTGAAATAAATCTGCCGCAACTTGCCACTCCATGCTGACTGTTTTGTGTAATCCTCTTTGAAGTAGTATTCCTTACACTCCTTATAAAAATTAATAACCTCTTTAATCATGTATCCCATGGCAAACACATCTGATTCTTTACTGTAAGCATTGGTGTTCTCAGGGTCGATTATTTCTGGAGCTTGCCAAGGCCGGAGTCGATTTTGTCTTATTGCTGTACTCTTCTTGATCTTATAAGTCAAATCATCCATATCTGGAGTACGCTTCACAAAATTAATAGCTTCTCTTGATTCACTGTATCGAAGCAGCAATCCCCAATCAATGATGCCAACCCGTGGACTATGATTCTTGGTAAAATCTAGCATGACATTGAAAGGGTGTAGATCACAATGTATAATGCCTTCTTGGTGTACAGCTGCTAATGCATCAACCAATGCGTGTATGATGTCTGGGGTAGCTTCCACAAATGCCTTTAATCTCGTAAGCTGTACATCACTTAGTATTGGATCTGGTTCTCTCCTAGTGACTCCATTGCCTTTCAAGCATAACACTTGCTTTCTGAAAGTCCCTTTCTCAAAGGGTAGCTGCATCATCATGTCTCCAATACTCCCTCCATTGAAGTATGGAAAAATGTTGATCCAAGGCAAGCTTCTAGTAAATCCTATGCATCTGACAATACCTGGATGTAAGATTTGCATTCCATATTCTTTGTCAAATGACTTTAAGGTGTGAGACATGTTCCCTTTGTAGCGCTTTGCCGCATAAGTAATACTTCGAGGAAAGAAAGAGATGCCATTAAAAGTGACTTTAAAGCATACTCCAAATGAGCCAGCACCAAGATTCTCACCCTCCTCTATAGCCTCATGGGGGATACCTAACACAATTGAACAATCACCATTCCTAAATGAATGTGCTTTGTGAGAAGCATCCCCGCGACTACCGTCAATAGCTAACCATGCCTCAGAAGTTGGATCACATGAATGTTTTGATTGCTCATATCGCACTCTCTTCGAAATAGTGAAATGTGAATCTATGTCTTTTGCCCTCTTGCTTCTACCCTTCTCCTCTTTCCACTTCAAATCCCAAAAACCTAATTTTTCCATGTCAATATTAGGAGGCACATCATCTCGCAAGTCTTCTGCACATTTCTTCATATTTCCTATGATGCTATTGATCATGTGACGTACTCCACCTTCATTCATTTCACTCTTGGGCAACGTCTCTCCCATTGTGTTGGCTATGACCTCATTGTAGAAACACTCTATCCGTATTGCATTGCTAGTTATGTCTGTTATTTGCTCCTTGCTCATCTTACTTATCCCTATACAAAGATGCCGCCTAATGACTTTGAGCCAATTTTTCCTTTCCTCTGCTTGCATCTTTTCACAAAAGGATTTCTGGCAAAACATGCATGAAAAAACCAAGTATTGAGAGAGAATCTAAAATATATTCATATTTTAAATAATCAATGAACACAAAGTTAATTACAATAAAGAACACAACGAACTCCATTCTTATGAAATTTGCATCATGCTTACATGGGCCTACCATTTGAGTGTGTGGAGAAGTGTGTGTTAGACACTAGATAATCAACATTGGAAGAGTATTTCAAATAATATCCAATGGTTGATGACCCACAATTGATTAAAGATAAGATTCAACTTAGAATCCTTATACATAAGCAGCTTTCAAAGACCCCATGGATAGGCATTAATGAAAGACACAAATATCATTGGCTCTAGTATTATTACCTTAGATGTATGAGCATGAATCTCAGATGTATATTTATTGGAAAGTTTACAACCTCTACACACTAGCATTTATGCGATGGTCCCCTATATTCTACACAAAATATTTCCAAAGAGGACAACAACATCAAAAGTCGAATAAACGACCAAGTGTTGAAGCCGAAACTATCATACAACACTGATAACCTACAACGACACTGAAAGCCAAATAAATGACCATGTGTCGAAGTTTAAACATTTGTTTTATGAAATAAGCTACGACAACACTGAAAGCCGAATAAACGACCTAGTGTTGAAGCCTACTTATTTTATAAATTATATATCTAAGAAACAACACCAAAAGTCGAATAAACGACAAAGTGTTGAATTCTATTACTCTTCTAAGGTTGAGAGACGACACATACAGTCGAATGATACGACCAAGTGTCGAGCTAGTTTCAAAACAATGAGAAGGAGTCCTTGTAACGACATCAAAGGTTGAATATTACAACCAAATGTCGAAATGCAGACTTACTTACTTAACCGCACATATAATCGAGTAATACGATCCAATGCGGAAAGATAAGCACCATGCAAATGCATGGCCCAAGTAATTGACTCAAATATTACATTACAAATCAGATGATCGACGTATTATGTCGAAAGGCTATATACGACACTACGTCGATATCTAATAGTCATGTAATATCAAGAATAAAGAAGTTATGACATTGACATACTATATGAAAAGACGACACTACATCGAACATACGTGAAGAAGAAACCCCCCCCCAAAAAAAGCTTATCAACTTATCGAAAATTTGCCAACGAATGGGTTATTGAGCAGAGAAAGAAAAGCTATCATACCTTTATTTCAATTATAGTCATTCCCAAAACTGCCTTTTCGAGATGCAGTGCTTTATGAACAAACTTATTAGAGAGCTTATGTAAGGTAAAGGGAAAGGAGTAAGGTAAATGAGGAATCCTAAGCTATGGATGAGCAACCCAAGTTGCATGCTCAACCAGACAAGGAGTCAGCAGGAGTCAGGCAAGCAAAGAGAGAACCGCGAAGCCAAGCTGGGAGCATGAAGAACAGAACCTTCTAAAGGGAAGGGTGCCCACAAAAATTACATCGTGAGCAGAGTGGTCTAATATCAAGTCTCCAATAAACCGTAAAGGGATGGTTGTAACCACGTTATCCTACAGCTCTTCTCAAATGCTACCATATTTTGATGTTATGTAGCAAGCGCAAAGCAAGAATGACCTAGAGAAAGGTTGCCATGCTAGTGTCTCGGCAACCTAGAGTTCTTCATAGCAAACTTTGTAATAACTTAGAACTTCCTATGAAAAGCCAGGCAAGTGATGTGCCTACGTGACAAGGGGAATGAAAAGCTCTTTTTTGGGACAATTGACACACCCATATGCGAGCTAGGTGCCATCCAAGACTGAGATTTTATGTATTTTGATGGACTGTTTCTGATTCCACGTCCAACGCTCACTACTTCATCGAGGAGTTGCTGTGCTGGTTTTAAGTACTTCGAACCAGTGAGGGAACCTCCAGATCTGACCACCGTTGGGACATTTAATTCTACCTGCATGTTCCTGCTACTTACATCATTCATAGAATGCTGAAAACTCGTTCCTAGCAGTCCATCTCGTGAAGACGCTCGGAAATGGCTCAAGTTCCCTACCCATTTGTTTTGGGCTCTTTCTCCCCTATCACTGTTGCTTTCAGCAGTAATATGATTTAAGCCAGGGGTGCTACTCATGCTTGAATCATCAGGTTGAATGCTATGGTATTGCAATTGCACTGGGTGCTGCTGTGGTGAAAGAGAAAGAGAGAGACCCTGGCTAGGCCCAGTAGAGGCTTGTGAAACAGCATTTCTATTCAGCATTGAAGCCTGCTCGTCATGGAGGGGCTGATGTCTCACGTTAGACTGGAGCATATCAGAGGTTGAATGCTGACCTGAGTTCATGGAAAGGAGCCTGGCAGCCAATGACTGATTAATTTGTGCCACATCATTTTGTGGTAGGAATGAAAGCTCATTCACTGTAGTCCAGTTGTATGGATGATTGTTAGCTCGATTTGTGAAGAGACTTGAAGTACTCTGTCGGCCCAAAGCTGTGCTGTACATGGTCGTTAATGTGGACGGTTGTCCCAAAGGACTCGGTGCTGCCGCAGGAGGCGAAGGAAATCCAATATATTGCTGCTGTTGTGGATTGTTGTTTCCAGCTGAATTATTCTATCCGACACCTGCAGGACTGACAGACACCAGGTTTTCAACATTTGAAGCGTCTGTATACCTAGCATACCCGGGATTCATAAGGTGGAGTGTTTGTACTGTATCTGCTTGCATATTCGATCGTGAGAAATAAGAAGCCATGTGGGCTTCACCGTTCTTTACAGCTTCACTAATAAGAAAGCTTCCTTCACTAATAAGAAAGTGTTGTTATTGCCTATAGTGATGACAGAAAACAAGCATGAACTCACGCAAAACTTCACACAGCAGAGATCCAGAGCGTGCAGGGTAGTGAAGTTACCAAAGTGAGGAGGAATCGTAGGTGAAGAAGCGGCTGCTCGAGCTGCAAGAATTTGAATCTCTTTGGTGGAGAAAGAACAATTTGCGGGCACTTGAGGAGGCGAATTCGGAAAATTTAGATGCACATCGGGGCCTCGAAGGCAGACAAGTGCGAAATCATAAGCACGAGCTGCAGCGTATCTAAGAGAGCGAGTACCTCAATGAATGGCTTGCCGGTCTGCTTGCTAGCTCTGATCGCTTGTTCACGTTCGTGCTAAACCGTGGTAGCGCAGTCAAACGATTGCGAGAGAGGGAGACTGCAGTGAGCTCCGAGAGAGAGGAAGGGAAAGCTCCGGTAAGCTGGTTGTCTGCTAGATTGAGAGTTCCGTGGCGGAGGGCGTTGCCAAGGTCCGCCGGAATGGGGGAGAGAGTCTTGCTTTAGCAAGAGAGGATCGTGGAGGATGGGGGAGAAGGAGATGGCGAGGAAGATGGAACAAGATTAGGAGGGGATTTCAAAAGCGGCGGCCCATTAAGGGCCATTAAATTTTGGCAGCAAGATTTAGCAAGATTTGGCAAGATCAAGATAAGATCAAGATAAGATTGCACCTTCATAGCTTGTAGAGAGCTTGCAACCGTGTTATTCATATACCATTTTACTCCATATTCAAGAATATTCTCACAATATTGCACAACCTAGACATCATGGTTGGATTGATTTTGCGATTGCATCATCGACAATTCTTCCCCTATGGTTGACAGTGAATGGGAGAGGACTTGTGAGAATGTTCTAAAACAAGATGGCTTCATTGTTGAATTTTACAAGGGATTTTGGCATGTCATTTAGGATGTTTTGGTTAGTATGCTTAATTTTATGTGTTACAATGGTGTTCTATTAGAAGGCACGACTAATGATTGGAGCTAGCAGACAGAGCTCTGATGCTCATCATGGAGGCACCAAGGCTCCAATATGAGGCGACATTGAGCCTTGCAACAATGGCTACCCCTCTAGGCCAAGAGCAGATCAAGTTTCCTATCATTGCTCTACGCTAGAGGCACACTACAAAAGAGGAGGAGGGGGAGGAGTAGGGCAGGGTGAGACAGGGCCCTAGCCAAAGAAATGAAACTTTGTGATCGATGATGGCAGATAGGTTATGAACACAAGAGTCGCATTATCATTGGTGTATAGATGATAGACGGAAGAGGATGGAGATATAGGCATTTAGCAAATGTAGATTCCACCCCATAAGATCCATAGCTTGTAATGGGTGGAATCAATGTCAAGAATTAAAAATCTTGACAAGGCAATAGCTGATTAATGGCCAAAAGTACATGTCTCGTACATGTGGACCAATGCATATTTTCCATAGTTTCCACGCACACCAAATATTTGTGAAAATTATTTTTCCCTTTCATAGGCATATAACCATGGTGGATGCCCCTTGGCCTTCTTTGTCCCACTCTCTTCCAGTCCTGCTAGCAACGCCTTGTGTCTCCCCTTGCCTCATGGTAGTAATAGCCCTCTTGGCGAGCATTTGCTCTCCCCCCTACACCTCCATTGCTTCAACTTACCTAGCCATGTGATTGCCCTGCCGTCCACCAAGGTTGAGCCAAGATTCCTAGCTATGGTGAAAGGGAGGTGGTTCAATAGGTTTCCTTGTGCCCCCCTCAACCCTGTGTACATTAGATTAGCTACTTCTTGTTAGATTATGCTAGGTTTCATTAAAACTGTACATTATGTTAATCAAAATAGCTTATGTCATCTTCTGTTAAGCAAAAGTGCCAATACCTTAATGCCAATTTGTGAAATTTAATGTGAATTGGTTTTATGCATGTGAATTTTTTACTTAGAAAATGAAAAATATAGGTGCTTGAATCACTCTCATATCATCTAGATTACAAGAGTTACAAATTCTCAACAAAATGCTCACAAAACGGTACTCATTATGTTCGAGATACACTATGCAAAACAGTGCAAAACTACAATTAGGCCCATTAAACAAATTTCTAGAACTTTGCAATCCGGAAACAAAGATTTCTCTTCATGGCATGTTATGAATTCTAGTCATCTATATGTTCTATAAGTTGTACCATGAGACGCTCTTGGAAAGATATTAGTCACAAAAAAAAACAGCCTTAATGTCATACCACACTGTGATACACTCCACCTATGTCAAGAAGATGTAGACCGAAAGTAATGAAAAATAAGTTGCCAAGAAGAATGCAACTCATAATAGATTGCAACAAAGAAATTAATCGAGTAGCCACATCTTCCGGTCTTCTACATCCCTTCATCACAAAATTAGCATCTAATACATGACAATAATATAAATTATATATGCACATAGATTATTGCTTCATCACTGCATGTATGACTACAATATAAGTGCATTTGGGACCTATGCTCCAACGCCATGCTAACACCTATGTACAACCACATCCATGACAACTCAGGGAGATTTTAGCATTGTCCTTCTAATAACTAATCCACCACTAGATGCCGCAAACAACAAGATGCCATTTCTAGGCATTTTTAGGCATTGTGTAGCATGAGTGTAGCATATGCCGCAAACAACAAGATGCCATTTCTAGGCATTGTGTAGCGTATATAATACCTCGAGAAAAGATATGGTCTAAGAAGCTAGAAAGGGTCTTCTTTAATCTTTGAAGATACCATATATAAGAGCCTTCTTTAGCTCTCAATGTATCAGACACAAGGGCTTATGTTCTCCTAACCTAGAAATAGTTTTATTCTTTCATTTACTTTGAATTGATCATGTTTACCATATTCTAGTTCAAACTGTCACTGGTAGTGATGCTCATGGTACTTGCTAATCTACAACTCTAGGCACAAGTGCGTGAGAAACCCTCAAGCATAATGGGATTCTCACTCAATGAAAATTTTTCCTTTTGCTTTGATCCCTTGTTGCTATATGGATACTATATTTTCCCAAGTGGGAGAATCCTTTTGAATAGGGCTATCTCAAAATAAATACCTTACTTCTTTACTCTCACAGGTTTTATCCGATGGATTTAATTATAGAAGTGGCTCTCCACTATTTATTCTTTTTTAAATAATAGATCAATTGTTTGAGAGCCTGAAGGATCTTTACAAAGGCAGTGCTAAATAGACTGAGTAGAACCAAAGAAAATCAAGTATAAGAGGCATCAACTTCAAAAATAGTCCTCCACCATTGATTCAATGCAATCCCTCTGTGGATAGAAAGAAAAAAAAAGAGAGTGACGGGATAAAAAAATTTCAAAAAATAAATTCAACATTAATGGTGTTCATCAAGATTAGAGATCAATGTATGCAAGAAAGCATAGCATCCTCATAGCATCCTAATCTCATCCTAATGAAAAGGCCAAAAAAGAGTAATAAAGAGAGAAAATCATAGCATCATAATCTCATCCTAATGCAAAGGCCAAAAAGAGCAATAAAGAGAGAAAAGGTTTTTAGAATTCTCTAGAATTCAAGAAAGCATAGTATCCTAACCTCATCCTAATGCAAAGGCCAAAAAGAGCAATAAAGAGAAAAGGTTTTTAGAATTCTCTAGAACTTAAGAAAATGCAATAGGAGCGCTTACTCATTTCAAAAGGAAAATGCCAGTAATAGCATTTCAAAATGTCCCATGACATAAGCCACTCTACGTAAATATCCATGTCACATGTTGCAAGCTTCTAGAAAATTTTCAATATAAAACACCCTTCTGTATATTAACCTTTGGGTATTAAATTACTTCCTTATGTATATATAAATATGTAAGTAATTGAATTAATAAAAACCCATCTGTTGAACTCACGTGATAGGGTTACATATGACAAGTGACCCCCCCGAGTCTGTTCCCTTCATTCGCTCTCTTTTCCCCTCTCTTTTTGCATCTTTGCCTCTCTTTTCCCTTCATTCCCTCTCTTTTATCTCTTGCCCTCTTATTTCTTCTCTTTTCCCTTCTCTTTTTCTCACTTTTCCCTTCATCCCCTCTCTTGTATCATTCTCTCATTTTCTCTCTTTTCCCTTCTAATTTTCTATTTTTCCTTCATGCCCTCTGCTGATCTCTCTTCGCTTCATCCTCTTCATCCCCTCTCTTTTGATCTCTTTTTCCTTCATCTACTCTCGTTTATCTCTCGCCCTCTCATTTGCTCTCCTTTCCCTTCTCCTTTTCTCTCTTTTCCCTTGATTCCCTCTATCTCTCCCTTCGTTCCCTTTCCCCTCTCTTTTCTCCTCTCTTTTCCTTTAATTCCCTCTCTTGGAACATCTCTTTTCCCTTCGTCCCTCTCTTTTCCCCTCTCTTCACCCTTCTCTTTTCCACACCTTTTCGTATCTTTTCCACATATGTTGTATTCTCTTTTCCATGGCTTTCCCTCTCTTTTTTCATTGCCCCCCTTTGCTTACCTCTCTTTTTTGCATCTTTCCCCTCTCTTTTTCATCTTTTCTACTTCATCCCTCTCTTTTTGCAACTTTATCTTTTTCACATTGCCTTTCTCATTTAATCTCTCTATAGTTATAATGTATCTTATATGCCCCCTATTTGCTTGTTGTTTTCACCAAACTAATGGACCACCCAAACCCCTAGTAATCTTCAATGAACCCAAACATTCTCCCTCATGTTGCCATAATAGGGGATGTGGGCACTCTTCTATCACATGTCATGACTAAAATTAAACACGATGAGCAGTGGATTAAGATTAATTTGTAAGTTCATACAAAAGGATTGGGAGACAGGATGCTTGGAGGAGCATTTCTCTAAAGTGGCAAGAACCAACCTCAGGGACCTGGATAAACTAGTACATGCCCAACATCTGTAAAGAGTTTCACATGAAGGACATCATGGCTTGTGTGTATATCTTCATGGATGTGATGAGATCATCCAAGAAGAGTACCAATACATAGAACGAGATGTACAAGAGTAGGAGGTCATGAGCAACCCTTTTAGCAATGACAAAGAGAGAGACAATACAGGTGATAGTAACATAGAGCAATAGTCTTTTTGCTTCAAGATATACATGATAATGTCTTTTGTGGAGACCTAATATAAACAAAAAAACTTGAAAGTTTAAAGAAACTAGTTTCTTCTTTTATGATTATTTTCTTTTGTTGAGCCGGATGGCATGTATATGATGAGAGAGTTTAAAGCAAATTTGTAATACATGATGAGACAGAATTTAAGGCAATATTGTAGCTTGGATGGCATGTATTTATTTCTATACTACCTTGTAATAAACTTATGAAATAGATCAAAATGGATCTGTAACAAGCTCCATTCTATCCCACTATTTTTTTAAATAAAAGTCTATAGCATCAATATTTTCATCGAGCATTGATGGAAATACTGATGCTAATACTTTTAGTTTCCAACAAAAATACTGATGGATTTTTTTGATAGATACCGAAATTATTCCCTTAGCGAAAGTTCTTCTTTTAGTGTATTTTGTCTCAAAAATTGCATCAAAAAGTGGCAAATACTTGTTATGTTAGGATTGCAATGCATTACTATAACTAGGATTGTGATGCATTGATAAAAGTTTTTTGTTTCTTGGATAGTTTATCCTTCCAATTGTGATGAAAGAATGTTTATCAAAAGATGTTGGAAAGCTATCGACATGATCAATGGCATTGTGAGGTATGCTTATTGTCAAATCACCTTATATTCTATTTGATTCTAAATGAGTAGCAAATTTTGAATCAAGTAGCTTAATATGTGAAATAGATGGATGTCTCAAAAAGCTATCTCCTCAATGAGCTGATATCGATAAGGCTATGGTGGACTCCATCAAAGTTGTGTGCTTGCTTGAGAAGCACTTTCCTCAAGGATTAGGGCAACTTAGGTGCACCTATTTGTACACCTTGTAGAGAAGGTAGTCATTGCAAGAACCATTCATAGTCGTTGGATGTTTTTCCTCAAAACTATTTATAAAATATTTGGAATAGGTTCTGTGGGGCCCTAATGAATATATAGACAATTATCCTCCAATAGACATGTCAATGAGCCTATACCAATGTTTCCACAATTATAAAATAAATATTCTCAATGTATTTCACACCAAATTATTCATCTACAAGCGGCATATACCTCATACTCTATAGGAGTTCACGAAGAAGTCTTTATAAACATACATCATCTATACCAAACTTTAAAGTCTATATCTCCCAAATGGATGTGAAATAACTCTTATGGCATGAAAGGTTTGACATGAAAAGCGTGACTTTTATGAATAAAAAGGGTTTTATAAGTAGCTTTCCTCATCTTCACTAGGCCAAGCTGACTTGCAAGGGGTGTATCACAAGAAAACACAACCATGAGGAATTCCCAAAGGAAGAGTGGTATCTATAACTAATACACTCATTGAATGTTAGATCCATAAGAGGTAAAGTGTATTCCTTCACATTAATAGGTGACTATTAAAGGAAGAAATGGGTGTAATTAAGAAAAATGTGAGACTCTTTAAAATCTCTCAAATTAAATAAAAATAATGGGAGTACCAACAAGATACGGACGCTCAAAAATTGTGTTTGTTCTCATTCTCATGATTTAATTGTAATATGCAGCATTGATTCTAAGTTCATGTTATAAATCAAAGTTTAATAATTGATCATGTGGATATGTTAGGATACTTAGAAGTATTAGTTTCTCCATTAGCAAGTGCATTTCCTCATGTGATCACCTAGGTTGACAACATTTCTTTGCATGACGTATATAGTAGCATATGACTATATACTATCTAGCACAATTGGATACGCACTTTGCACACTATCTTTGGCATTGTATGTTTTGTATTTGTCATCATCATAATGCATGTGTGTGTGCATGCGCACGCGTGCATGCGTGAGTACATGCACACGTGCATGTGTGTGTACACATGCATTCATGCATGTGTGTGTGTGCGCGCGCATGCGCGCATTTTTTAATGCATGTATGTATTCATGTGTGCACATGCGTGCGTGCATGTGCACACACGTGTGCATTTGCATGTGTGAGTGCGCATGTGTACGCATGCATGCGTGCATGGCAGTGTGCATGCATGCTTGTGTGTGCCTTGACTTTAAAGTAGATCTCTCATATTACTACGTACTTGATATCAAAAAGTAAAGGCTTTAAAAAGAAAACCTTGGTGGCACGAAAGTACGATCTTCTCTAATGGTTACACACAAGTGGAGTTCTAGACCTAAGTGCTCCATCTTCGAGCCTTGAATCTTGATTTAAAAGTTTTAATTAAATAAAAAATTATTTAGGTTCCCATACATTGTGTATCTAATGTTGCATTCATCTAAGAATATCTTTGTATAAGTTATTTTACAATGCACGTAGAGGTGACATGACAAAAACATAAACTAGCAATCTTAACTATGATGTTGATGGAGTATAGAGAAAAAAGTTCAAGTTCTAATGATAAAGTTTTAAATGGCATGAAAGCAAAGCACAAGGCTTTCCAAAGCTCTAAGTTGGTTCTTTTCCAAGGTAGACTATTGATTGATGCAAACTTGCTTGACAATGATGAACCTCACAGAAAATCACCTTGAAAATAGAGAATGAAGATCCATAAAAGTTGGGCTTACATATCTTTTGCAATGCCAATTCTTTGACTAGTTTAATTATGGTAAGATCTAGATATATGCTATTTTATTATTTGCTCCCACTCAATAAAAAATGCTTCCTTTCATGAAGAACCCGACTTTACTCCTTGTTATTGAATACCACGGTCTAGATTTGTAAACATATTGTGAGATTCGGTGACCTTCTAGTTTGTACCCTTTGATTCACTTTGATCTCTAAAGGCACATAGCAAAAGAAATGTTGTTTTCGAGTTTATACCCTTTAGTTCACTTTGACCTCTAAAGGGTGCATAACGAAACAATTTTCATATGCAGAAATTCTGTCGAGTGGAGGTCCTTTGTTCAATATTTATTCTTGCTCAGTTGTAATGAATCTATGATTACATTGACCACACAAACCAAATGCTCTAACTAGCAAAGAAGAATGAGTAGTAGCATCCATCCACACTAACGGCAAGCTACAAACTCGCTAGAACTTAATTGTGGGAGTGCTATGGTACTTAGCGTTATATACATTATAAAGTGAGTGCTCTAAACTGAGATGCTCCTAAGCGTTATATACAATTGAGACTGTCATATATTTGCGTACGAATGTGATGAAACACACCTACTCTATAAGTCATGAAGCTTTATATGTTGTTTTCTTTTAAGTGGGTGATGAAGCATGCCCCACGACGTGTCACAGTGTTTGAATTTTTTTTATTCATTCAAAAAAGTATGAAACCTTGAGCTCGCTCAAACACGAAGGCGAGATCGTAAGCAGTTGATCCCACAGCAAGCAATCCTTAAATTTCGTCTGTATTTGTGGAATTCATTTTCTCGCGAATGACTGTACCAGTTTATGTTCAACTCCCGTGCACTTTCAGTTTTTAAATCCAAGACGCGATGCCTAGCTGATGTCAGCTCCTTGATCCTAGCTCGAAATATTCTTGATGGTCTCCTCGATCCGGGACTGTAGGAACGACCTCTGATTTATAGGGGAGCTCAAACTTTTCGGAAGGACTTCGGAAATGAAAGTCAACCCAGGAAACCTTCATACTGACCTATCTGTCAACAAATGGTATCATGGTCCCCATGCATATCTTCACTGGCGTCGCTCCTTTTGAGGCCTATTTTCCAACGCAAGCTACGAAATATAACAGTTGCTGCCTGTCGTGGGAAGCAACCTTCAAAATTCCATTCACCGTCATTGTAGCTCTTAAATAAGTCAGTACACAGCAAAAGTCGTCATTGTTTTGGAGTTGCTCTCCGCCTAATGCTCATGAGAGCTAAATGGCTAATTCTACTTTCTCATTCATTCTAGCCGCAAGAATCTACTCTTTTGACATTATTTGTTATCCCCTTGTCAATACTAAGATTTAATATTTTTTAGTGATTTACATAGTGTCTCTTTTACACTTTGATGGATTATAGACTTTAATGGCATCCTAAGATAAGCTATTTAACATATTTGTAGATTGTATGAAATGTATATCATATGCCAATTGTATAAACAAAACAAAATCATCTATGAAAGTATTTGATATTATATTATAATATTATATAAGGATACCTTCGATAACAACATCCTTGATGTGTATGTCTATTGCTCTATACCACTTGGAATGGAGTGGATGTTTCCCATTAGGTTGGAATTATCTCATATATACAAATTGGACAAACATCGAATATATTTGTCAATCTTATTCGGATCTCCCACATATATTGACAAAATAGTGAGGATATAGATGGAGGCATTCCTTCAAGTTGCCTCTCGAGAATATCCTCCAAAGAAACCCCTTGAAGCCCTTTTGTAAAATGCACATGTACCAGTTTACTTTGCATTCCTTTGTACATATTGGTTCCCTCTGTATATATTGGACATTCAATAATAGCATCATTTTCATTATAATTTACATGGTTGAGAGAGAGAGAGAGAGAGATTATTGTATTAAACCTAAACAATCTTATTGTCAAAAGAATTACACATGGAAATTCAAAAAGAAAAAACCATCTATTCTAAACTCTAGCACTCCTAGGCAATTTTGATAAACATGGCACATGACTTGTGATATAGTATTAGGTTGTAAAAAAATTGCTCTAGAATACTAAGCTAGTTAGAAAGTAGCTCTGGGGGTGGTAACATGGGCTACCAGGATGGTTTGTGACTTTGTGTGCACGACCATGAGCTTGCTCTTGAAAAATTCTTACATGTTGAAAAGCTCTTAAACAGCGTTGCCATACAAACCTTTTAAGATGGCTCCACATGTCCTTACTAGGTAGTACAGGTGGCCTATATATGATTGAATTATGAACTAGCACTAGTCTATGGCAGCTTGCACATGTGCATTAGCAACCAATGCAACATGGCCAACAAGGACAACGGACTTGTAGGCAGCACCATGAGTCTACAAAAAGGCCACATGCCTTATATTAAGAACTAGTGCGATGGTCAACATGGGCCAATGGGTGGGTCTATATGTCACCATGAGCACCTATCCCACGTCAATTCCACATGGGCTGACAAGTTCGCTTACGTACCACCACGTGTCTTGCATCAAGAAATAATGTTGTGGTCCACATTGGGCACTATTTTGGTCCATGTGTGCCATTGTGAGCCAATGAAGTGACACATGTCATGCGAGAAGAACTAGCATTTGAGATAAGGAGGAGGACACTTGCAAGTACTACTATGTAGCATGACAGATGATGACTATTGAATTAATAGGGTAGGTTCAATACAATGCCCCTCAATGTTGGGCCCAATGTGGCAGTCATCCCAAATTTAGTAAACAAACAAAAATGAGAGCACAAATCAGCCCCAAATTTTCCATTAGCGCGATGATATGCATCCCCAAAATGGTTCCACAATCAGCTATACATGATTGTTCTTTGACCCCTCAGGTCCTCTTCTGCTCCGCATGTGTCTCCCTCACAACCCAATAGTTGCAAATATAATAGCCCATTTTTTTGAAAATATTCATGGGATCTAAAAGGCAATTTCTTTGCAACTAATTCAAATATGAAATGTCATGCAATTGATTGTTATTTGACCCCTTAGGTCCAATTGTCCTCCCCGTGTGCATTTATCACAGCCCATTACTTGCAAATAGAATAGCTGCGAGGAGGTCACTCATAGTTTTGTAAGCATAGCGTGTGGGTTCAACAGAAGGGATTTCAAATAAAGACATGGAATCATGAGCCTTAGTTTGGGACACTTGAGCACCCAACACAGGGACGAGGATTTCCCCAAACAACATCGTGAAAAGATTCAAACCAGTGAGGATTATGTCAAAAAACTCCATGAAGCCTATGCATTTCTTAGCACTTAGGCTCTACAATCAAGAGGCAAGACTGATAAAGAAAGTTTAACGCATCCTAATACAAGGCTATGGAAAAGGAAGAAGTAGCTTGAGTCTAAGCAAAGATGAGTTGATCTATAACAAAGAATGTATCTGTGCCTATAAGCAATTTTCAAAGACCGAAGAAGGGAAATGGAAAACACCTTCCTACTTGGATGACCAATAAGCTCAATGCATGCAAAGCAAGCCTATAAGTCCCAAAGAGAGTGTAAATCTACCTGAGACATGCTTTCTATTGACTAAAATCTAAAAGAGGATAATCGAGCAAGTGAGATCATAGGTCCAAATTGACACAGTTCATGCAGAATAAGATAAACTATGAGCAAAATGAGCCATTAAAGAATGTACTATTTGGGTTGTGATTCAACTCAAGGTGAAGTGCCTAGGGTAAATAGATTAGGTTTACAAATGAGTCACTTTCTATGTCATGGACACAAAGTGATATGATTTGTAAAGATTTCCCCTTTGATTTGAATGAACATCCATGCTTGTGCAAGTGAGATGTGAGGAGTTACTTAGAGTAATTGAAGAGTGTATTGAGTTGTGTGTTTCAGGTGGTGATGCTTGGTAGTTAGAGCTAAGTGAAATGGTAGAATCAATAAAATTCAAGTGTCAAGATCAAGATTGTCGATGTGAGGCATGAAGATGCAAGATCTTTTGGTTGCTTGACTGCTGTATCCCATCGAGATAGTTTGTTTATTTTTATTCTTCGGTTTAAGGGAATTGCATATGGAATCTTTTTGTGTCTATTTCTAATAATTTTGATTTAAAATATGGAAGTGTTACATTTCAATGTATGAATGTTTAGTATGATCGTTCATGAATTAACTGTATATCTTGTAGAGACTGGGTGGTATAATTCTCTCATGTTTTAATCAACTAAGTTAAGGGAGTACTCTTTGATTAGGAATATGAGAATTTTCTATGGATCATAGATAAAATCTAATTGGTGAAATAAAAGTCTTGGAGGCTGGAAAGAGCTATATAACATTTTATTTAGGATGATAGTTTATTCAGCACACGTTGCATTGAGTCTCAGTAAAAGATAATCCACTCAATGAGTGCACTGCGTTGAGTCTTACACAATTAAAGACAAGTAGGTCTTGGTGCATAAGACTCAATGAGCTTCCAAAGAAGAGAAAGTGGATTTTAAAAATATTTCTTTAGGAGGTGTGCAGCATGATTTAGGCCAAGCCAGACATCTTGTCTTGGCCTAAGTTGCGCTTGCATGCACATGCCAAAAGAAAATAAAAATCATTCCCCCCTTTCTCCTCTTTCGATGTCTAATTTATCCCCAACATTACATCAATCATAAATTTTCTCCTAAACTCTAATTTGGATGTTTCTTATGCCATTGTGATGGGAACAAGATGAGCTACAACATGGTAGGATAACAAGTAATATTTTGAGATTGGGAGGAAAAGTTATGATTGACTTGTTTTAGACTACAAAAGAAATCAAAGCAACCCTTCATGAAAACCTTGAATGATCTCAAAATACTATATTCATGCAAACCATATTTTGAATCA
Organism: Dipteris shenzhenensis; assembly: GCF_047967505.1. Lineage (NCBI taxonomy): Eukaryota > Viridiplantae > Streptophyta > Polypodiopsida > Gleicheniales > Dipteridaceae > Dipteris > Dipteris shenzhenensis. The sequence goes on along the minus strand of NC_141607.1, from coordinate 49,498,114 downwards.
CTAAATGTGTAAGAAATTACACCAAATAATAACATTGTAATTATATTGATCAAAAAATTTTGAGAAATAAATTATTTATGATTGCCACTTATTCCAAAGTGCATTTAGAGAATTTTGGACTCAAAAAGGGCCTCTTGGATTAGGCTCTTAAGATTTTATTTAGCAAACCAGCCAAAGGGAATGCTTGGGCATTAAAAGAATGGAGGATTTCATATTGGCCTCTCATTGGTGGAGAGACCTCCCTTTGTCCCCGCTATGCTCCCACTTGACTCCCTCTTACACCCACCACCTCCTGGGACATTTACTCCCCCCTTGACTTTTGGGTTGGTCCCCCTACCCTCCTCTTGGTGGGCCCAAAAATTTGTGAGTTTTTTCCCCTCTTGAAAAAATGAAAACTTTCCAAAAGTGTCCCCATGCCCCCCAAGCACCTCCGGAATCCCCCCAAACTATCCCCATTGACTCAAGACCTTCCTCTCAACCTCTACCTTCTCTCAACCTCCTCTCAACCTTCTCTCAACCTCTTCCTCCTCTCAACCTCTTCCTCCTTCCAACCTCTCTCTCTTTGCTTGCTCCCATTCTTTCTACAATGGTGAAGCACTTTCCTTCCCCTAGACCAAAGCTATCAATTCAATCTTGTGTGGGTCACATTTTGAAGGATGATAGTGATGTTTAGATTCCTCAAGAGTTTAGGCTAATGTCTTGGGTTAAAATGCAACCAGCTTATCAAAGGAGGAGGAGTTGGATCTCCAGATGGGACCTATAGTTTTTCGGTTTGTATCCTTACCTTAGCATATTGTATAATCATGTTGGAAATGGAGGACACCCCTGCACATCCATTCATACAAGAAATACCTACTCTTCTTGCAGCAGATCAAGAAACATATGTAGAACAAAATCTAAATTAAATGTCATTACCGAAGCCAACCTTGCCTTGGAGTGGGTCCACCAAAACACTAGAAAAAGGAAGCACACTACAGAGGTAAAAACATCGTCTAGCATAGAGTTGGCTATGGTTCAAGAAGTAGCTAGTACATCCTCTATGAGACAGCCCACTCTGGTAGAAGGGGAAGAAGAGGAAGAAGAGGAAGGAGAGGAAGAAGCCAAGGAGGGTATGATAGAAGAGGTTTTATTGCAAACACTTTCATATGTTTTGATTGAAAACAAAGAATATTTGTTTCTTTTTTTTTTGGCAAAAAAGAGACTTATATTAAGTAAGAAAGAAACTCGCTAGAGCAAGCTCTATGCGAAAATACAACATGCTAAGCATGTAATAAAAAACACCTCAGAAGAATGAGGTAGAAAGAAACCAAGGCTAAGGCTGAAAATGCCAACTCGACCCTATAGAAGTCTCATCAAAGGAGGGAGAGTCTCTCCAATCCCTGAGAAAAATAACTGTCCTAGAGGAGGCTGCTAGAGGCAATATGTGAAGAAGTTGAGGGAGGATGAAGCATAAGAGGCAATCTTCACTTGGGAGAGTATTATTGACCTAGGATTTCCAGAGGAGGGGCTTGATAGGTGCATCGATTTGGTGACTGCCAACACATTGGAGCATTCAATATTAAGTGTATGGGAGGAAATGCATGACTTAGCTCATGCGGGAGCCACAAAGATGGTGCTCCATGAGGTCCAGGCAAAAGTATCAGTAGAGAGGTAGAACAAAGTTTGAGGATTGAGAGCAGTGTGGCAGCCTTATCATCAGCACCCCCTACAAACATTGATGAGAGAAAAATCTCCATCAATATTTGTGTAGAGGGTTACAATGAAAGAGATGCCAAACAAATTGTAAGTTGATGAAATTTTTAATATTGATTATGTAATGTATTTTATTCCAAGATTCTCAAAAAAGCTTATTGATTCGATTATTACAACTTTCAGGATGTTAATGAAGTTCATGATTTTGCAATGCAACATGGGGGTTGAGGTGGTATCATTGGTGCAAAGTCTACACTTGGACATTAATGGGATGTAAAGCAAACTTATACTCACCTCATGTAAAGGAGGAGCTAATCAAATGCAGGGCACTTTCAAAAATGGTGTCCATTATGCCCTTACCTCCATCAGACCATAAGTGCATTTTGGTTAGGCGATATCTTGCTCTTTCAACTTTTGGGGAAAGATTAGCAGGAAGGATTTGGAAGCTCTATTACTATGGGGGCTACAGCAAGTGTTTATGATTCAACTAAAATTGTGTAGACTTTCACCCATCTTCTCAAAAGAATCATAAACTTTTTCTTAAAAGATTTTGATAATTATAGCCCCATGTTGGACATTTTATTACTCTAGTGCATGAAGCAAATATTATTGTTTGAATATGCATGATTGTAGAATAAGATCGGTATATGTATCAAGTATCATTGGTTGAATGTAACGCTTTTTTAAAGAAAAAAATGAGCCAATAAATCAAATGTGTTCTCAAAACACTATAATAAATATTAAATTAAGGTTTGGATTAATATCAATGCACAGTTTGTTTGGCGATCCAATGCTTTCCTACATGACTTCTAGTTGCTAACCACCTTTTGTGTTTTTCGTAAGCTTGCGAAGATTTCCACAAAGTGCTCTTTTTACTCATTTGATTCTAACAAACTACTTGGGATGCAAAGCTTTTTCCCTTGCATAGAAGGACCTAATTATACCATGGTAGAACCACTCAAACATCTCACGAAGAGCATTGCTTCCATGAATCCCAACTTCATGCCTTTTACTTTTTAAATAAACACCTCGAGCTCTACAAGCCAACTTCTCCATCCCTTGGGCACTCTAAATGTTTAATGAACCATATTGCTCTAGAAGCCATGGACGATGAGCATAAAGAATGGTGCTGCATCCATAAGAAAGACGCATGAGGCAAATACCTAAGAAACAAATTTGATTGCAATTAAAATTGTGGAAAAAGTGGCGACCAAACAAACCATGTAATGAGTAATGTGCGATTCAACCATCCATCGACCATGGCTTCAATGAACTCTTTCACGATGACTTTATATCATTGTAAATCATCATCTATGGAAAGCTTTCTCAAAATCTTCACCATGTTGTCCTATGCTTTTGAAAAATGCACTCTCAGGGTTTGCACATGAGGATCAGCTTCCAAATTGGTGGTGTTATGGATAAATTTGACCAAGGTAAAAGGCTTATATGTGTGTGCTTGTACGTGTGGCAATAGTATAATAAAATATGGTGTGCATAGGGCCTAGGGTGGGCCTAGGGTTGAGGTGGCAGGACATGATCATGTGCCACCCTTCCACATAAGAGGACCATAAGGTGTGTTGTACATAATCCATGGTAGTTATATTATAAAATGTTAAGATGGCATGGTTCCTCCATGTGCCAGCCCTCCACCTAAGTGGTCCCATGCCTACATTTAGTGAGACATGGACTAAGGACCATGGGAGAAGTAATATAAAATAGGTGGAGATGGATATTATTCCCTCCATGTAGGATAGGCCCATGTGGGGGGGGTGTAGATAGTCCAAGAATGCAAGTTAAATAATGGGGAAAGTAGGATGAGGTGGCAAGATTCCTTGTGCCAACCCTCCACTTGTCCTCCTAGATGATTGAATGTATTATAAAATTGGGAAGAGACCAGGGGAGTATCTTAGACTTGGGATATGGGGGTTGATATATGTGGGAAAATGAGGCCAAGGGTTGTCAGACACAATTGAGAGTGCGTAACCGCCTAGCCCACATGGGAGACTTTTCCACACACACCATGCATGTGGGAGGATGCATTTATTGGAAGAGACCTCCTCTCTTGGCTATAAAAGGAGGGGGCTATTCCTTGATGGGACACGCTCATTCTTGTAAAGCCACCTAGCTAGTACTTGGATTTCTTCCCCCCATCCTTCCTTTCAAATAAAGCATGACCCTCCTCCCTTGATGTCTCCATCTCTACATTCCTTGTCCCATTATGTACATGCTCCTCTTTCCCCTCTCCCTCTCCCCTTGTGCCATAGTCTCCCTCTTCATTCCCACCCCTCTTAATCCCTTTTTCCCACCCATGTTAACGCTTCTCCCCTCACGTTCCCTTTTCCTATATGGCCCTCGAGTGTCGCCATGCCTAGCGTCTAGCCTCCTGTCTCGAATTCTTTTCTAGTTAATAGAACTAGTGTGGCTGCTGGGATCGAAATCTCCATGGCTAGTGGCATAAAATTCGTTACTCCTACGGTTGGGTGTAGTTCTGCAGTACCTTCCATGTGCAGTTCTCTACTTCTGCACCTCCAATCTGCATGTCTTCTGCTTGCAGTTCTCCATCACTACAGCTTTCCTTGATGGGACACACTCATTCTTATAAAGCCACCTAGCTAGTACTTTGATTTTTTCCCCCCATCCTTCCTTTCAAATAAAGCATGACCCTCCTCCCTTGATGTCTCCATCTCTACATTCCTCGTCCCATTATGTACATGCTCCTCTTTCCCCTCTCCCTCTCCCCTTGTGCCATAGTCTCCCTCTTCATTCCCACCCCTCTTAATCCCTATTCCCCACCCATGTTAATGCTTCTCCCCTCACATTCCCTTTTCCTATATGGCCCTCGAGCATCGCCATGCCTAGCGTCTAGCCTCTTGTCTTGAATTCTTTTCTAGTTAATAGAACTGGTGTGGCTGCTGGGATCGAAATCTCCATGGCTAGTGGCATAAAATTTGTTACTCCTATGGCTGGATGTAGTTCTGCAGCACCTTCCATGTGCAGTTCTCTACTTCGGCGCCTCCAATCTGCGTGTCTTCTGTTCGCAATTCTCTGTCGCTGTGACTAAAAAACTTCTCAGTTTCTGTGTCTTCCGCCTATGGTTCCTACGCATCTTCTAGATTTTTGCGCATCTTCTATGTGGCGCCATGCATCTTCTGGTCGACTACATCTGCAAAATCACTTCTGTGCATCTTTTGTGCGGCGCCACGCAAAACTGCTCTTGCGCATCTGCAAAAACAGACCTCGTGCCCCCCCCCCCCTCTACCTTCTTCTTCTTCTCTTTCTCTTTCTCTTTCTCTTCTCCTCTCCTCTCTTTTTATTAAGGAGTGGGAATTGAACCCAAGACCTCCCCATTCACAAAAGGAAGACTTACCAATGGGCCAACAAATAGGAAGTGATGAAAGTGTAATGATATTGCTTATATGGTGAAATCTCATGAACTGTAACTCTCTAACCGTAGGGAGTTTCCTCATGTTGTAAAAAGCAAAAGTACTTAATTTCATGTGCTCTATTCATATCTAATACTGGATCATACATTTTGAAATTTTTTAAGTTCACTCCTTGGATGCATGCCACACAAGGAGGGTGGATATTTATGACCCTTCTCGATGAGTTCAAGGATTTGGTGCTTGGTCCTCCGCTACCAATTGGTGAGATCTCTTCCTTGATCTTCATGTCGATCTTAAACAACTGATTGTACAATACATTGTTCAAGGAGACGATGGGTGGGATGATACACCATGGATGACTCAAGGTGAAGAACTAGTGATACACTGGGAGGACTTTGATCTCAATTCTACTCATTGTGCAGTGATCGAGCTACTTGCTGTATCGGAGGTAATTAAAAGGGTGACATTCTTCGAAGGGTGGGATGCTCCCCAAGCTTGGGGGGAGATTTGGTGCATCTGCTTATTAATTCCTGTGGATAAGCTCATCTTGAATGATTTCTTCTTGATCTCACACAAAGATTTCTAGCGCTGCTATGGTTGGTAACGTTTCGACCAAGGAATCACTTTGTACCTAATCAACCTTTTGTGCCTCATTTTGAACTTCAAGTTGTAATTCTTTTTGGTCTAAAGATAAACTATCAACAAAGGATTGCAAGTTTATTTAGTGCTGAATGTCTTGCTCAAGTATTGAATTCTCCCCACCCTCTCCTTCTACCTATCTTGGGCTACCGAGAAACTTGGGATGTTCAGATTTTAGTCTTGGTGTGATGACATCTTGGCTCCTCCAATTTGACGGTGCATACAAACCTTCGACCAAGGCTACTGGGTGAGGTGTATTGTTATAGCAAGTTTGCACTAGCAAGTACTTGCAACCAAGCTGAGTACTCGGCACTCATTTTTGGGCTACAAAAGGTGCAAGAACATCACATCAAGCAACTTGAGGTGCAAGGAGATTCTCAACTTGTGTGTGAACAAGTTAGTGGAAGGTGGAAGGTGCGGAGCAAAGGCTTGGTTCCACGACATCAACAAGCATTGGAACTTTGCCAACAATTTGAAGAGGCAAAAATTCAACATATCCCTCGAGCTCAAAATATAGTTGCTGATTTCTTGGCACGTGAAGCTTGTACTTCAATCACGCATGAAGCGAGTGGAAGCACCACCCCAACAAAGCCGCAAGCCACAAATGAGCGTGATCATTTGTAAGGAATGCAAAGGTTGTGGTCATCATGAAACTAAGTGTTGGGTGTATTTGATATGAGTTTACCAACTTCGGAAGATCATTAGAAAGGTCCTTAAGGACATTGCACAAAAGAAGGATGCCAAACTGCACACCCCTTGAAGAAATAGCATGGCGACTACAAGAACTGGAAGAAGCTAAAGGTGATGTGCAAGCTCTCCAACTATTGACATTTGTCATGGCATTCTTGTTTGCCTTGATGAACAACCTCATGCAGCACCATGTCTCTAACCCTTGCTTGTAAAGATGGATGTAATATCATGAGGGTTGGTCCTCTTAAGATTGTCTATGAGCTATTGTATGCTGAAGATTATTCCTGTATAATATTTCACAATACACCAGTCACACCCTACCCTACCAATGTGTGCTTTGTAGATGTATCTTCACTTGATTTTCAGTTCAAGCTACCTCTTTCCATTGTTTGCCAATAGATAAGCCCCATTTCGTCTCTCTCTTTTCCATCTTCCAAGCATGGCTAACATTTCTGTGTTCTGTGGTTGGGTGGAAGAAAATCCAAATGAGTATCTTGTGGCCTTCAAGCGCCATTGTGTTTCTCTCAACTTTCTTACTGAAGATAGATGGCTATTGGTTCTTCCCACATTTCTAGAGGGTTTGGCTCAAGTGTGGTACGAGAAGTAGTTTGCCAAAGTTGGTTGAGGTTGATAGTAGCTATGATCGAGTATTTCGGCAAAGAAGAGGAGCCCGAGAATGTGTACCTATAGGTGGCAAACTTGAAGCAGTCAAGAGGTGAGATGGCACATCGATACGTGGATCGAGCGACCGTGCTCCTGGACTATTTAATTGCCACATAGGAGGACAACACCGAATTTTGAGCTAGAATGACTCAGCATGTGCTGAGCTACCTCATAGCTGGAGCAAGTGATGCCTCAAGCTTAAATGGGCGAATCCAGAAACCATGGTGCTAGCACATGAAATTGCTCAAAAGTTTGATAAAGTTCAAACTGGTCCCACTTCAAAGAAGACGATTGTCCCTCCGCAACCCCCTCAATTCTTGCAACAACTACCTGGGGGTTCTAACTCAGGGGCATACCCCCACCCCCAATTAAGGATGTATCCACCACCTCCACCTCAAATGTATGGTCCTCCCTTAGATGCTTACCCTCAACAAGGAGTATATCCTCAACCTCTACTTGAAAGATTTCCCCAGTCTCGCCCACGAGCCCCCCTCCTTCCTACTCCCTCGAACTCTCTTGCTAAAGAACCCGGAGTTAATGGCCTAGCCAAGGCCCTGAATGATCTCGACTTGAGATGGTGGGCATCGAAAATCAAGCCAATTGCCCTCCAAGAGAACATGCCAATGTTGTGTGCTACGAGTGCCACCAGAAGGGTCATTATCGCACAGAATTCCCGAATATTCAAAGGGTGAATCTTCTAAGTGAATCAAGCACTGAGGATTTTGATGTAGAGATCCTTGACCTCAGGAAAAGAAGTCGTACCACCTCCGATCCCTCTCCAACGGCCCGCCCCAAGAAGAAGGTGTCCTTCTCAGAGCCCTCAGATGCTGAGATGGCAGACCCACCAATAGAGAAGACTAAAAGATATTGTAGGAGTAAGTGGTCACCCTCGGATTTTCCCATTGGCTCGGGACAAGAGGACTATTCAGTCATTCAGGACCTTGCTCATCAGTCTTTGAGCATCACGCTTCCTCAACTAATAGCATTAAGCCCTAAGGTGAGACATGAGCTGTAGCAAGGGCTCTCAACAAGGAGGAGCAAGAAAAAGGAAAAGGTACAAGAGGTTTCTTCTATCTCTGAAGAAATTGATCAAACCCGCATACAGTAGATGTCATCATAGATAATTGCCGTGTCAAAAGTGTGTGTGTCGATGGGGGAGTTGCATGTAATATCATGGTGCCCCGTATCATGAAGAAATTGAATTTGAAATGCACAAGGCATTCCTCCACTCGAATCAAGGTAGCAGATGGTCGATGACTCACCACCCTAGGAGTCATTGAGGATTTGCCCATCACTATCAATGGGTTAACCACCATCGTCAATTTCTATGTAGTGGACATCGAATATACAGGCAGGAGTTACCCAGCCATACTCGGGAGAGCATGGTTGAGAAAGAGTGATGCAATCAGTTATTGGAAGACAAGACACATGTCTTTTGGTGCTTCTAAGGAGAAGATCCCGATGCAACCAAGTGCCACTGAACCAGAAGAAGAAGAGGAGCAAGACAGTGATACTCTCTCATCCTCAGTGTCTGAATCAATGGAAGAATCGGACAGGGCTTAGGAGTTCTTAAACGAGGAAGTTTACATGATGGGGGTGTCTCTGACCCCACCACCTACAGAAAAGGTAACAGCTAGTCCTCAATAGCTTGAATCTATGCTTTCCCTTGACCTCACTCCGAGTGAGAAAGATGAGTTCCTAGAAATGTTCAAAGAGTTCCTTGACCTCTTCGCAACTAGCTACCACCACCTTCGCCATGTGACTGCCATAGAACACAAGATAGAGCTGAAGCCTGATGCTAAGCTAGTGGCTCATAAGTATCAGAGATTAGGGCCCCTACAGACCGACGCTTTGCGCTCAGAGTTGCAGAAGCTTGTAGAAACTAGGTTTATTGTTCCGGTTCACAATACTGAATGGGTTTCACCAGTGGTAGTCACCCCAAAGAAAAACAAGTGGCGGGTCTGCATCGATTATAAAAAACTCAATGCAACCACCAAGAGGGACCATCATCCTGTGCCCTTTCAAGACCTCATTCTTGAGAAGATAAGTGGTCATGAGATGTATACTTTCTGTGATGGTTACTTTGGGTTTTATCAAATCAAAATTGCTGAGGAGGATGTGCTTAAAACCACATTTGCCACACCTTGGGGGACATTTGCATTCAAAGTAATGCCATTTGGCCTCACCAATGCTCCTACTACCTTTCAAAGATTTATGCAGATGGTGTTTGCTCCTTATTTGGGGGTTTTCTTGGAGGTGTATTTAGATGATTTTTGTATATTCTCGGCATGTAAGGAGCACGTCATGAAGGTTAGGTTGGCCTTCTAAAGGGTCAATGATGTGAATGGCACCCTCAACCCTGATAAATGCACCATTGGAGCCACTCAAGGGAAGTTACTGGGGCATATTGTCTCATCTAAGGGTGTCAAGCCTGACCTCGAGAAGGTAGAAGCTATCCTCTCCTCGCCAACAACCAAACATTAGGTATGCTCATTTGTCAATCTAGCAGGATACTATCCCCACTTCATTGATCAATATGCTGCTTTGACATGACCCATGCCTATGCTATTAAAAGATGGGGATGAGGATTGTTATCATGGATTTGCACAAATCAAGAGTGCTCTGGCTTTGGAACCCATTCTATGCATTGCTGATTGGTCAAAGACTTTCTCTATCAATCGTGGGTTTGGTGAGCACACTCTGGCAGGTATTCTTCTCCAGCAAGGGGAGGATCGGTTCATGTATCCTGTTCGATTTGCTTCTCAACAATTGCTTGAAACTGAATGACGCTACTTTGAGGCTGACAAGCATGCCTTGTCTTTGGTGTTTTGCATTGAGAAATTTAAGCATTATGTGGCTGGAAAGTCCTTCATTATAATCTATAGCAATGGTCTTGCAAAGCAGGTTCTTCAATCACCAAATCCCATGGGCCGGTTGGCCAAATGGTTGGCAGTTCTACAAGAATATGATTTTTCTTTCAAAATTGTAAAGGGGGGTTGTTCCAACTTGAAGAATGCTTTGATTGATTTAGCCTCGATGTAACCCTTGTAGCGGCCATAGAAGTTGGGGATCCATGGTATGGTGGTATCTATAGATTTATGACCACTTTCTCCTTTCCTCTAGAAAGTACTAGCTATGAGAGAAAGAAAATCCGTAGAGATAGTAGGTGCTACACTCTCTTTGATGGGGTGTTATACCGTCAAGGCCTGGATGGGGTACTAAGATGGGCCATTGATGCAAATGAAGTACCTAAGGTATTGAAGCATTATCATGATGGATTTTGTGGAGGCCACTATGTCGATCACTATACAGCTTAGAAGATTTTACATGCTGGGTACTATTGGCCGACCTTGTTCAAGGATGTCACTATGTATTGCAAAACTTGTGAACCATGCCAATTATTTGGTAGCAAGGATTTTGTCCTGGGAAACATCACCCAGTGATGTCCATCCATCCATTTCAGAAGTGGGAATAGATTTTGTTGGGCCCTTACCCATGACTGCCTGCAAAAAGAAGTATCTTTTGGTAGCCACTCAGTATGTCACTAAGTGGGCTGAAGCTATTGCCCTCCCCATTGCAAATGGTAAGGCAGTTTCAAATTTCATATTTGAACGTATCTGCAGAAGGTTTGGCACACCCATGGAAATAGTATCTGACCATGGGAGTCCATTCTTAAATGAAGCAGTGGAGTTGCTCATGGATCGCATGGGTATTGATCATCGCACTTCTAGCATATATTATCCAGCATCCATGGGACAAATGGAGTGGACCAATGGCCTCCTTTGTAAAACCATGGGGGAAATGGCCATAGGGAATAGGAGCCAGTGGGATCAGAAGGTCATCGAAGCCGTTTGGGCTTACAACATCACCCATAAGGCATCTACAAGTCACACTCCTTTTGAGTTGGTGTATGGTACTGAGGTAGTTTTACCACTAGAGATAGAGATTCCGGCCTTGAGATTGGCATAAGAACAGAGGATGACAAAAGATGAACATGTAGAGGCCAAGTTGGTACAACTTGAGAAGCTAGATGAAACCCGATGCCTTGCACTCCATCAAACAGAGATCCAAAAGAACCGACAAAAGGCCCGCATGGATGCTAAGATTCGCAAGGGATGGGAAAGACTCTTTGTTGAGGGGGATGTTGTGCTATGCTTTGATACTAGATTGGACCACCACATGGATAAAAAGTTCCTTCCACTGCGGACCGGTCCATACAAAGTCATCAAGGAATGTAGCAATGGGTCTGTACAAGTACAAGAGCTGCATGAGCCATATGGCAAGAAGGTGATCAACAAGCGTTATCTCAAGCCCTTCTTTGTTCATGATGGTCCCAGGCATGGAAATGTTTTGCATTCCTTGCCTGGGGGGGGAACTATTATGGATATATTTGACCAAGGTAAAAGGCATAAATATATGTGTGTGCTTGTATGTGTGGCAATAGTATAATAAAATATGGTGTGCATAGGGCCCAGGGTTGAGGTGGCATGGCATGACCATGTGCCACCCTTCCATGTAAGAGGACCCATAAGGTGTGTTGTACATAATCCATGGTAGTTATATTATAAAATGTTAAGGTGGCATGGTTCCTCCATGTGCCACCCCTCTGCCTAGGTGGTCCCATGCCTGCATTTAGTGAGACATGGACCAAGGACCATGGGAGAATTAATATAAAATAGTTGGAGATGGATATTATATTGGATTATTCCCTCCATGTAGCATAGGCCCATGTGGGGGGGGGTGTAGATAGTCCAAGAATGTAGGTTAAATAATGGGGAAAGTAGGATGAGGTGGCAAGATTCCTTGTGCCAACCCTCCACTTGTCCTCCTAGATGATTGAACGTATTATAAAATTGGGAAGAGACCAGGGGAGTATCTTAGACTTGGGATATGGGGGTTGATATATGTGGAAAAATGAGGCCAAGGGTTGTCGCACACAATTGAGAGTGCATAACCGCCTAGCCCACATGGGAGACTTTTCCACACACACCATGCATCATTCTTGTAAAGCCACCTAGCTAGTGCTTTGATTTCTTCCCTCCATCCTTCCTTTCAAATAAAGCATGACCCTCCTCCCTTGATGTCTCCATCTCTACATTCCTCGCCCCATTATGTACATGCTCCTCTTTCCCCTGTCCCTTTCCCCTTGTGCCATAGTCTCCCTCTTCATTCCCACCCCTCTTAGTCCCTTTTCCCCACCCATGTTAATGCTTCTCCCCTCACATTCCCTTTTCCTATATGGCCCTCGAGCGTTGCCATGCCTAGCGTCTAGCCTCTTGTCTCAAATTCTTTTCTAGTTAATAGTGGTACAATCACATAACTCTTTCCAACAATTCTAATGAATATTTAATTGAGTTCTTCCATGATTGGACAAAAACCATAGTGCCTTTGAGCCTCCCATTGACACTTTGTTTAGAATATTCCTTGATTTTTGTGAGTTGTGTGTCTTTGGATAGCTTTACATTCCCTCCACATAAACCCATGCTCAAGAGAAGAGCTTCTAGCTTTGCTATACATGATGCTACCCTCTCTTCCGATGTCATGTTCCATACATTTACAATGTGCAAGTATATCAACTTATCAACAATGAGCCGCATCTAAGCATGCAACACACAAAAATGCACTCTTTGTAATGGGATGTTTAAAATTGGATCCCAATTTTTATCAAATTGATCTCTATTGGGTGTAGCATCTGATTGTAGCTCATTACTCCATTACTCCAATACATCCATTTGTTAGCATCCTCATCTATGATGCCATTCATCACATCTTACGATGGTTTGCTTCTTCCTCTATTATTGCATGCCTCCTTGTCTAACCTTCAATGCAAAGATCACACCTCTAATACTAATGAGATTTCTCTTGTTGCCATTGCACTGACCACTTATAGCATACTCATGTTCAGCTTCAATGTATAAGGTACTTCTTCACTTCTTGTTGATAAGAAATTAAAATTGGTCCATAAGAGGATTTGGAAAATAGTTTTGAATATGGGAAGTCAAAGAATTAGGGATTTGAGAGAGATTAGGACATGGTCCATGAAAGCAATAGAGATTTGAGATATGAACATAACAACATGGTGAGAAGAAGAAGGATTTAAGGATTCAAGTTTGGGTACAGTAGGAATGGCTTGGAATAAGGTTGGACAAGTTCCAAGCCATTTTTGAGCCATTTTTTGAACTTTTAAAAAATTTTGAATTTTTGGGGAGATTGGTAGTCGACCGAGAGTTTTCAATAAGGGCAACCACCTTAGTCAGGGTGGGTAAAGAGTCCAACTTTTTACATGTAGGTGGCCCCTCCAAGTGGGGAGAGCTACGTGCAGGTTTTGAGGCATAGATGGGACTACCAAAGCCTATGGAATCCTCTTGGATAGGTCTTGTTAGTTCTTAATCCATTTTCCTAACCCTCTCCTTATGAGGCTCTCTTTGAGTCCGAATATCTCCTAATGAGCTGGTCTTCCATGTGAGTGCCAAAAGAGTTTAGACTTAATTTGGCCTCTTTATATTTAGTTATTTATTTGTTCCAAATAAAAATGATCATGTGGCTCTAAATATCATTTTGATCAATATTGTATCATCTTATTCTAGTTGCCATAGTAGGTGAGATGGGCCATCATGCTAGAGGATGTGGTCCATCTTGTGGAGGACAATATAATTCTAGCCACCATGGTAAAGGATGTGCATGCTAGTTTGAATTACATGCTAGCATGAATGTGGTGCTGAATTAAACTCTAGCCAAGTACATGGATAATGCTCATTTGGCATGGGAGATCTAAATTACTAGCTTGAAATTTAATTGGCAATGGATAATCAAATTCTAGTTAGTCATCACAATGGCTACTTGGGATGCCTGGCTGCTTTGAATTAAATGAATTCCTAAATGTGAAAGGCTATGGATTAAATAATGATGATGAGAAGGATCTCTATTGATTTCATGTAATGCATACATTTATATGAGATGCTAATACACAAGCCTAGTGATCCATAAGGATTCCAGGCTACCATGATTCTTGACTTTGCCAATCACGCCATTTTGGTGCTCACCGGGGGGGGTCACATAGAAAAAATATGATTCTCACAAGCGCATCTATAAAGGGGTATCATAAAAAACACTTTGAAAAAAAGTTGCAGATTTGTATGGAAAAAGTGTCTTTTAATCATACAATATTTCGAGCTATGGGATTTAAAAAAGCGCATTGAACACACATGATTTATAGCTTTATATATAGTGACTCCACTGAGGTGATGCTTGACTTGGGCTAACTAGGTCACCATGATGCTTGACTTGGGACATCGTGCTCCTTAGCATTACAAGTGTGCATAAACATGGATATGGCTCAAAATATAATGATAACAATAAGGATTCCACATGGATTGCATGTAATGCCTATAGCCTAATTATTTATATATTAAGCTAAAAAGCACAAGACTAGTGGTGCCCAAGGATTTCATCACAAGTTACAATTTATTGCAACCTAAAGAGGCCTTAATTATGTAGAAACCATAAGCACAATGGGCATTGTCCCACAAGGTAATTATTTTGGAGTTTGCATGCAATTAGAAACCATAAGCACAATGGGCATTGTCCCACTAGGTAATTAATTTGGAGTCTACATGCAATTTGAAAAAACTATTTGCCATCCTCTTCCTCTGGTTCCAACCCTCATCCTCCAAATCCACCCTCTTCTTCAAACACAATCTTTTTTTTGCAGCATGTTCTACTTGCCAATAACCTCTGCCAATAACCTCTTGAAGTTGCTGACATTACTTGGTAGATACTTGTTGGTCCACTAGCCTTGGCAACGGCATTTGGTGTACAAGATCTAGAGGGCATCATACACTCAAAATTTTTAAGTTTACAAACTCTTGTAACCAAAAGAGGAGGTCAAAAGCCATAAAGTTGTCCATATTTCCTCCAATCATAATTGTAAAAACCATTTATTTAATTGTAATCAAAACTTCTTTAGCTTTTCTTATCATGCATCTTTGAGGCTCCTCATTGAGAAACATGAGCTTGGAGTTGAGATTTTAAGGTTTCCATTGATTTATGCTTCCTTAATGCAAGACATGAGGTTTTGTAATTGAACATTAAAATAATTTTTAATTACCTATAGGTGTGACAATGTTAAGAAAACCATATCTCAACACCTCCCCTTGGTGCCATGATCCTTTGGCTACCACAAGGTGGTCAGATGTAAGTTACAAATCCATCACATCCCCTTAGTGCATACATTGCTACTTAAGGTGGTCAAGTGTGGTCTTTACATGTCAATACCTCCCCTGAGTGCTTGCATGGCTACTTGCAGGTGGTCAGGTTTGATTTACAAGAATATAGGCTAAAGGTGGAAAGGTTGTTGCTTCATGTCAATGGCGTCTCTTCTTTGCTTGATGTAGCTTTATGCATGATGCTTTGTGCCTTAATTCTTTATGTGTGGATGTTATGCTTTGTGCTATGGTCATCTCATACACTTGTGCTTTTGGAATGCTTTTTGCATTCATACCTACTTTTCCATTTGTTGCAAAGGCCTTACCATGAGTGTTTTTGCTTCAATGGTAGTGTCTAATTGCTGATAATGTTTTTTTTAAAATTTGACAAATGTGTAGATCTCAGAAAGACGATTACTTTTCTTTTTTGGAGCACGTGCAAATTATTTTTGGATTGGAAGTTCCAGCTTGTCGAAGTTTTTGTGAAGAAGAGGCCTTCAATGATGTGGCAAAGGGATTCACATGTTGCACTCACACAGTGCTTAGCAAGAAGGTGTGTGCTTAGTGGTACTTGGTGATGTGGCACTTCTAACCAACCCCATAACCTAACCATGGCTATGTTTGACCTTACTAGAGTCAGGTCTTATTTGCCACATGGCAAACCTGACTAGGTGGACCAACTTATGGTCAACTCTTGACCTAACCCAACCTTATCTTACCATGTGCCTTTGCCATCAGCTGCCACATTTCAATCATAGGAAACCTTACAAAAATGAGGTTTGGCTATGACCATGCTTCCGTTTCGTGTCATGTGCGTGCAATTTTATTTTTTTTCCAACGAGATTTTGTTGCACAAAGGTCATGGAGGGGACTAGAGGTCATTGTTTGTTGCTTGCTTCTGTTGCTAAAGTCATGGGTGCTGCACATTGTGAGCTTTTGTTTAGAGGCAGGTTCTTTTCCCTTTATTTTTTGTGGAAAGCTATTTAGATAAAAACACACACACGCATGTGCGCTCACCTATTAGAGAGAGCATCTCTACAATAATTCTTCTAGTTATTTACTCTTCCTCAAGCCCTTGATTGTAATTGAATACATTCTCAAGTTGTGTCACATGTTCTAACTTAATGGCTTTCCCAAAAGATAAACTCTTACAAAAACCATTAATTTATTAATGAAAAGGTCCTTCTTGGCCTTAAATGGCATAAAAATATCCTCATCCAACTTACTAGATTAGGTCTACAATAGGCCCAACACCTAGGAGGTGAGGGCTCACTACCTCATCTTCCCTTTCTCCAATGCGATGGAATGCTATTTAGGACACACACACACACACATGCATGTTCATGTGCACACACGAGTGCACACCTTTTTTTGTAAAAACACCATGTGTGTGGACCCACACACACCACTTTAAAATTCCTAAAGTTTCCAGGGATCTTGGCATACTTTATGTCTTTCCCTACATAATTTTTAAATTAACACATCATATGAATTTGCCTATTTGTGTTAGCCTCTTACCATGTCTATCCGAGGGCTTTTTAATCTTTTTATGTGTTGTTTTCTTAGTTCAACATTTCTATAATATTCTTGACTTGCCTTGACTCTTTCTTGGCCTTATATCCCTTTTATTACTCTACAATATCCCCTGCATGTTTGTTCATCATGTATGATAAAGGGCCATCAACATTGATATCTTAACTAAGCAGCTCAAAGACAAATCGCCACCACCCATGCAATCGTTATGACAACCCTCCCTTTGGTATACTATGAGCTTTTCTCAATTATGGCTCCACCTCTCCTACATTCTAATTCTATTTATCTTTCCATCACTACCCAAAGAGAAATCGATACCACCCATGTGACAAATTGTTGTCGTGATAACCTAATGAATTGGCGTGGTGATAACCTAATGATCATAGGATTGGTATGGTGATAATTTCATCATGATCTAGTAAAATTTTAAAGGAAATTTTGATTATTATTATCTTTATCCATATTTGGAAAGGGAGAATATATTGTGGTATTTGGTTTGGTTGGCTATTCAATCTTTTACTACCAGATGCAATCTTTATTTATTGTGACCAAACAACTAATGGCTGTCACCATTCTATGTGTTACTGTCATTAAAAATGTTTGTTGTTATCTAGCTACTGCTATCATTTTTTTCTAAGTATTATGATTATCATTTATTTGATGCCTTGCTTAGTCTAATATAATTACTAGAGTGAATTGCTGCTTTCTTTTTTTATTACAGCTACAAGGATATTGTAAATTAAATAGATGTACACCCCAACCACATAGCTCACTCAAAGAAGCTCTCTCACACTCTGAACAACATCATAAACCTTGATTGGACCAAAAAAGAAAAATGCATTACCTTAGAAAGACAAAAGGAGGAGGTAAAGTCCCTCAATACAAGTTAGGAGAACATAATGGCATCAACTAACTAAGGAAAGAAGAGTGTCTACACTAGTATGAATCATCCACTCCAATAGGAAGTAAAAAATATATTTGGACCCCCCAACTGATGTGAGAGGACACTGATAGAGACTCCTCAAGGTGGGTAGGAGCCTCCTCCATACTTAGCCACCACTTATCTCAGCAAAGCCTAGATTGTAGTAGTCTGAGGTAGGTGGATTCCAAAATATTGTTGCATCATCTACCAAATCCCTCTAGTGCGATTGTAGAATAAAATAAAAGATTCATTTCATCTGAATATAGCATCCATATTTTGATGGTGAGATTTCTGTGGGGTTAACGGCCATTGTACCTTAACCCCGTTATGTACAATACTAAAATACATATATATATCGATGACATAGAAGATTAGGTGTGTTGCACCCACCAAAATTTGTGTGGCTCTCTCCTTTGGCTCTCCCTATCTCTCACTTTCTTCCATTCTGCTTCCGTTGTTGAGATCTCTCAATTGGTATCAGAGTGCGAGTGTTCTAGTTGAGCCCCATTGTGAGCCTCGAGCCCGAAGTCTACTGAAGGAGAAACTCCGTTGGGTGACTTTACCTGCATCCTAGTGTGCATATACCTTGCAAAAACCTTTGGAAAGTCCTCTGAGTGGTTTTTTGTAAGCCAACAAGCGGTTTTGGAGAATAAAGATGTTTTTTTATGACTCCTCTATTTCTTTCGAGGATTGAGAGTCTGAAATGACTTGTAGAGGCAGCTATTGCTTGCTTTTGGTGTCCATTGCACTTTGAGAGTTTGAAAACACCTTCATTATTGAATTTGACATCATTTTGTTGGATTTGTGACTCGCTGTCTCTGCTTCAACGTTTTTTTGCCAGTGTGTTGGAACTCGAGTTTGAAGCAACCATTCATAGATCTATCAGTTCTGCCGGACTCAAGAGGCCCTAAAACTTCTGTGTCACTCATCATTTGCACTCTAGTGGTGTTTACAAACAATTCTGTTGGCAAAAACGTTTTTTGGTCTGTGTGTTGGACCCAATGATTAGGACCACGGTTTTCAAACCATTTGTTCCATTGTGTTTCAGAGGCCCAAAAACCCCTAGTTGCCACGATGCCATGGAAATTTGGAGAAGTTTTGTCTCTCTAAGGCACCGAATCATCTATTTCTCTATCAAAAATCCATTCAAAGGTTTAAACCTTTGATTTTTGGATTATAGGTCAATTGCAAGGGTTGACTCCATGTTTCCCATTCATCGGTTGGGATTTTGAAGTTCAAGCAGAAGAGAGATATTTGCAGATTGTCTTGCTAAGTCCAATTATGTAGTGACACCCATGTTTGGAGGCATACCAAGTTCTATTTTCACTAGCGGTCATTGCTGTGGGGCCATGATTTCTTAGATATACCTTATGCAGATCACTCTGGTTGCGATCTGAGCCATGTCCACTCATTTGTGGTCTGCATTGGGTTGCAGTGAATGCTTTATAGGCCATTTGGATGCATTGTGATCCTTTTTAGATGCGCTACTGATAGGTCTAGATTGCCTTGTGAGGTGCTTTATTGATGGATGTTTAGCACACAGATGCTATTTTATGCTGAGGGACAGCTCATCCAGGATTCTCACCCTGAGAAACCAGATCAACTAGAGTTTTCGGAGAGTTTTCGCAATAGCAGTGAAACCGGTCATGCTTATGTACTCCACATAAAAGACTACAACAATCAACTTGCAGCAGCAGGAGAGACTATGAACCTCGCAGATTGGTTCAAGTCATTCTGAATGGACTAGGAGAGGGATACAAAAATCTAGTTCAGAGTATTGCCATCCAACGGCAAATTCTGACACAGGAAGACCTTCAGTCAGTCCTACTTGGTGAAGAACTTAGGACTCAGGCAATTCAAGCACGTAAAGGTCATTCTAATGATAAGTCATTCACAACTTCAGATAGAAGCAGAGGCAGAGGCAAAGGCAGAGGTAGATCATACCAGAAAAGTGGTCATCATCAACAAAATCAAAGTCAGAATCAGCATCAGCATCAACATCATCTTCAGCAACATCAAAATCAGCAAAGAGGAAATCATTCCAACCGAGGAAAATTCCAAGGACAAGGGAATGCATCCACCAATGTGTCAAACATTCAGTGCAACTACTGTCACAAGTTTGGACACTATGAAAGAGATTGCCGCAAGAAGCAGTACGACCAAGGCGGTCAATCCAGTAGTAATCGAGGGAATTTTAATTTTGTGTTTCATTAGTGTATGCATTCAAAAACTGCATTAGATTAATAGAACTTTAAAGATTTGGAAGATTCATTTGAAAAATTATTTGGTGATCTAATGAAGCCCCTATTCTATTCTAATCTCATTAAACCCCTTAATCTAATCTAACTAACCCTCCTAATCTACCTCTCCCTCCCCCTAGTTAATCTAGCTCTTCTTCTCACTTCCCAACCCATCCTGCCCCTCCCTCTTCGCCTCGCCTCCCACCATGCTCCCTCCCCTCTACCTTGCATCACTCATCCCCACTCCCATTTGTATTGCTCAAGAAAACCCCCTGCTTGCACTGCGCAGCCCCTCTTCCCTCTTCCATCTCCCTGTGTCTCCTCTTGTCCTTCTTCCTTCTTCACCTCCAACTTCTTTGCTGCCTCCTCCTCCCTCCACTCCAGCTCATGCAACAGAGATCAATAGCTCACCCTGCAGATTTTGTCAATGCTCTATTCTCCTTGCTTTCCCATAAATCACTGGACAGTTGTGCCATCTTGAATGATGCATCAGGGGATGCCTTTCAATTTTACCTTGAGAATATGGATGGGAGATCTGTGACTATTGTGATCCAGTGCTATTTCCTACAAAGAATTAATACATTTCAAGGGGAGGGCAGGATGATTCTGATTCATTGCAGAAGGAAGAGCAGGAAGTGGCAAACACCTTGCATTAATACATTTTAAGGGAGGGCGGGATGCTTTTGATTTGTGGTAGGATGAGGAGCAGCAGGTGGCGAGTAGGAGCAGCAATGATGGATGTATGAAGTAGGAGATTGTGGAGTGCAAGGGACGGAGGATGGCGAGGTGGATGGCAAAGGTGGGTATGGCGAAGGGCGGTGCATCAGAGGCGACGTCGTGATTAGGTGAGGTGGCTTTTTAAAGAGCTAATGGACCCGCATCTAAAAAGATCTCTAAAGAAAAAAAAAACCTTAGGTTATCAACATTTCCTTTTCACCCCTCTTCCTTGCGTGATTTATATATGAATTCAAGAAAAGATTGTAGAAGAGTTCATCATGTGGTTTGCACTGCAGCATACTTTGGAATAGCCTAAAGTGGGTGACCTTTAATTGACTTAATTCATGGTCTGATTACTTATAGAGAGTTGAACACAAGGTATTACCAGGATTGTCTATTGTAGTGATGTCATACAATTTGGCAATGGGTGTTCGGCTTAAAACATTTGGCCAAGATATGCCATCGCCAGCTTCTACTGTATAGAGCAAGTTTAAATTCAAAATTATTCGATCATGCATGGTCAAAATAAGGAGGGATTGGTAGTAACAAAGGCTGGGATTGAGGAGATGGTGCAAAGGGAATGCACAAGGTGACAAGTGAGAATAATGAGGGGGATTAAAGTGAGCAACAAGTAGAGAAAGGTTAAAAAAAAAAAACCAGGGAAAGAGATTTTATATATATATTAAAAAAATATAACAAATAAAATAGAAGAAATATACATTTGGCTCGGTTCATGCTAGAGTGTGGGGCCCTAAAGGCCACTGTACCTTAATCCAGGTTATGTACAATACTCAAACAAATATATATATGGATGACATAGAAGATTAGGGGGTTTTGCACCCACCAAAACTAGGCCAAAACCACTGGCTCCTTCTCTCCCTTCCCGTAGGTTTTCGTTGTGCGCTCACAACTAGTATCAAAGCCTTGCCCTGTTACCACCCGCTGCTTTTCTACTATTGTGGAAGCTTGTAGGAGAGCTTGTATTCACTTGTCGCTTTGAAACGGAGGAAGGAATATCGTTTTTCTTGCTGCAGTGCTAGCATTGATTTTCAGCCTATTGCCTGCTTCTCAGAGCTTGTGTCAAGCCCATGAAGGATTATCTTGAGGCATCCCTGGTTCTATTTTCACTAGCGGCATTGTCATGGGGTCGTGATTCTTTTGGATATGCCTTATGCAAATCACTCTAGTTGCAGTCTGAGCTGTGCACTCATTCGTGGTTTGCATTGGATGCTTTACATGCCATTTGGATATACGATCCTTGTTGGATGCGCTGATAGGCCCAGATTGCCTTGTGGGATTCTCTATTGATGGACGTTTAGTACACAGATGCTATTTATGTCGAGGGACAGCTTTGACACATTGCAGTTGATGCACTGATAGTGCTATGCTCTCTTGGATGAGACATTATTGATGCTTATGCCCATGGACGGTGTTTATGCTTGAGGCATTTGGCTCTTATTGGCATTGGGTTTGCCATTGTTTTGTCATTGCAGTTTGACATTTTCTTTTGGGCCAGATGTGCTCATATGGATGCATAGTATATGCACATGAGTTAGATGCATTTTGATGCTTTGAGCCTTGAGTTTTTGTGACACTATCTTTCATTAAGTCAGACATATTTGGGTGCACCTAGTATTTGGTGTGATTTCTCTCTTGCACTTACTAGCATTTGGGATTCTGTTTCATTTGCATCGTGGCATCCTCTTCCATGTCTGAAAAGGAGTTTTTTAGCATTAAAAAGTTTGATGGGACAAACTTTTCTTTGTGGAAAGAACAGATAAGGGATATGCTTATTCAAAAGAAGCAGATTAAACCCTTGGTAGGGATTGAAGCTAAGCCTGTAAATATGTCTGAGGATGATTGGACTGAGTTGGATGCATTAGCAAAGTCTACTCTTGGACTTCATCTTGAAGACTTAGTTTATTTCACAGTAGTACATGAGCAGACTACGGAAGATTTGTGGAAGAAATTATGTGATACTTATGAGAAGGAAACTACCTCTAATAAAGTTTACCTCATGAAGAAGTTGTTTGAGCTGCAGATGAAGGAAGGGGTCTCCATTGCTTCTTACTTGAATAAATTCAATATTAATTTCAGCTAGCTTTAGGCTCAAAAGATGAATTTTGATGTGGAGACTAAGGCAATATTCCTCTTATGTTCATTCCCATCCTCATGGGATACCTTCCGTACCACTCTTAGTAATTTGGACCTGGTGGAGTATTGAAGTTTGATGATAATGTGGGTAGCTTATTGGCCGAGGAGATACACGGAAGTCTATGGATGGTAACAAGAAGGATGCAGCCTTAAATGTACAAAAGGGTAGATCACAGTTCAGGGGGAATTCCCAAGAAAGAGGGAAGTGTCGTAGCTAATCTAGGGCACATAACACTGAGTGCTACCATTGTGGCAAGAAGGGCCACATGAAAAAGGCACATTGCTACAAGCTGAAAAGAGAGAAAAAGGATAAGAAAAAGAATGCAAATAGGGGACCTGCAAATAATAAGGAAGAGATGTCTAAGGGAGAACAAAGGAAAAATGAAGATCGAGGAGATCAATGCAGACAATGACATTCTCTTCATGTCTAGTCTACCTACAGACTTGCTTACCACTAGTTCAGATGATGCATATTCCCAAAATTGGATTTTGGATTCTGGTGCTTCATTCCATGTTACTCCCCATAGGGAATGGTTCTCCACTTATGACAGTGGAAAGAAGGTTGTGTGCATCTTGGAAATAACTATGCATGTGACATAGTAGGAGCAGGTGACATAAAGTTTTCTTTTGCAAATGGGTCTGCATTTATTTGAAAAATGTGAAACATGTGTCTAAGCTCACTAAGAGTCTTGGGGGGTTCACTCATCATATGTAGCCCTATCACGTGAGTTCAACAGAAGAACGTTTTTAATATCTAAATTTTACAAAAGTTAATTTACATAAGGGAGTATTTAAAACAATTTTAGGAAAAATTTACAGATTTGTATAGAAAAAGGGTACATGTATGTGGTCCCATGCTTACACAATCATTAGGCAGGGATGAATACTATGTGGCATTTGTTGATGATGCAACTAGGAAAGTGTGGGCTTATGCTATAGCTTGAAAGAGCGATGTGTTCTAGGTATTTCAGAAATGGTTGGCTTTGGTTGAAAATTAGTCAGGTAGAACACTTAAATGCCTACGGTCTGACGATGGTGGAGAGTATCTCTCTCATGACTTTCAACATTTCTATAATACACGTGGGTTCAAGAGGGAGCTCATGTCCCCTCGTACTCAAGAGCAAAATCTAGTTACAGAACATATGAACCGCACCATTCAGGAAAGGTTGTAATGTATGTTTTCTAATGCAAGTCTTTCTGGTGGTTTTTGGGATGAGGCAATGAAGACTGTAGTGCATGTGACCAATAGATCACCTACTAAGAGTTTGAATGGTGGTATTCTTGAAGAGGTATGGAGTGGCACGAAGCCCTCTTACTCTCATTTGTGTATATTTGGGTGTGAGGCATATGCACATGTGCCAAAAGAGCTTCGCAAGAAGCTAGATCCTAAATCTAGGAAATGCATCTTTTTGGGTTATGGTGAAAGTGGAGGGATGGGCTATTGTCTTTGGGATCCTGAGGCAAAGAAGATCATACGAAGCCATGATGTGGTCTTCAATGAGAAGAAGATGAATAAGACATCCATGAGGGATGTGGAAATGAGGAGATTCTCTTTCCAGGATGTGAATCCACCTGAATATGTTGATAGACAACAAGCTATCCATGCATCGAATGTGCAGGAAATGTTGCCACCAGGTAATCCAATAGCTACACAATTAAGGGCAGATGATGGATCATCTATTGGTGGAAATGATGAGCCAAATGTGGCTGATATACAGGCGGGACAACAAGCTGAAATACACTTGAGAAGATCATCTAGAGTGTCTAGACCGCCTAAGAGATTTGTTCCAAGGGCAGACTACATGATGCTTACTGATTACGAGGAGCTTTCTTGCTACAGAGAGGCTATAATGCGCAAGGATAAGCGCAATTGGGAGTGTGTTATGCAATCAGAGGTGAATTTTCTCATGAAAATATTTAAACACATATATATATGGATGACATAGAAGATTAGGGCGTTCTTCACCCACCAAAACTATTGGCTCCTATTTTGGTCGTTCTCTCCCTTCCCGTACGTTTTCGTTGTGTGCTCACATAGAGTACAGACTTTAAAGCTCTAAAGGCAACCCGAAATTCTAGAGACATGTAACTACTAAAGTACGTCAGCATGCTTAATATGTCCGACAGAACAACTTGAAGGAAGTTGAGTGGAAGCTGGTTGTGATGAAACACTATAGAGTTGTAATGAAACACTATACAGTTTTTATATTTGTGAATCACTCATGCTTGAATGAGATTCCATAAATGAAGTTGCACGTCATTAAAAAGAGCTTGCTTTCATTTAAACATACTTTGAATGCAATTGATAAATGAAGTTGTTTTGAAGCTCTTAGAGAAATGCTCGTGGGAGCATTTTCTTACAAAGGAAAATGGGGAGAGGCGTCTGCCACTCACCATTGATGCCATTCTATGTAAGTAAATTATGTGGCTGAGGGCTTTTCTCGTGCATTAGGTCCGATAGAGTGGTTGGATACTTGACGAGTCTCTAATGTTAAAAGCGACTACAGGCTCATCTTCAGACTGCCAACTCAATTTTCATTGCATTCCATGCCATCTTCCCAGCCTGGATGGCGATGCAACAAGCTAAGACGATTGGTGGGAACTGCTCGCATGCTTGAGCAGTGACTTCAAAAATGAAGAAGGTACGATGGGACGGGTGGGATTCACTTCCAAGGAGTCGTCACATATCTTAAGGAGAGAGAGAGATTTGATGGGCAAGGGCAAAAGGGGGAGTTGAGAAGAAGAGTATAAGGACGTTAAAGATATGCAAAGGGAGTAGTGAAGCATGTAACCGAAAATCCCTCCACGACACACACAAACACACACACACTCACAAAACACAAGATACAAAATGAGAGAAAGAGAAAGAGAGAGTGTGTGTGAGAACACACTCTCTCTCTTCCTCCCTCACGCTCTCACGCGCTCTCTCTAAATAGCCAACGTTCTTTCTTGAGAATGCTGCTCCAATCGTGCAGCTCGTGCTTGCCCCTCCCAACGCAAACCTAACTTCTTCTTCTTCTCCTCCTCCTCTCATTCCTTGCACTATTCCTCTCCCTCCCCTTTGGGCGCTAGCCTTGCTAGCTGTCCTCCCATCGTGCCCTTCCCATCATATTGCACACCCACCAGCTTCTCCAGCTTCCCTTCCCATATCTAAGCTCTAACCTTCTCTTCTGCACCACCCTCTGGAGCTTCGTTTCCGGTTCTTTCCCACAAGGTTTTCGGATTTTCCCCGTCCTAGTCTTCCCCTTTCATCATTTCCTCCCCCCCCCTCTCCCTGCCTTGCATTGCCATATCATGCTTTGCCGCGTGAAATCCTTTCTCGTGCCATCCATTAAGCTCCCTGATCTGTCGGTCCTGCTCCGGTTATTGCCATGCTAATTAGTTGGCGCATTCCAGCCCTCCAACTCTGTCATCTTAAGTCCAGATACGGTACCACGGCCGGCGTAGGATCAATCAAATCCCGTGCCCTGCTGCGAAATTCGCAGGCAGGAATAATTCGGCTCACGCAAGAACCTCACCTAGGAGCTCTGCCCTTCCTGGCACGAGCACGAGAGAGCTATGCTTAAGCTGCTCGAAGTTTCATTTGAAGCTAGCTCTGCAGACGTGTTGTTCCGGCCGATTGACTGATCCAGCCCTGTTTCACTAAGGAGCGTCTTCTTTGTCACGAAGATCTGTGAGGGCCAAGGTACGGAGGTGGGATGGGTGTAGCGGCAGCAAACAAGAATGGGGAATATGTGGACAACATGGTCACTGAACTGGTTGGGAAAAACCGGAAAATTAGCAACAGGAACTTCCGCGTTGTCGCTAGCCTTACGTGCCTTCAATTTGGGTTCGCTGTGTATGCAACATTCCTCCTCTATTTCATGAGCCCAACTGTCGACGTGATGACAGACACCGATCGATCATGGGCGTCCCACATTGCACAGCATTGGAAGGGTTTCATGGCTTACAATCCAACTTACCGTAGGCAACTCATCGAGTTGTCAAGAGACACATCGGTTCCTGGTTCTGCACCGCAGCTGGTCTGTGAATTTGAGCAGATACAGTTCGAACAAAAGAAGTCGAACAACACAAGAATGCTAAGCGTGAAGAGAGAGCTGTTCAACGACATCATGCAATTCCAACAACAGTCGCGCGGTTGTGAAACTCTGGCTGAACTCATGGCTCTTCCCTCTACCTGGTCTGGCACAGAGCGCCAGCCCAAGATAACTGTCATCCTCAACCATTTTAAACGAAAGACGCTGTGCTCTCAACTGGATGCATTGCTGAAGCAGACCGTGCCGTTCCACAACGTCTGGGTTCTTGCGTTCGGCAGTCCGAACGAGGACTCCTTTCGACAGATTGTTGCGGGCTACAACCATTCGCGCATTAGTTTCATCAGCTCCACGTACGACTTCAAATACTACGGGAGATTCCAGATCGCTCTGCAGGCGGAAGGAGCTGACTACGTCTATATCCTGGACGATGACATGATACCGGGGAGGAAAATGCTTCAAATTCTCTCTCACATCGCTGGTACGCAGAAGTACGGGAACGCTGTATTTGGCAGCATAGGCCGAATTCTGCCGTTCCGGCAGAAGGATTACAGTTTCCCGAGCTACAGGAAATTCGGCTCCAAGGAAGCGGGCCTGTATCTGCCGGATCCTGCCTACGACATCATTGTCGACAGAATCGTGCAGGTGGACTTCCTGTCGAGTTCCTGGTTTCTGTCCGCAGAGCTGGTGAAGACGATCTTCATAGAAACACCGTTCACGTTTGCGACAGGCGAGGATCTTCACCTAAGGTATACCGCGACACTACATTCTTGTGCAAGAATGTTTGTTTGTTCTTATGCAAAAAATTCTCGTGCATTGGTGCTCAAGGTGGCGTCGATCGTTAGGGAAGTGAGCCTCAGTTAGATGTTTTGTGCAAGATAGTTTGGAAGTCGTGAGCGACAGAGATCTGTCTGCTGAGTCCCCTGCAAAATTAGCCTACGTGGGATTTTTTAGAAGACACCATGGAAAACAAACATGGCTGATTGTGAATCTACGTCTGAGGAAAAGTTCTGCTTGCGTGCTCTGGAGTCTGCATGTGAGTTTTGGATCTGAGGTCTGAGAGTTCGAAGAATTGCTCAGAGAAAACAATAATTTTGGATGGATGAACAAGCGTCCTGGCTGAGGCTGAAATTAGAGGTAGACAAATAGTGTATACGAGGTGGTAACGTGCGCTGGTGGACGTTAGCGTTACGTGCTTCGCCTCGTACTACAGTCTCTCAAATTACTCATTTTTTTCCTTTTTAAACTCTCTAGCTCTCAGAAAACTCTCGGCAAGCTCAAATCAACCTCCAATTTGCAAAGTCACTCTCGAATTATACTCCTACAATTTGCAACGCCCCAAATCCGACGAGTGATTTGAGGTGTTTGAGAGACGTCAAGGCTCGTGTAAATTGCAAAAAATTACAAAATTTTGTAGGACCGATATGGTCATGGGAGACGTTAGCTTGGTTGTTATGAGTTGCAAATTATAAAAGTGAAGGTCAATGCCTCAACTTTAGGGGTGACCCTAAATTTCACTTGAAGGACACCTACGCTAAATTCGTCAAAGAAAAACACCTTCTTTTGAAAGGTAACACTTTACCTTAGTCTATCCTGAAGGTAAAAATGTCACTCCTGCGAAGGCTCCAAATTAGAGGCCTTGAAGGATCTAGAGAGAACTTGACTTGAGTCTAATTGTGAGAACTTGACTCGAGTCTAATTGATACCGTCTCTCAAATCAACCTCCAATTTGCAAAGTCACTCTCGAATTACACTCAAATCTTTCCTACAATTTTAAAGGCCGCAAATCTCCAATTTTGCCCATTGCAAAAATTGCTAGAAATTTATGGTCTCGGGACAGGCTGGCGTTGGACATTGCAAGATCTATCGCTCGTGACGTGAATTTCACTTGAATTACGCTGTATAAAGCCAAATTGAGAATTTCGTTAAACGAATTTCTGAAAAACACATTCATTCAAAATACTTGCTACAATTGTCTTGAAGGTAAAAATGTGAGCTCAAGTGAGGACACCTAGATTTTTGCGTTGTGAGAGATGAGAATTTTGGGAGCGACTTGAGAGCGAAGCTAAAGAGGAGAATGGTGTGAGAGACGGTAGAGCTTATTGAGAGATTGGAGAAGCAACGAGATGTGGAGAGATGGTAGATGGTATAAGAGAGTGATGATCTGAGACACTATAGCCGGGTGGTGTAGAAGTGGGAATGACGGCGAATGAAGTGTGTGTGGTTGTTTGATGGTTGCAGCTATCAGCTACAGAAATACAGGGATGCAGGTTCGTTCGTGATACCCATTGATGCAAACGACAAGGAGACGTGGGGAGACAGCGAGCACAGGCTAGCACAGATCTCTGAGACCACCGTCATCTTCAAGGATGTAGTGCAGGTGCGAGACGATCAATGGTGGCGCACCTTCTCCCGTGGCTATGTCACTCAATGGGCTTCCATGTTTCCCCAGCAAATCGACGCTCTCTTCTACGCTCACTCCCTCTCTGATGTCTCCTCCCTCTCCCCCCTCCTCAGTCGCTTCCGCTCCACCCCTCAACGTAAAGCCTTCCTCGTCGTCCCTGGTGGCTCCCTCTGCCCTTGCCATGACGCTGCCTCCTCCCTCGGTTGGCCCCTTTCCTCCTGCCATGAACGCCGCTTCAAGATCTTCGACCTCGAAGTTGGTTCCATCCATCGATCGTCCGCCTCTCCTGCTTCTTCCGATATCTCCCTCTTGCAAGAACTCTACAGTGGCCTCAAGGGCCTCATCCGCATCCACTCCCCCGCCCTCATCATTGCGGTTGGCGATTCTCCCCGCCCTGTCCTCGACGCTCTCTCGCTCGCCACCTCCCGCGACGGCAGGAACTCCTCGCTGGTCCTGCTCCCTCGCAATGCCATCCCTCACTCTCTCTGGATGGCGAACGTGCGTCTGGGAGCACTGCAGAGTAAGATTTCGCAACTCCAAACTCACGATGCCGCGTCGCGTTATATGTTTTCATTCCGTCTTTGCAATATTCCCATGAATCAAAGTTCCGTAAGATGTAATCAAAACATTGCCATTAATTGACACGATGCCACCGACCGTTTTGAACCAGATCCGATTTTGTAGCATCTGATGATAGACGCTATTCACCAATTGCTCGATCTAATCCCAATTGGGCAAACTGCTTGCTTGCAGAATGGAGCAAGATGAGGATATCCGTGAACATCATCACTCAGAACAGGGCCAATTCGCTCCAGAGACTTCTGAACTCTCTCTCGAATGCCTTCTATGTAGGCGACCAGATCTCCATTTCCTTCAACATGGACAGCAAAGTAGACGACGAAACCCTCCTCGTGGTGAACAATTTCTACTGGCCGCACGGCCAAAAGCTTGTACGCCGCCGCATCATCCAAGGAGGCTTAATCCGAGCTGTCAGTGAGAGCTGGTATCCAGCTTCTGACGACGACTTCGGCTTGCTGCTGGAGGATGACATAGAGGTCTCTCCCTTCTATTACATGTGGCTCAAGTATGCTTTACTAGCATACTACTACGATCCAATGGTCTCCTTGCCAGAGCTGAGCGCCATAGCCCTCTACACGCCCAGACTGGTGGAGGTGGTGAAGGAGAGGCCACACTGGAATGCTACGGATTACTTCAAAGGAATTCATCCCAACATGCCTTACCTGCATCAGCTTCCCTGCAGCTGGGGATCGCTCTTCTTTCCCAAGCACTGGAGAGAGTTCTACAAGTACATGAACATGCGATTCACGGAGGATGCAAAGCAAAATCCTGTGCAGATACCCAGGTCGAGAACGAACGGATGGCAGGCGTCCTGGAAGAAGTTCCTGATCGACATGATGTATCTGCGGGGGTACGTAGCTCTATATCCTAATTTCCCAGACCAGGCCAGCTTTTCTACGAATCACATGGAACCGGGGGCTCACATAAATGCCTCGAATAATGTGGTGAAGCATCGCAAGGAGGATTTCGAAGTTCCATTGCTGGAGCAAGACTTCACAACGCTGCTACCACAGCAGAAACTGCCGCCAGCGAGCCGACTGCCTGTCTTAAATCTCTTCAATCAGGCAGCGAGCCTCAAGGCCCTCAAGGCTTCTGGTGCTAAGCTAAGGCAGGACGTGCTGGAATGCCAGGAACGAGAAATTGTCGCTGTTCACCAGATCACTGGCAGCCCCTCGGAATGCACCACATTCCGTTAGGAGTATGTCCTCTTTGGACAAAAATTTCATTGCTGACATACCCCTAACGTTACTATAAAGTCCATCAAGCCATCCCTCCTCTTGGGAAAAAATGCCACCCTTTATCAAACCTTTGAATATCGTTATTATTTCATTCCCTGCTCTTTTCGAGTCTTTCTAACTCCAATTGTAAACGGGCCAGCAACTACGGCCTCTCAAACTTTGCAAGTTTAAGCATTCTTTCAAGATAAAGATCTTATCCTAAGTGTGTGACAATTTTTTCTTTCTAAAAGTTACGAGGTTGTATGTTCATTACCAAGCTAAGAAACGCTTTAATAAGGAATTCTCTAAATTAAAATCATTAATTATTATATTATGAGAATAATAAAATAAACGTTTCTTTGAATCGCATGTTCATTGCTTCCGATCGCTTATGACTTCCTCATGGTAAAGTACTTGTAGGCTAGTCAACAAAGATATATAAAAATTCAGCGTCATATATTAATTGGATCTCTTATTTACATTTTTATTTGTGGGACAAAGCATGATCATGTGGCCATTTTTTGTGATGTTCAAGCAATATATTGCACACGGGTAAGTTCTTAATCCATAACTTATGCATTCCTCAATGGAATTTGACGAACACATCTACACATTTTTAAATAAAGGACCACATTATCACATAATTTTTTTGAATGAGATCGAGAAGCCATTCTAAATGCTATTTTGCATGTGAAGTACATATCCTAGATTGTATAGGTCCATATAACAGTCTACTCAAACACAATCTATTCAAGCACCATTGTAGATGTTATTTTGTATGTGAGGTATGTATCCTAGATTATATAGGACATAACAAACTACAAAAAAAAAATTCGCTCTACACATGCATGCAAGCAAGTGTTCATTCAAAAGTACATTATTAATGCTTTCTTAAACAACCAATTGATAACATTCCATATCATTTTAGTAGTGTGCCATAGCTACACTAAAAATGCACATGCACATTTGAAGGCATGCTCCATAACTCTTTATAGTTTTGTTTGTAGCCAGAAAGATTTGAAAAAATAGACTCCACACTTATGGATAGAATATCAGTGTCTAAACTACGTTATCATCAACAAAATAATAAACTTTGAAAGTCCTTTGAGTGAGATTCATATCATGAGCCATAGTGGTGTTCAAAAACACCTTCATAATAGCACTCTAGAATTCCCATTGATATTGAGACTCACTTTGTTGTGAGCATTCTCATTTGAAAATCTCCAAAACACCGTTTAAAAAATGTAGAGTGTAATTAATAACCATGAATATTACAATGACAACGTGCATGCTCTTTAACTTGACCAAGTGTTTTTAGAGGAGAATGAATGCAAGATATGTAGTTGATGGAAAATCAATGGGCAATGACAAGCATTTGATGTAAATTAGGTGGCAACATTTGACAATCATTTATCGCGGACTTTCAATGTTTAGACTAACTAGCATTATTGTAAAAGGATAACTTTACATATCTTGATTACTCATTGCGAAGTAAAAAAGTACATTTCGGATGAAAACATAACAGCTTGTCGATGCATCATTAAAATCCTTGAAATAAATCATGATTCCAAAGAAACTCTCAATTTCTAGCCCCGATAGGGAGAATGGCACCAATGCTAGCTCTCCACAATCCATTGGAAAGAATGGCATGAGAGGCGCTCCTTCAAAATCCATTATGAATGTAGATATGAACATGTTTCACAACAACACAAAGCAACTATAGACGCGCTTGGTAGACGCGCAAAATAGCGGGCGCGTCTATAGGCGTTGCTCTAGTAGTGAAATTACGGGCGCGTCTATAGGCGCGGCTAAATGCTCGTTTATTTGCGCGTAAATCACCGCGTCTATTTGCGCGTTTGACCTGAGAAAATACGGGCCCGTCTAACATCCTGTTTATTAGCGCGTCTATTTGCGCGTCTATTTGCGCGTTTATTTGTGCGTTTACACTGAGACTCAGACGCGCATTTAGACGCGTAAATAGACGCGCTCCAGAGAATACAGAAAGTGAGATTTTGGTGTATATCATTGCTTTCCAAACATTGCCCATGATTACCAAAGCACATAATTTTTTGCAAGCTTACATATACAAGAATTAAGTGAAATGAGGAGAATGAGACAATATGTAAAATAGTTTTGCCAATATCAATTGTGGGGCTACGGTTCAATCTCATCCTCAATGAGATCAACCCTTGCCAAACTATCTACTTCAAAATCTAAACAAGTGTTTAGATCTACAAATACATTCAACCCACTACTACTTGTGCCACTCATGTGCTCATCGAAATCAACATCTCCAATGGTAGGCTCGTCCTCACGGGTAATGCCGGCCTCAATATCTGTATCTTCTATCTCATGATCATCCTCCTCTCTTGTATCACGGTCATCATCACGTCCATGGCCATGATCATCCTCCATACGCTCCATATTAGTAAATGTACTATACATCACTTTGGAACGTGGCATAATAGGTATGACATGCCACCATCTATTATTATCCACCATTGGTTGATAGACAACCTAATTCAAACACAAATACAATCATGTTACTTTTCTTGCATCAAATATTTAAAAGCGAGTATTTTTATGTGTGTGCATAGTACCTGTTCACATTGTTGCGGTAGTACCAGTGTGTCCTTCCTACTTTGCCAAAACTTTGTGGAGTCAATAGTTACAAAGCCACTTGCATGGCATTTGATTGTTGCATTAGGGCCTCTTTCCACCACGTCCTTAAACCACTTTACATCCAAAACATACACAAAGAAGGGTCGAAAGTCAAGCATAATGATATCTTGGATTATGCCACAATAATCATCCATGGCTCCATTGGCTCCCTCAAAGCTAGCAATGACGCCGCAATCTTGTGTGTTTCTCTTATCATCAATCCGTTGTGTTCGAAAATGCTTGCCCTCACACCATATAGCATTGAACATAGTGCACTACACCAAGAAAAAATCAATTAAACAAGCAATCTAAATTATAAAAAGCTCCTAACTTATGCATAACATTCTATATATCAACCTTGCTCATGCATCCCCTAGCATACTCCCATTCTTCCATTGTGATATGCATCCCCTCGTCTTTCTCTGCTTTCTCCATTTCATCAAGTAGCCAATCCACATGAATATCCTTTGGAAGTGCTCTTAGACGCTGAGGGTATGGCACACGAGATCCGTGGTGTGTACGAAAGAGGGCCCTTTCTTCTTGTCTTCTTGCCTTTGCATCCTCGTATCTTGTCACCCATCTTTTCATC
Source organism: Dipteris shenzhenensis (assembly GCF_047967505.1). NCBI lineage: Eukaryota > Viridiplantae > Streptophyta > Polypodiopsida > Gleicheniales > Dipteridaceae > Dipteris > Dipteris shenzhenensis. Next base: position 49,463,793 of record NC_141607.1, on the reverse strand, counting down.
ACATCACTATTAAGCACGCAAAAGAGGTTGATACTATTACGCAACTCCGTGTCTATTACTTTGTTGCGTCCTTTTCCTTGAGGCACAATAGAGGTCATCCTTAGGTCTTCATCATCTCTCCATAGTCGTGGGAGAGAGCTATCCACATCAACAAGAAACTCAGAAATATATACAAGTGACTCTTGTACCAACCAACCCTCGGCCATGCTACCTTCGAGTCTTGCATTTTGTCTCACGAAGCCCTTCAACGTCTTCATGAAGCGCTCGAGGAAGAACAACCATCGTGCATGTATAGTACCGCATATAGCAATCTCATCCACCCAATGTACTATGAGATGTAGTTGGCTTGTGAGAATAGAACGTGGAAATGTCTCCTCCACTAAACAAACCGCCTCCATTGACATAACTCGAGCATTCTCAAGCGTGGTGGGATATATTTCCTTTGAGCTCACATACCTCACAAGCTCGCCCATCTTGTAAATACAATCTTTCACGTCCTTTGATGCACTACGTGAAATGCTAGTAGGTAGTATGAACTGAACCCGCGAGGAGGTGGTTGATTAGTTGCTTATAGCTATTCACTCACAATTTTGAAAGGAAAAATATATTATGCATATAAAATACTTACTTGGTGCATCTTGTGCCAATCATGAGATTTCAAGCCATATAATTGCTCTACATCTCTTTTCTTGCTCTTTGTAAAGGCTCCCTTCAAACACCTCATGCATCCAGTGGGAGTACGAATTGTAGTAATAGCGCGCTTCATCGTCGCCATCTCTAGCTTTGATAACATCCATGGTGCACGAGGTAAAAAAACACGCCCATTTGGTCTCTCTTGAGGCCAAGCTTCACGCATCCTCCCTGTGGTACATAGATCCTCCCTTATGCCTGCCGAATCTCGTGTCCCATTCAAATGCTCCCAAATGGTAGATGCCACATTCTTGAAGATATGCATGGGATCGAGTAGGTGATTGATCTTGAGGTGGGACCAATATGGTAAATGATAAAAGATGGAGTATCTAAACAAAATAAAGTGTTAGCGTGCAATCTTTACTTTCAACCAATATAGCCAATCTTTACTTCCAGCCAATAGTTACAAATCCTTACTGGCTCATGCCAAGTGGTGGAGGAGTCATGGAACCGTCCCAAATTCTCATCCAATCTCCCGCGGTGAGTGATTGTGGGAGGACTTCATTCCAAGGGGCAACATATCTAAGATGATCAGGTGGGAGAAATTGATGGTGATTCTCATAGATGACCTTATTCAATGTGTCTGCCCTTGAGGCAACTAGCGAAGGACCACAAACAGGACATGCATGGTAACCCGATGTAGTGAGACCTGAAACAATAGATGCAATTAAGAGTGGAAGGTGGGTTTAGGGTGCCACGTCCTTTGTCTATTCATAATTAAAAAATGCAATGCTTACCTGAACACTCGCCATAGCTTGGGAAGTCATGCATCGTCCACATCAAGACTGCTTTTTGCAGTTGAAATCTCGTGACGAGGGAGGCCTGCTCACATCATGCACCTCGATACCTCTCCAAAGTATCTCTAGCTCATCAATCAAAGGCTCCAAATAAACATCTGGATTTTTGACTTTATGTTTCCCTGGAATTAGAAGGGATAGCATGACATGTCCTTTCTTAATAGCCATAGAGGGTGGAATCAAGTCGGTGACATAAATGCACAACAGTCACCCTGGCATATCGCGAGTGGAGCTCGATATCTCAACACTCCCCCTCGAGCTCAATCTCAAATCCTACACACCAAGCAGGTCTCTGAACTTGCGCAGCTTCTCTGCGCCCAATGCTTTCGTGAATATGTCAGCTACCTGATCCTCTGTGCTGACATAAACTAGATCAATAAGACCTAGTAAAACCTTCTCCTGCACATAGTGATAATGCACCTCAATGTGCTTTGTTCTGGCATGAAAGACTGGGTTCTTTGCCAAGTGTATACTGCTCATGTTGTCACAATAAATGACAACCGGCCCATCTGTAGACTGATGCATATCATAAAGTAGCTTATGCAACCAAGCTACCTCACATGCAGCCATTGCTGCACCCCTGTACTCAGCCTCTGTGCTCGACAAGGCAACTGTAGGCTGTTTCTTGCTGCTCCAAGTGACTGCAGCACTCCCAAAAGAGAACACATATCCACTGGTAGATCGTCTATCAGAAATGCTACCAGCCCAATTAGCATCAGTGTATCCATGCAACTGTATCTGAACCCCAGCCTCATAAAATATTCCATACTGCAATGTGGACTTCACATACCTGAGTATGCATCTAGCCGCATCCAAATGCGATTTCCTTGGAGCCTGCATAAACTGACTTACCAACCCAACAGCATAGCTCAAATCTGGCCTGGTAATAGTCATGTAAATCAAACTTCCTACTATGTGTCTGTACATAGTAGGGTCTTCCAAAAGCTCACCTGCATCTGTGCTCAGCTTCACATTCTGCTCCAAAGGAACTAAAAATAGGCTTACAGCCTGTCATCCCATATTTGGACAGCATGTCCAATCCATACTGCCTCTGCAAGAGCTGTATCCCACTTGGTGATCTAATCACCTCAATGCCCAAGAAATAACGCAGCTCTCCCAAATCCTTCATCTCAAACTTCTGCCTCAATAGCATTTTCACATGAAGGATATTTTCATCACTATCACCTATGATGATCAAATCATCAACATAAATGACCAGCAGCATAATCCCTTTCTCTGTTTTTCTCACATAGAGTGAGAAATCTGCCTTGGAAATCTGAAAGCCAATAGTGACAAGATACTGTCCTATCTTGTCAGACCATGCTCTAGGTGCTTGCTTCAAGCCATACAAGGCTTTCTTCAACCTGCAAACAAACTCAGGATGAGTAGCATGAACATAACCTACTGGCTGCTCCATAAAGACCTCTTCTTGCAAATCACCATGCAAGAAGGCATTCTTTACATCCATCTGATGTAAAGACCATCCCTTTGATGCAGCCATAGCAATGGCTGCTCTTACGGTTGCCATCCTTGCAACCGGGCTGAAAGTTTCTTCATAATCAATGCCATATGTCTGTGCATACCCCTTGACAACTAATCTTGCCTTGTATCTATTCACAGAACCATCTGCATTGTGCTTGATATTATAAACCCACTTACAACCAATTGCATTCTTGCCTTTAGGCAAAGGCACCAATTCCCATGTAGCATTAGCATCCAAGGCATCCATTTCTTCATCCATGGCTTTCTCCCATTTTTCATTTCCCATGGCTTGCTCAAAAGAAGCGGGTTCTGGTTCCTGTATCACTTTGACCATATAGGCATAGTGAATGGCTGTAAATCCATCATATTTCAGCCTATCCATAGGATACCTAACCCTGGTAGACCTGCGCAAAATAGGCTCACTTCCAGGTGCTCTCAAAACATCCCTGGTCTTCCTTACTCCAGGTGTAACAATAGAAGGAATACCCAACTCATCATCAATGCTCTGTTCTGAGCCACTGGATTCACCATCCACACAAGAGTGACCTGCATTCACATCATACATGGGCTGATCTACCTTCTCTTTTCCTTTTCGTGATACCTGCGTACCACTCTCTGCATTGCTTTGAGGGGATTCTCCTGATCTCAATCTGCCTGTCCATGGCGAAACATGTGAACCACTGGTAGAGGACGCTCCAGGTCCACTGATATTTTGTGATTGCTGCTGTGCATTCTGTGTAGCATTACCATTTTGTGCATCTACATCAATCATCACATTTACTGGTTTATACCAGCTGCTCATCTCATCAAAAACAACATCTTTGCTCACTGTGAACTTACGTGTAGAAGGGTTATAGCATCTATACCCTTTCTGCTGCAGAGAATAACCAATAAAGATGCACTTCTCAGCTTTTGGGTCCAACTTGGACCTCAACTCATCTGGCACATGGACATAGGCAATGCAACCAAAAATCTTCAAATGAGAAATATCTGGTTTCCTACCAGTATACATCTCCTCTGGCGTCATGCCATGTATTGCTGCAGTGGGAGTCCTGTTCATTATATAGACTGCTGTAGCAACTGCTTCAGCCCAATAATAATCTGGTAGATCTTTTTCATTTAGCATAGCCCGAGATACCTCTCAAATATGCCTGTTTTTTCTTTCTGCAATTCCATTTTGCTGTGGGGTATGACTGCATGAATATTGCTGCTTTATACCATGCTCCTGCAAGAACCTTGCAAACTCATTTGAGAGGTACTCTCCCCCTCCATCTGACCTTAGGCATTTTATTTGCAGGCCTGTTTCTTTTTCAACCATAGATTTGAAAGCTTTGAAGTGCTCAAACACTTCACTTTTCTTTTTCATAAAGTACACCCACAGTTTTCTGCTGAAGTCATCAATAAATGTGACAAAATAGTGACAGCCTCCAATAGATGCAGCTTTTGTAGTCCACACATCAGAGTGGATTAATTCCAATGGCTTTTTACTCTCTTGAACATGCCTAGGAAAAGATTTCCTTGCCTGTTTCCCAAATTGACAAGCTTCACAAACCTTGTGCATTTCTGCAACCTTGAATTTAGGCAATCCTGCAACAATATTTTGGGCTTGCATTGATTTAAGTCACTGTATATTAACATGACCAATGCGTTTATGCCAGATATCAATATCTGCAACTACACCGGTCCCATGTGCAAACATTGCTGCACTCAATTCAGGCATGTCCGCATCCAACGTAAACATCCTGCCTTTCTTCTTTCCTTTTGCTATCAAGCGACCATTATTTTTCATATCCTCAACAAAGCATCCATGAGGATTAAATCTGACCTGCAAGCCCTGCTCAACCATCTGACCAACAGAAACCAGGTTCTTGGTGATGTTCGGGACATGAAATACATTAGACAAGTATTTCTTTTTCCCATCCTGCATAGACAAAGGAATTTTGCCAATCTGCACAATAGGATGTGCAGTATCATCACCAGTCTCCACAAATCCTGGTTTTTCCATTTTTCTTGCATCCTGCATCCATTCAGCGTGACCTGTCATGTGGTTTGACGCACCCGAGTCAACATACCACACATCATTTTGTTCTTCTGCACTTGTCACAGAATTGGTCATATGCTGCACCATAAATAGATGCTCATTTCTGTCATCACCCTGCCTGCTAGAAGATGCATAATTGCCTTGCTGCAATTTTCCACTCATAATGTCATTCTGCTTTTTATAGCAGTCCTTAGCCATATGACCCATTTTGCCACAATAGTAGCATTCAACATTGCTGTTTGCATTTTGGCTTCTCTGCCATCCACCACGGCCTCTTTGGCTCCCCCTGCCTCTAGAGTTACCACGTCCTCCTGCATAGGACTGGTTTTCTTGCGTTTGCTGCATATTCTGATTTCTACCATGGCCTGCAGATCGGCCTCCTCTACCTCTGCCTCTACCTCTGCCAGCATTTGAGTAGAAGATAGTTTCTTTTGAAGTTCCTGCTGAAGAAGATGCACCCCCATTTCTCTGCTCTTCAGAAATTAGAAGAGCAATCAACTCCTCAAAATCAGGAAAGTTTTCATGGACGGCAATGGATGTCCGGAACTGTGCATAATCCTTTCCTAGACCATTCAAGGTCACAGAAACCAAATCATCATCATCCACTGGCGATCCAATGGAAGCAAGTGCATCTGCAATTTTCTTCACTTTCATGTGGTAGTCATTTATGCTGAAATTTTCTCTCTGCACATTGTGCAACTCCTGTTTGAGTTGCATTTTCCTGGCTTGCGTATTTGTGCTATACATTTTTGCCAAAGTATCCCATGCCTCCTTTGGCATATTTGCATCCTGAATATGCACAATCATGGAGTCCGAAATACTGATAGACAGCCAGTACATAACTTTCCTGGCTCTCTCATGCCATCCTTTGAATGCCTGCATTTCCTGTTGACTGGGAACATTAGGAAGAACAGGTTCTTCTTCATTTCCTGTAATGAATTCCCAATAGCCTTTTCCCATCAAGAAATTCGTCATTCTAAACTTCCATGCCTGGAAGTTGTTCTTGTCAAGCTTTTCAGTGACAATCTGTGAAAGAGAATCAGATGCCATTACAGAACACTGCAAAATATTCTGTCACTGCAAAAAACACAACTTTTGCCACACACGGGCAGATCTGCAAAACTGACGAAAGTGGTATTTCACCACACAGTCACTTCCTAGTGACGATTTTGCATCAACAGGCAACAGGCATGAATCTATAACTCCCAATATCTCTGCACACAAGCATACGATGCAATTTCTGCGGCACCTTTCCACCGACTAGCTGCGCAGTGGTCGCACAGCAAAAAACAGGGCCTTTTTCTGAGTGCCTGTGCGAAGAACTTCCGCCTTCAAAACGGGCCCCGAAACGGCCTCAAATCAGAAAAATAAAGTCACTAAGGGCATCGCCCTCTCCCGCAGCATATACTGCACTCTCGCCACACCACGAAGGTCGTCTCAATCTGAAACAGTGCACTCCTGCACTTCTGGCTGTGCTACCTGCAGAGATTTGCTCCCAAACTCGAAATAGGAAAGCAACACTTGTCCTCTTACCAGGACACCACGAACTTGGCTTGCTTTCTTGAGCTCCTTACCACGAACAAGGCTCTGATACCATGTGAAGATAGTGGGAGAGAGGGAAGGAGTCTCACTTGCGGCTTTCTCACATGCACAATGGGGGAATACACACAAAGGTGGAGGCTGAAAACAGTTTTCCTCTTCTTAGTTGTGTAAGCCAAAAGAAGTCAAGTACAAAGAAATAGAAGAACCCTATATGTGGGTCTCAAACCAAACTCAACTAACTAAGGTGGCATACTAACTGAGCCACAAACTATAGTAGATAAGGATAGCTGTCATCCAGCTATTATTCGTGGGCGGTGTACCAACCGCATCTCCAGCTATCAAGTCGGTGACATAAATGCACAACAGTCACCCTGGCATATCGCGAGTGGAGCTCGATATCTCAACATAAGGTGTGTTGTACATAATCCATGGTAGTAATATTATAAAATGTTGAGGTGGCATGGCTCCTCATGTGCCACCTAGGTGGTCCCATGCCTGCATTTAGTGAGATATGGCCCAAAGTCCATGGGAGAAGTAATATAAAATAGGTGGAGATGGATATTATATTGGGTTATTCCCTCCATATAGGATAGGCCCATGTGGGGGAGGTATAGAAGGTCCAAGAGTGCAAGTTAAATAATGGGGAAAGTAGGATGAGGTGGCAAGATTCCTTGTGCCAACCCTCCACTTGTCCTCCTAGATGTTTGAACGTATTATAAAATTGGGAAGAGACTAATGGAGTATCATAGACTTGGGATATGGGAGTTGATATCTGTGGAAAAATGTGGCCAAGCATTATTGCACACAATTGAGAGTGCGTAAGCACCTAGCCCACATGGGAGACTCTTCTACACACACCATACATGTGGGAGGATGCATTTATTGGGAGAGACCCTCTCTCTTGGCTATAAAAGGAGGGGGCTATTGCTTGATTGGACACTCTCATTCTTGTAAAGCCACCTAGCTAGTACTTTGATTTTCCCCTTCCCTTCCTTTCAAATAAAGCATGGCCCTCTTCCCTTGATGTCTCCATCTTTACATTCCTCCTCCCATCATATACATGCTCTTCTTTCCCCTCTCTCTCTCCCCTTGTGCCATATTCTCCCTCTTCATTCCCTCCCCTCTTAGTCTCTTTTCCCCACCCAGGTTAATGTTTCTCCCCTCACATTCCCTATTCCTCTATGGCCCTTGAGCATCGCCATACCTATCCTCTAGCCTCTTGTCTTGATTTCTTTTCTGGCTAACACTACTCATAGAGAGAGAATAAACTAGAGAGAGATGGACTCAAGAGTCTACATAAGAGAATATCTACAAGAGGCAGAGAAGGCTCATGGAAGAGGCTTGAAGAGATTAGGGCTACAGCAACATGAGGCCTAATGGTGGAAGAGATGATGAACAAGGGAGATGAGGGCTTCTTTTATAGAGATTTTGTCACCCTCCTTCACCCATTTACAATTGCTACCTGTAGATTCTTTTCCCCATCAAACACACTATTCAAAATTTTTGGACTTGTGTAAAGTCCAATTTGAGAAATGGACTAAAACACAATCCAAAAATTTTAAATATACTAGTAATGTTGTTTTTTGAACTAGATTTGACAACTCAAAACAAAAGATTTGGTGATTAAGTACTAAGAACATCAATGCCTCAAATCTCATACAAAGGTGGTCTACATAAACATCTTCATAACTTCTTATGAATTGAGCTACTATCACCTAAGAAAATCAATAGATGACCAATTCTCTTAAAAAGGTGGTGTAAATAAACACCTTTATGTATAAGTGGTGTGCACACACCTTTATGAGACCATTTCTTTAAAAAAAGGTGGTGTACATAAACCCCTTAGAAAGGTAGTGCACATAAATCCTTTTATGTGTAAGTGGTTTTCATATACACCTCACTTGGTATTAAAAAACATCATTAACTAAAAAATGCATTGACATAAAGTTTAAAATACAACATTAAGTATAAAATGGACGTCATAAACAATCTTTATACACAATAATAAGTAAAGAAATAAAAAAAGTAGTTAGCTTTTTATTAGATATTCCATAGAAGATCAAAAATTGCAAAGTTCAAAACTTGTGATTACAAAGCCGCCAGCCATCATGTTCCTCAGTACCAATGTCCTCAATGCCAGGCCCTTGACTACCAGGGTCTTAACTAATAGGCTACTCTAAGATGGTACCAATATCCTCAATGTGCCCTTGACTACCAGGATCCTGACTAATAGGCTTCTATAAGATTGGAGTCTCAGTAGAAAGGTCCTTAGTAGTTTGCTCTTCAGTTCCAAGCACTTGACTAGTAGGCTGCTCTAGAGTCTCATGACCAAGTTCTTGGTGAGTAGGGTCATGGCTATGAGGTTCTGACTAGTAGGCTGCTCTGGAGTCTGTAAAGTCATGGTGAAGAACCATCTATGCCTCCTGGTAACTCCTTCTAGTATGCTTTGCCTCATCCATACCTTCTTTGGGTAAGGCTTCCTTGCTTTATCCACTTGCATGTCCACCCAAAATCAAAGGTGCCTTCCTCATTTTTAATTTCAAGGGAAGTGCTTGCACCTCTTAAGCCTTACCTTTTCCTATACGACGTGCTGTACTACTACTTCTTGCTGCCATGGGCCTTCTCGTATAATGAGTGGAACCTCCTTGACTCTAGTTGACAATTGATCACCCTTATTCTTTGTGCAGATTTCTTCTTGGCGTGATATAGAGGGTTTATACATAGTGACCCCCCCCAGCTGATAGCAAGATATCATAGGAGAAGCTGAATGGAGAACCACCATCTAAACCACCAATTGCTCTACCTTGGGTAGTGGACTGCAAGGCCTTTTTCTTGATGTCCATATATTCTGTCTCAACAACCTTTGGCATTTTAGCTCTTAGATCCTTTGTTGGTGTGGCATCTACATCCATTGAAGCCAACCACTTTCTAGCCCATGTCTTATCAAGGAGTTGACCTAGGCTAAGTGCTTTGTTTTTATCCACATCAATTGACTTGCCAGCTAACTCATCATCAGATTTCAATAAAAACAATAGTGTCGAGAGAGCAGCCTCACTTTGAATTATTCGAGTGACCACTTCATCCGAGTTGCTATGCTTGCTCTTCTTTCCAAAGAAGCAGTCACTGCTTAGGATCTTCTTGCATACTTCTTCTGTTATTGCATTTGGAACAAACCTTAATGCTCTCCACCAAACAATAGACATCAGTTTCATTATTTCTTTCCTCTAAGTTGCAGTTTGCTCTGGTGCCTCGAAGGATATCTTTCCTGTTTCATGTGCTTGGTAGACATCCACCATGCTCTGAAACACTGAGTCCTCGCAGAAGACAATGCAAGTAACATCCCTGTATCTTGCAATGGTGGTCTTCAGATCCTTATGTCAGTCCCATATCGGCTTTGGTACAAAGCCTCTCCACGAACAAAGTCACTCCTTCTAAAGTTCTCAAAAGCATCAAGAAAGTCCATGCACTTTTGAAATGTGACATCATGCAATGCAAAATCATCTTCTTGAAGTCTCTTAAACGCCATAGGACTAAGAGTGATATTAGTGGCACAACTGGAGTTCTTGTTTTCCTCGTATCTTCATACAATTTGCATGCAAATGTCTTATCTAGCTTTCTTTGATTTGTGAACAATGAAGCTTGATCAATAAGCATTATGGCCACGCTGAATTGTGAAAATCCCCAAATGTACCCCTCATCCTCTGGAGGATGTAGGTCTGCTATGAGACTTGTATCTTCTTCTTGCGGATTCTCCTGATCATCACTATCCAATTTTTCACTTGGTTTAAATAACCTGCACTTGAATGATCTGCACGTGGAGTAGGACTTATTTTGGTTCTCTTTCTGGGAATAGCTATGGAGCTTGAATCTACTCCATGATCACTCTTTCTTGTTCCTGTAGTTGCAGCAGTCGATGGTGTAGGTATAGTTGGAGATACTATAGTTACTGTTGTAGATATTGTAGTTACTCTTGCTGGAGATACCATAGTTATTGCCATAAATATTGGCGGTACAACTTGAGGGCTACATGTTATAGATGGCATACTTACTGCTGTTGAAGGTACAACACACCACTTGGAAATGCATCCCACATTTTCTTCAATGCTTCCAAGGCACTAAGTAATTCTTGGGTTCCCTCAATTGAATCTGGTAAGGGCTTCAAGAAGTGCTTGTGCGTAACTCGTAACTTGTAGACCACATCGTCATTCTTCCCTTTGCACATAACTTCTATCAAATTGCTTTCTTTAATGTTGATGGTTGAGACCATGCCACCATTTCTTACTACCTTTGGAGAATATTTCACGCTTGACACATTCTCGACAGTGATCACTAAAAAATACTTTGATTTGCGCTCCATAAAATGTTCAAGATATTTGAAAGACACCTTGGAACCAAAACTAGTTTTCTGCAAAGTAATCCTCAAGTAATCAAAAACAAAAAATGAGAATTACAATGATTTTCAAACTCAAAATATTAAAAAAATTGATAATTAAATATTTAAATATTTTAAAATTAAAAATTAAAAATTAATTGAAATTTTAAAAGTTCAAATATATATTTTTAAAAATATATTTTTATATTTTCTAGACACTATTTTTAAATCTAATATTCTTTTACATAAATAGTTTAATAATAAACATAGATAAAAGAATTTAATTTAATTTTTCAAAAATTTTATTTGATTTATTTATATATCAATATATTTAAAATTTTATTTAATTTTTTTAAAATTTTTTTAGAAATTTTAAAATTTTATTTTATTTATTAATTATTAATTATTTAAATTTAATTTCATTTTTAAATTTATTTTACTTTATTTTAGTTATTTTAATTATTTAAATTTATTTATTTAAAATTTAATTTTAAAAAATTTAATTTATTTGTTTCATTTAAATTTTTATTTTAAAAAATTAATTTAATTAATTTTTTTTTTTTTTTTGGGAGCCCCAAAGGGCCCCCACTTAAGGGAGGGTTAATCCCCTCCCCTAAGCCCCCTTTGGGGGCCCTGTTGCACGCGCAATAGGACCCCCTTTGGGGGCTTAGGGGAGGGGATTAACCCCACCAGAACCGGTTGCAGGTATAACAAGTTGAGGGGGGGTTAATCCCCCCTACTCCCTCCCTACCTCCCACCTCCCTTCTCTCCTTTGCTTCCCTGCCTCCCCCTCTACCTCTCCTCCCCCTAGCCGCTCCCCTGCTCCTCGCTCCGAAAAAAAAAAAGGCGCTCCGCCTCTCGCTCCACATCTCCCTACTCCCAAAAGAAAAAAGGTACCTAAGGGAAAGGGGAGGGAGGGAGAGGATTCGTAATCGGAGGGAGGAAGTGGGAGAAGAGAGGAGGGGGAAGCGAGAGGAGAGGGGAAGGGAGGGGAGGAAGGAAGGGAGGAGAGGGGAAGGGAGGGAAGGGGGGAAGCGAGAGGAGAGGGGAAGGGAGCGGGAGGAGAGGGCAAGGGAGGGAAGGGAGAAAGGGACGAGAGGGGAAGGGGGAAGCGGGAGGAGGGAGGGGGGAGGGGAGGGGGGAAGTGGGAGGAGAGGGGAAGGGAGGGGAGAGAGGAAGCGGGAGGAGAGGGGATGGGAAGTGGGAGGAGAGGAGAAGGGAGGGGATGGGAAGCAGGAGGAGAGGGGAAGGGAGGGGAGCGAGGAGAGGGGAAGGGAGGGAGTATCTGGGTGGGGAGGTGGTGGAGGAGCTCCAAGAAAGTTGTGAGAGAATGAGGAGAAGTAGAGTTTTATAGGAAATGGATAGCTTTTAGGTCAAGTCAGCTTTTTTAAGTTTTTAAGGTTTTTTTAGTTCTTTTGGGTTCACTATAAGTAGAACGTTCTTCATTCTCTCTTTCATTCAAAGTTCATTCTTTTACACTCCACGCTTCTCTCCTCTCATCAACCTGTTGTAGGATTTTTAAAAATTTCAAAATATTGCAAGAGGTGAGTTCATTTCCAACCTATTGCGTATGCAAGAACTTCTAAGAATCAAGTTTTTGTAAATTTCAAATTTGATTCTTTTCTCAAAAACCTGTTGCATACGCAACAACTTCAGAAAACCATCTTTTGCATTAAATCTTTTTTTCATTTAAAAAAAAAGTAAACAATCTATTACAAATTTCTCTTTCAACCTCAAAACCAATCAAACCTCCCTACCTATTGCGTATGCAACAACTTCAAAACAAAATTTAACCATAAATCTCTCCAAAACCTCCTCTCACGACACTTTATTAATATGAGAAATCCATTTATAATATTTTTACTCTATAATACAATAAAATTTTATTAGCTAATGTTAAAATATAATTTTGATAAAAATGTATATTGTTAATCTATAAATTAATATAAATATATATATAAATACATTAATTAAATAATAATAACAATGAAAATATTTTTGAAAGGGAGATGTTCTAGCATATATGCTTTATATAATAATTATTCTTTAAACAATGAAGAATTAGTGAATGTATTTGTAAGGTAGTTCTTAATATGAAAAATCTCTATAATATTCTTCTTGCTATTAACTAGATATTAAATTTTACTTTTAATAAAAATATACATTATTAACTTAAAAACTAATATAAATATAATGTAATTATTGTATAAATTTAAATAAATATATAAATTATTAATATTATACATTAATAACATTTGAAATTATGTATATTATATACTAATAACCTTTAAATTTTAGAAAGGTAGTAAATCAAAGAATTGAATTAATTTAAAAAATAAGGAAATATTAAAATTTACACATGTGCTTTTAGCATATATGCTTTATATAATACTTATTCTTTAAACAATGAAGAATTAGTGAATGTATTTGTAAGGTAGTTCTTAATATGAAAAATCTCTATAATATTCTTCTTGCTATTAACTAGATATTAAATTTTAGTTTTAATAAAAATATACATTATTAACTTAAAAACTAATATAAATATAATGTAATCATTGTATAAATTTAAATAAATATATAAATTATTAATATTATACATTAATAACATTTGAAATTATGTATATTATATACTAATAACCTTTAAATTTTAGAAAGGTAGTAAATCAAAGAATTGAATTAATTTAAAAAATAAGGAAATATTAAAATTTACACATGTGCTTTTAGCATATATGCTTTATATAATACTTATTCTTTAAACAATGAAGAATTAGTGAATGTATTTGTAAGGTAGTTCTTAATATGAAAAATCTCTATAATATTCTTCTTGCTATTAACTAGATATTAAATTTTAGTTTTAATAAAAATATACATTATTAACTTAAAAACTAATATAAATATAATGTAATTATTGTATAAATTTAAATAAATATATAAATTATTAATATTATATATTAATAACATTTGAAATTATGTATATTATATACTAATAACCTTTAAATTTTAGAAAGGTAGTAAATCAAAGAATTGAATTAATTTAAAAAATAAGAAAATATTAAAATTTACACGTGCTTTTAGCATATATGCTTTATATAATACTTATTCTTTAAACAATGAAGAATTAGTGAATGTATTTGTAAGGTAGTTCTTAATATGAAAAATCTCTATAATATTCTTCTTGCTATTAACTAGATATTAAATTTTACTTTTAATAAAAATATACATTATTAACTTAAAAACTAATATAAATATAATGTAATTATTGTATAAATTTAAATAAATATATAAATTATTAATATTATACATTAATAACATTTGAAATTATGTATATTATATACTAATAACCTTTAAATTTTAGAAAGGTAGTAAATCAAAGAATTGAATTAATTTAAATAATAAGGAAATATTAAAATTTACACGTGCTTTTAGCATATATGCTTTATATAATACTTATTCTTTAAACAATGAAGAATTAGTGAATGTATTTGTAAGGTAGTTCTTAATATGAAAAATCTCTATAATATTCTTCTTGCTATTAACTAGATATTAAATTTTAGTTATAATAAAAATATACATTATTAACTTAAAAACTAGATAGTAAATCAAAGAATTGAATTAAGTTAAAAAATAAGGAAATATTAAAATTTACACATGTGCTTTTAGCATGTATGCTTTTCTTCCATGTGTATAATACTTGTTAGTCGAAGAATGAAGAATTAGATAATGTATTTGTAAGGTAGGTATTTAAAACCATAGAATTTAGAATAGGTTTAGCATACTTGCTTATCTTTGTTATAGTATGTAATACTTTGCAAAAGCCTTAAACTTTGTACAAAACTATAGTATCATTGAATCCATATCATTTTTCTACTTTAGCAACCACCAGATATCCATGATATAGAATACATATTTCTTCTGAATATTTTATATCACATACTTCTTCATTTCTTCTAATACACCATGTAGCATGAATGTAAGAAAATATGAATCGGTGTGCTTTTAGCCTATGTGCTTGTCCCTAATCAATAGGATACTTTGACTGGGTAGACTTATAATTACTTAAAGTAAAGCCTTTGCAAAGGATCGTACCTAGTATTGGATATAAACAAAACACTTTGGAAAGCATATAACATATAGTCTATATATATCTAAACTAAAGACTTTGGAATGCATATTTTATATAGTCTATATACCTTAAATCTTACACCCTAAATCTTAAATCCTAAATTTCCCTAAATCTTAGCTTATATAATCTAAGCTCTTAAACTTATATAATAGTTCTAATCCCTAAACGCTAAACCTTAAACCCTAACCCCTAACCCCTATAGCTTAAATTCTAAAACCTAATTTCTAGATCCTAAACCCTAGATTCTATACTCTAAGCTCATGACTTTATATACTAAACCCTAAACCCTAAATTCTAAACCCTAAATCCTAAAACCTAGACCCTAAATCTTAAACCCTAAAACAATAATCATAAACCCTAAACGCTAAATACTAAATCCTAAATCCTTAACTCTAAACCCTAGATCCTTATTCCTAAACCCTAAATCCTAAACTCTTAGCCCTAAACCCTAAACCCTAAACCCTAAAAACATAATCATAAACCCAAAACTCTAAACACTAAATCTTAAATCCTAAGCGCTAAATCCTTAACCCTAGATACTAAACCCTAACCCTAAAATACTACCTAAATTTAATGATTTTTTTCAATTTGTGCAATAGGTTTGATATATCCCCCAACTTGTTGCAAGTAGAACATGTTAATGGTGCACCCAACCTATTACAAAAATCAAGGAATTTTCTTGATTTGCGCAACAGGTTGGATATATCCCCCAACTTGTTGCTCAAGCAACAGGTTTAGGGTTAGGGTTTAGGATTTAGGATTTAGGATTTAGAGTTTAGGGTGTAGGATTTAGGGTGTAGGATTTAGTGTTTAGGAGTTTAGGGTTTAGGGTTTAGGAATTAAATGTTTAAAGTTTAGGATTTACGGTGGTTAAGATCAGGGATGTTTTTATCAAAGCTATGCTTAGCATATATTAATATAGAATCTTGGTAAAAGTTTTCAACATCATTTTTTTAGTTCCACAATATTAGTAGAATGTAGTACTTTTTTATATTTTTTCTTTTAAATTTTGAAGGAAAATTTTTAAATCTTGGCGAAACTTTAAATTTTTTTGCATAAAAGTTTCAAATCCTGGCGAATATTTTGAACATTTATTTTTATTAAGGCATACAAACTTTCGATGCCAATATAAAAGTTTAGCTTCTTAACAAAACTAACTTGAAAAAATCATCCATGATTAAGATGTTTTGGTATTAATTGTTTAAAGTTTAGGATGTAGGGTTTAGGTTTAATGCCTTCTCTACTAGTTTTGATATAAAAGTTATTAAGTAATAATAAGCTCAACAATTATTTATTGTGTCTTTTTTTGAATTGCTAATCTATTTTTGTACGTAAAACATGTATTCACCTTAATAGAGGGTATGGATGTGGTGTTATATAAGAATGAAGTGGTGGCTTTTGGATGAATTCATAGTTTTGATCCTATGAATGTGTGTCATTTCCAATGTTGTGGTGAGAGAAGATGTGTAGCGAAAATCACCAACATTGTAAATCCTGAAGTACATTTAAAATATTCACATGGAGACTTTGAAACATTGGGAGATATCTTACAATGTGACATATTTGATATGCAAGCACACAAAATGCTCTAGGACTAAGACGAAATTGTTCCAAAGACATACTTTCAAGATATCAAGAAAACTTGTTTTGAGGGGGAAAAAGTAGAGATGTTATCTTGCTCCGAAAAAGACTTAGCAATTGGGAACTTTAAGGGCTATGCTCAAAGTTTTCTCTCTATAGTGGAGATAATTAAGTTGACTAGTGCAGGTGTCATTCAAAATGCAATGGATAGTACTTCACATCTAGATGTCCATAATACTACGTCTCATCTACAAGTTCATAGTACTTGTAAATGGGGGTTAGCTTTCTTAAAATCAAGTTTGCCCAAGATAGTTTCCTTCAATGTCATGGAAGACACAACATAATATTATCAGAAGAAAGGGACTATAACACAAATGGGATCCAAATTGATAACAAGCTATAGTAGTGATCAAGAGTATCATAGTGGCATGCTCACAGATATTGAGGACATTATGGTAACAGATGTTGATGCAGAAAAGTTTTCTTGTATTGCAAGTGACTCAAATATGCTCACTGGTATAGAAGACTTGTCTTGTGTTGCAAGTGACTCGAATAGGTTCACGGGTATAGAAGACTTGTCATGTGTTGTAAGTGACTCGAACAGGCTCACTGGTATAGAAGACTTGTCCTACAGTGTTACAAGTGACTCGAACAGGCTCACTGGTATAGAAGACTTAGAATCAAACATGCTTAACTGATATAGAAGACTTGTCTTGTGTTGAGAATTACTAATACTCCACATAAGTGTGTTTTTAGTCCACATTTCCCCTCCAATGCCGATGGGATATGTCTGTATTTTGGCAAAGTTGTTGTATTCTG
Source organism: Dipteris shenzhenensis (assembly GCF_047967505.1). Taxonomy (NCBI): domain Eukaryota; kingdom Viridiplantae; phylum Streptophyta; class Polypodiopsida; order Gleicheniales; family Dipteridaceae; genus Dipteris; species Dipteris shenzhenensis. The sequence goes on along the minus strand of NC_141607.1, from coordinate 49,446,346 downwards.
ATCCATGCCATCAATGGTGATCACATGGACTTATCGAGATGTGGAATAGCTTCCTCTCTCCAAGAAGCATACAACTTTTGAGCATCTTGCACATGATGTAAATGGATTGATCGCCATTTAATATATCTTCCTCACTACTGCTCACATTTACTATGTTCAATGGCATTTTTAATTCATCACATGTCTTACATTTTGACATCCTTTGCTTTGATGGTGTCTTGACATGGCAAAAATCTCTACGCCAAATTTTGTACAAGGTTGACCGTGAAATCATGCTCTCATCTCTGTCTTGTAAAGTTTTATTGATAGTTTCTAGGACAACCTTCTCTGTCATTCCCAAAGGAAGATGTTGTTGACATTCGACATGTCCATCTAGCATTGTTTGTTGAAGGTGAGGCTGTGGTTATGCATGGTCTTCGAGAACTTGCTTTAATGTTGCAATTGCCTTTATAGTGCTTCCATGGCATTTAAGCTTGTAGGTATTTCCATGAATTGTATGAACCACTTTTTCTTTCACCTCTGCCCAAATGGTCCAGTATGTGCCATGTGATAGTCCATTAATCATTGATATCCTCGATTGCAAATGGGTATCCCATTAAGTATGGGTTTCAATCTAGGTCTTGTGCTCAAATCTTGATGAGGAAAGCAAGAAAACTCTTAAAGAAGATAATTATGTCTATTAGGCGTTGTCTTACTCCAAATACCAAGGTGTATGGTTACACAATCATCTTTCCCAACTTTTCTAATGCAAAGTCTCTTGCAACAAACTCACATAAGCATCCTTTCCATGTTCTCCTCAGATAACATTACATGTCTCTTTGGTTTTGGAATTGATGCCATGATTCTTTGCCTCTTCACACTCACATACTTTCTTTTTGTAAATAGTGTCTTGCGTTTTCTAGTTGTAAGACCATCAAACCTCGAATCCATTTCCCTTGAATCATCATCTCTATAATCAAATGTTGTGTGGGCTTGAGATTTATTTGATGCCTTATAATATCTTGGAAATGGCAATCTGGTAGACATGTTCATTGATGTCAATTTTTTGCCAATGCCTCTTGAATTTTGTGGTTGAACTCTTTCTCCTTTGTAACTCAAGATTCTCCCATCTATATTCTCTAGCATGCTAGCAACAATATTACAAACAACATGACAAAAGTCTCAGCTTCTCTGTCCCCTTTGCCTTGCATTCGAGTGGTAACATCATGATCATTATCACTAATATCATCAATTCATATTATTGCATCACTTATCCCATCGATCTTTGTGTGTATTTTTCTTTGTGGTCCCATCTTGGATACCGAATCTTTTATGATGTAGGGATTGATAGTTTGCATGACCATGATAGTAACCAGGTTGTTACATCAATTATGACAGCAATAAGAAAGGTTAGAGATGCTCGCGGATGTTTACCTATTGTGAATACAAGCTGATAATTGTTGGAGAGAGAACAAGAATAAATATATATTTGCTTTATGCTCTATGCTGGTTGGTTTGAAAATATTTGAAGAAGTGGAAGTTGGCTTTCTTCTTGTTGGCCATACACATGAAGACATAGATCAAATCTTCAGTGTTATCTATGGTGAGTTGAAGTAAATGGATGTTTTGACAATAGAGGATATGCTATTTTGAATTGGGAAAAAAATTGGAGGGTCTTGCAAGGAAGAATAAGAAGTGGCTATCTTAGAGAGGATGGTAGATTGGAGAGCATTCATAGAGCCACATTTACAAGTAGGAGATGATGCCCTAATAGGACACATAAATCCACACTACTTTCGGTTTCACATGCATAACAATATTCCAGTGATGCAATGGAAGCACTACTCAGTAGATGGAGATCATTTATGGAGTCAGTCATATGCTTTATTACAACGAATAATTCCATTGGAGGAAACTAGATTTGTTCTTACAAAAAACAAATCACTTGACATAGATGAAATGAAAGGCTTGAAAACCTTCATTAAACATCTTCAAAGTATGATGCAAAAATATCCTGAGCAATCAACTAAGAATTTGGAGATAATTAAATCAACTGAAGAACTTATCCAATCTTTAGAAAGACAAGAAAACTTAATGAGCATTGAATACTATAAAAACTTCATGTCCTCGATAATGTATGCTCTTGACTCCACACTCCTCCACATGCCTTCCACATGATTCGCATGTGGCCTCTCTTATATTATTGGAATACATGGACATGAGCCCACCTCTTTATATGACTCACTCTTCCTATTTTCTAAAAACCCCATAATATCCCATACATAAATAACTCTCACCCCATACCAAGGTTTTTATAATTCATACCTATGGTATTTACAATGATCCATTCCACTCATCCTCTCTTGAAATCCCATACAATATCTTATAAAAAAGAAATAAGTGAGAGCTACTAAGCTATCACCTGATACTCAAACTCTTGTCAAACATAGAAGAAAACAATACCAATGCCAAATAAAAAATATCAAAATTTGGCGTCACACCACCGAGTCGCATAATCTATGGCCACCAATAAATAATGCTTGAGATGAGCGAGAGAGTGGTCCCACAAATTCCAACCCCCACCTCTCAAATGGTCCATATGCCAGAATAGGCTTTAAGGGCCCAGGAATTAACTGTCATCTTTCAAACTTTTGGCATACTTTACAACTTCAAATACCATTCATCTATATCCTTATGGAGGCATGGCCAAAAGTAACCTACATTAAGAATTCTCCTAACTGTGCTCGCTGAAGCAAAATGACCGGAGCATTCATGACACATTTCAAGGATTCTCCTAGTCTCCATGGGATGGACCACCCGACAGAGTGCCTTATCTTTTCCCAATTTATAAATAATTTCATCAACAATAGTATAGGGACAAGCCTTCCTTACTAATCTCTACTTTTGTTGTGGAGTTAACCTCGAGGAAACATGCCTTCTTCCACATATTGCTGAACATCTTGTAGTTCTGGACATCCAGTGTCTACCAAAGAAACCTCCCCCCGGTCTTGTACTAGAATGGCTTGAGTAGCTAACTCATCTGCCCTTTGATTTTTTTTCTATTTATATGAACAGACTTGCAAAAATAAAATTGACTACATAGTGCCATAGCCTTTTGATTAAGCTCCTTCAAATGAGGACTTCTTGTCTTGTAATGCCCTTGCATTTGCTTCATAATAAGCTGACAATCTCCTCTTACTTCCAATTCTTTAACTTGACTTTGAAGACAATCCTCCAAGCCAAGAATCAAAGCATTATACTCAACTGCATTGTTAGTTGTGATACTTGGAAGCTCTTATCCTCATGCCCACACTTCTTAACCTTCAGAATTCATCAAGACTATTCCCCCAGCTCCTTGTTGGCATGACGGACTAAAAGCCCCATCAAAATACAAAACAAAAGATGGTGGTGGTGTATCCCTTTCATCTTTAATGTTTTCCTTACATTTCTTTTCTTCTCCTAGATCCTCCTGTCCTATGGGCAAATCTTCCATAGTGGACCTAGTGGTATTTTTAGTGACAAAAGAGAGAGAACTCTTGAAGCTCTAACAACAATTTTCCAAATCTCCCCCCAAGATTAGGCTTGTGAACTAGATATGTTAATATAGACTAAGAGGTAAGGAAGAAAAATGGTCAAGGTAATAAATAGGAGCAAAATTTTCTGATTGAAAACACCAAAGAGAGAGATTGCTGCTCCATTTCTTCATACCTTGTTTCCACCTTTGTAAGCTGTCGGCTGGCATAATAGATGGGTTGCATTCTACCTGCCTCTCCTTTTTGTAGGAATACAACACCAACTAAATGCAAAGATACACTTGGATTTACATAAAAGTCTTGAGACCAATCAAGGGGATTTAATATTGGGCCCTTACTCATGGCCTCCTTAAGTTGCTGAAAATACTCTTGTTGCTCCACACCCCATTGGAAAGAAACTCCTTTTCTTGTCAACAAAGTTCATGGGATGCACTATCTCTGTGAAATGATCACAAAAGCGTTGATAATACTTGCTCTTTCCTAGAATTTTGTGAACACCACTGACACTCTTAGGACTTGGTAATGCCAGGATCGCATGAACCTTGTCTCAACATCCATTTGCAAGACTTCTTTAGACACAATATGCCCTAAAAAGACTACTTTGGTTTGAGCCAAATGACACTTGCTAGGATTTAAACACCCTTTTGCTTCATCAATCAAGCTAAGGCCATCTTTAACTTCTCCATGTGATCTATGTGCCGAGAATAAATGCAAAAATCATCCAAAAACACCCTTATGAATTTTCCCAAGTAAAGCTCAAGCACTTGACTCATGAACCTTTGAAATGTAGTTGGTGCATTGGTCAACCCAAAAGGCATCACTTTGTAAGCAAAAACTCCCCAAGGTGTGAGAAAATGATGTTTTCTTTTGATCTTCCTCCCGAATACCAATTTGAAATTACCCAGAATACCCATCACATACATAATACATCTCATGCCTTGCTACTTGGTCTAGTATTTCATCTTGGAATGGCAAAGGAAACCCTCTTAGTGCATGCATTCAAAGGACAAAAGTCCACACAAACCTGCCACTTATTTCATTTCTTTGGTGTGACAACTACAGGAGATATCCATTCTGAATCATCAATAGGAAAGATGAATCTAGCCTCAAGTAGTTGTGTTACCTCTTTCTTTAGTGCCTCAGCTTGGATCACCCCCAATCACCTTAAGTGTCACACAACTCGCTTGCTTTCTGGCTTCAACTCAATCTTGTGCTCCAGAAGAGAGACTGATCGAACCTGTGAATAGCTTGTTGTTGCAAAGAGATATGGGAAATCATCTAACATATCCAAGTACTGGAGCTTCTCACTACCTGATAGAGAATCACCAAGAAGCTCTTCATTGCATTATGGCCTCCGTTGATCCTTTCCTTTTGGACCCTATGCTAGAGTAAAACATCACTTGGGATGTTACAATCTTCATTCTCATTTAAGGGAGAAAAATATGGTGTGGTCCCTTGGCATGAAATATTTGTTTTATTTCCCCTTTCCTAGTGATAAAGATATCTATTACTCAGTTTGAAAGCAATTGGAAGCAAAAAGGTGCATGAAGTTTATTACCCCCAACTTCATTTCATAGTACCCTTCATGTACCTCATGATGCACTTAACTACCTCCCAATGCCTCTTTCCTGGATTAGCCATGTACTGGCTAACATCTCCCACTGCAGCGCTTCTTGCCACAATGGTAACACTCAATGTTCTATGCCTCGGATTTGCTACAAGACTTCCCTCTTTCTTGGGACTTCCCCCTAAATTGTGATTTGCCCCTTTGTACATTTAAGGCCACATTTTGCTTGTTTCCATCCATAGACTTCCGTCTAAACTCCTCAACCAACAAACTACCCAACACATCATCAAACTTCAGTATACACCAGGTGTAGAGTTACTAAGACAACTGTATGGAAGGTATACCATGAGGATGGCAATGAGCATAAGAGGAATATTGACTTAGTCTCTGCATCAAAATTCATCTTTTGATCCTGAAGCTACTGGTTGAAAATAATATTGAATTCATTCAAGTGAGAAGAAATGGGGATCCCTTCCTTCACCTGCAGCTAAAACAACCTCTTTATGAGGTAAACTTTATTAGAGGTAGTTTCCTTCTCATAAGTGGCACACAATTTCTTCCATAAATCTTTTGTAGTCTGCTCATTTACTATTGTGAACTCAATGTTTTTTATTTATTTTCAGATATATATCCTTCATCTTATGAGCAGTGGTAGCCTACCAAATGCATTTTAGGACTTAGGGATGTGTTACATGGGTTCATAGGAGAATTGCAATATCAAGGCAAACCTGCAACATAGTTAGCTGAGTCAGGAGTCTTTTTCTATTATCAGTTTTACCAACTATTGGATAAAGCCAACACACATGGTGTGTTGAAGAAACTAGCTCTCCTAGCATGGAATACATTGATTGGCCAATTCCTCATGGTAGTGTAAGAGAGTCATATAGGCCCAGGTTGTGTATAGAAGTACAATGATCTATATGGCCAACGATTGCTAGTAGAATCAATAGAATAACTATTTGCATGCCAATATTGGAATTTATAGAGCTATTCAATAAAATTTCTATCAAGATTTATAAGATGATGCTCACCTAGAATGCCTAAAATAATTATTGACTTCTTGGATTATGGTTGGGACATAATAACATCCAAGTAAGCATATTGTGAGGTTGTGCACAACTCCATTATACTTAAGTACATGATTGCCACTCATAATTTCATATTCTCATTTTACTATAGATGTAGTAGAGTAATTGTGAACCAATTGGTTCCAATGGATCAAGATTTAGACTCTTTTGTATCTTAAAATGAAGCAATTTATATTAATATTGATGAGAATGAAAATTTATTGGGAATTATATCACTCAGATAATGATGCACACTCACTGAGTTATGCCAAGACATTTAGGTGGAGACAACAAAGGGTAGTGTTGCAGAAGCATAACATTCATTCTAAATAACAAGAAGGTAAACCAATTGTTTTATGTAATTAAATGCTTTTTCTTTGTAATTGAATGAAGAAGATAAAGATTAGATGTTTTTGCTTTTTAACAAATACGATTGATTAGCACTACATGTTTATTAGTATTGTATTTTATTAGTAGAGCATAGAGGTACAAAATGATTTTTTACATGGTATCCAAATGTGAGGAAATGGTTGAAAAATAATGTCAAAAAAATGGATGATTCTCAAGCAATGGCTATTGTTCATGCGATGGCTGATGCTATGAAAGGTTGGCATCGAATGCCCCAGGATGATCCTATGAGGAATGTTGATCTGAGTAAGCTTTGTCCTATTCCTTTTCCTTGTCCACCACCTCCTCTACCTTGTCCTCATCCAATATCTCTACCAGAATAGCCTCTTCTCTAGTATTTGGATGGGAAAGGAACTTAGGATCCTTAGCTCTAGGCTTGGTATAGTTTGAGGGGTTGGACAAGGGTCCTCATGTCCAAACTCAATAGTTAGAGGAGGATGTTTAGGGGATGGTGTAGGCCTTTGAGGTCGTGCCTCTGGGTCCTTAGATCTAGGCTACTCCTGAGTGATGTCTTCCATCATTTTTGAGATTTGTCCCCGATCTAATTTCTTAGAACTTTTCTCATCCTCTCTTTTTGCATGTGGTCACAACAACACAAAGCAGCTATAAATTCTCTTGATAGACACACAAAATAGCGGGCACATCTATAGGCATTGCTTGAATAGAGAAATTACGAGCGCATCTAATAGCATGTCTAATAGCTCGTCTATTTGCACGTGTATTGACACGTCTATTTGCGCGACTACACTGAGAAAATATGGGCCCGTCTAACACTGCGTTTGTCAATGTGTCTATTTGTGCATGTATTAGCGTGTCCACACTGAGAATTAGACGCATATTTAGACGCAAAGAAGAGACTACAGAAAGTGAGATTTTGGTGTACATCACTGCTTTCCAAACATTGCCCATGATTACCAAAGCACATAAATTTAACAAAAACATCAATGCTTTTTTGCAAGCCCACATATACAAGAATTGAGGTGAGGAGAATGAGACAATATGTGAAATAGTTTTGCCAATATTAATGATGGGCTATGGTTCAATCTCATCCTTAATGAGATCAACCCTTGCCAAACTATCTACTTCAAAATCCAAACAAGTGTTTAGATCTACAAATACATTCAACCCACTACTACTTGTGCTACTCATGTGCTCATCAAAATCAGCATTACCAATGGTCATCCTCATGGGTAATGGCCTCAATATCTGTATCTCCTATCTCATGATCATCCTCCTCTTTCGTATCATGGTCATCATCACATCCATGGCCATGATCATCCTCCATATGCTCCATATTAGTAAATGTACTATACATCACTTTGGAACATGGCATAATAGGTATGACATGCCACCATTTGTTATTATCCACCATTGGTTGATAGACAACCTAATTCAAACACAAATACAATCATGTTATTTTCCTTGCATCAAAGGTATCAAATGTTTAAAAGTGAGCATTTTTATATGTGTGCACAGTACCTGTTCACATTGTTGCAGTAGTACTAGTGTGTCCTTCCTACTTTGCCAAAACTTTATGGAGTCAATAGTTACAAAGCCACTTGCATAGTGTTTGATTGTTCCATTAGGGCCTCTTTCCACCATGTCCTTAAACCACTTTACATCCAAAACATACACAAAGAAGCATCGAAAGTCAAGCTTAATAATATCTTGGATTATGCCACAATAATTATCCATGGCTCCATTGTCTCCCTCAAAGCTAGCAATGATGTCTCAATCTTGTGTGTTTCTCTTATCATCAATCCGTTGTGTTCAAAAATGCTTGCCCTCACACCATATAGCATTGAACATAGTGCACTACACCGAGAAAAAATCAATTAAATAAGCAATTTAAATTATTGAAAGCTCCTAACTTATGCATAACATTCTATATACAGACCTTGCTCATGCATCCCCTAGCATACTCCCATTCTTCCATTGTGATATGCATCCCCTCGTCTTTCCACATGAATATCCTTTGGAAGTGCTCTTAGATACTAAGGGTATGGCACACGAGATCTGTGGTGTGTTTGAAAGAGGGCCCTTTCTTATTATCTTCTTGCCTTTGCATCCTCATATCTTGTCACATCTTTTCATCACATCACTATTAAGCACACAATAGAGGTTGATACTATTATGCAACTCTGTGTCTATTACTTTGTTGCTTCCTTTCCCTTGAGGCACAATAGAGGTCATCCTTAGGTCTTCATCATCTCTCCATAGTCGTGGGAGAGAGCTATCCACATCAACAAGAAACTCAGAAATATATACAAGTGACTCTTCTACCAACCAACCCTCGGCCATGCTACCTTCGGGTCTTGCATTTTGTCTCATGAAGCCCTTTAAGGTCTTCATGAAGCGCTCGAGGAAGAACAACCATCGTGCATGTATAGTACCGCATATAGCAATCTCATCCACCAAATGCACTATAAGATGTAGTTGGCTTGTGAGAATAGAATGTGGAAATGTCTCCTCCACTAAACAAACCACCTCCACTGACATAACTCGAGCATTCTCAAGCGTGATGGGATCTATTTCCTTTGAGCTCACATACCTAGAAATGAAAAAGTACACCATATTAGCAATATGAACACCTTGCATGGAGCATTGATATGCATCATATTTTGTATCATGTAAAGTACCTCACAAGCTCGCCCATCTTGTAAATGCAATCCTTCACGTCCTTCGATGCACTACAAGAAATTCTAGTAGGTAGTATGAACTGAACCCATGAGGAGGTGGTTGATTAGTTGCTTATAATTATTCACTCACAAAATTGAAAGGAAAAAGATATTATGCACATAAAATACTTACTTGGAGCATCTTGTGCCAATCATGGGGAAGTAGCAAGCTAAGGGTGTCCACTTTTTGTTCACTCCCCAATCCTTAGGAGGTGGAAAAACAAGGTTTTTAGCACACAAAAATGCAAATCTCACTTACTTCCCTATGGATCTATCTTTGAAGTCTTTTGACACAACATCACACTTGCTATTGTGCATACAATCGAATAGTTTGATCGAAAATTTGATGCACACACAAAAAATTTCTTTGTGTCACACAACATGGTTCCAGGGTGGTCACACCTTTGTCACGAATAGAGAGTGTTATATTAAATTCTAAATTTCTCACTCATTTTAGATTAAATGTTATTGAAACTTTGTAAGTGGTATGTAGAGCTTAACTTGATTTATTGGTAATTTTTTGAATGATTTATCTAATTATAAATAATTATTTATAATAAATAAAGTCATAAAATACATGCATTTTAGTAGCACACCACATTTTTTTAGTATTTTGAATAATTAAGCAAATCCAATTCAGTGGAAGGTTAGTAGGCACATAAGGGTGTGCGGTTGAATCATCAAATCCCAAATCCAATGGTTAGATTTAGGAAAATTGAAGTTTAATTTTTACTTTTACTCCTCAGAGGATCAATAAAGAATATTAAAAATAAATCTCGTAATTCTCAAACATGACCAAACATTTCAAAAATGTCAATATTTTTAGTTCTCTGCATTTTGGTTAAATTTGAGTAAGGGAAACATACGATATGGCCTCCAAGAGTGAATTCTCCCTTTTGTGGGGAAAAAAGGGCCACCCAAGCCTAATACCAAGACAAGGTAGGCTTGGTATTAGGCTTGGTGAGGTAGGCTAGGAGCATCATCGACCCTAGTGGCAAGCCTTTGGGGTGTGCATGATGCCCATGCGGAAGGTTGAGTCATCTATTTTTGCCTTGCAACCATGCCACATTGTTAGATCGCATGGTGCCATGTCATTAAGGAGATGTGACATCACTCCTTGCCATGTCACCTTACATTGCCACACGTGCTGCCACATCAGCCACATGTGCTACCTCATCATTCCACATCATAGGAACTCCTGGAGCCATGTCATCACACCTTGCCACCTTGGCATACCTCGTCAACCTTGCCACATCACCAATCCCTCCACCTCAATTTGCCATGTCAATCTACCACCTCATGAATGCCAACTCATCATGCCACATCACATTTCCATGTCATGGAAGAGACTCATATATTCCACACCATATTGCCACATCATGACCATGCATGGTGCCACATCAGCCACATGTATACACATCACGATGTGCGAGGCATAGAATACCTCGATCGAGGTATATGACCTACGTGAGGCAGAGAATACCTCGATCGAGGTATATGACCGAGGGGTATGTACTATGACCGAGGGGTATGTACCTCAATCGAGGTTTATACCTACATGAGGCATTGAATACCTCGATCGAGGTATATGACCTAGGCATAGCATACCTCAATCGAGGTATTTGTAGGTACAAAACTGGAATAAAATCAAACAATGCAAATATTCGAAATTAACGTTGGATTCTAGCCAATTAGTTTCAATCTTAACACCTTCTCCACCAATAATAATGAAGAGCAATCTAAGAGCAATCTAGTGGATGAGTTGAGGCTCTCTATAAGATACCACGTTTTGGTTCATTTCACCCATTCTTAGCCATTCTTGCCTCCTCATCACTTTGTCACACCTTCCATCCTACTTTCATTGAGAATGGGTTTTGAAAGCCATAGAGCTAGTAGACGTGAAAGATGTAGGAACCCCCCCAAATCTCATTGACGAGGAGCGCAAGCGGAAGGCTCGTGAGCGCAAGAGAGCCTCTAGAGCTAGAGCTCGTGCTGCCACCACCGATCCACCTCCACCTCTACCTCTACATCCCACCTCCACCTCCACCTCCACCCCCACCCCCACCCCCACCTCCATTGTCCCCCCATCCTGATCCCCGCTCCCCTACCTCCAGCCTCTGCCCTTCCCCTAGCCACCTGCATTTTGGCCTCCACCTCTACCTCTTCCCCCTCCACCCTCCCCCCTCCCCCTCCCCCTCCCCCCGTTCCCCTTGGTGCCTCCCTTCCCCCGTCCAACCTACCACCTCCCATTGATCCCCTTGCCCCACCTTGCAGCAGCAGTGTTGCTTCACGACGTGACTTGCCGAAGTCCACTATCCGTCGTCGTACTAGCAAGATTGTGCACTCTTTTTTTTGTGGCCTCATGCCAGCTTCGCAGTCTTCTTTTCTCATGTCCCTGATTGATCACCCTGACTTGGTAGAGTGTAGGAGGCTTGCTGGTCTTGGTGCACGTAGAGATAGGGTTGTATGTAGCGAGGTCCTTAGTAGTGTTCGACATTCCTATGCTTCTATTAAGCATAGGAACTCCAGTGATGCCTTGGCAGCATGTCATTCTATTGTGGCTGCCATTAGTAGACCTCATATGATAGGCCATGTGCGTACCGCTTCACGTCTTCTTCAGATTGCACCGCGCACATTACGAGTAGGCATGATTAGGAGGCAGAGTCTAGAGGATAGTGAGACTGATGCTCTTTGGGCTTCAAGTGGTCATGCACCTCGCAGCGATCGATTGTTGGATGATTCCACTAGGTCCTTCATACAACAGTTTTTGGAGGAGCATTGCAGAGCATCCCCGGTGTTCAAGAAGGCATTGTGAAAGAGGGTGTCATGCGGTGTGTACATTGAGCATGGTGCATGTTTTTTGGAGTGTACCCAGATTGAGTTGTACACTCAGTTTGTAGAGGCACACTCAGAGTTCAGGATTGGGCAGAGGTCATTTGAGTGATGCAGGCCATGGTTTGTTGATGCTCTCAGGAGCATGACACATGCTGTTGTCGCTACCATGTGGATTTTTTATTGATGTATGACATATTCCATTCCTTTGATGGTCATAGGGGAGTGGTTCCTACTAGCCCTCACGACTTCATTTATTCCATATTGTGTACACGAGATGGTGATGCTTTATTCCACTCCCTTGATTGTGTGGAAGGCACGTGTACTTTGTGTGGTGACTTTGCTAGAGTGCCACGAGTTGCACTAGATACTTGTGATGTGCAGATGGTTCGTTGGCAGCAGTATGAGTACGGTACCTTGACATTAGATGGTGGTGCATAGTCAAGGAGGTTGCAGCTTGTGGGGAAGGAGACACCACGTGTTGTATTCATTGATAGTTTTTGAGGGAAGCTGTACCACTACATATGCCACGCGCACACTGTGAAATGGGAGGATCATCAGTTCCATGCATGTTTGAGGACATTTCCTACAGGGGTTGTTGTCTCAGTGGTGGACTTTGCAGAGAATCACCTTTGCACCACAGCATGAGATCCAATCAGAGTATTATTTCTCCGAACAAGTGACGTGTGATTGAGTATTGACTTTTTCCCTGCCTCATTATATTGAATTATTTCAATAGTCATATTTTTTTTCAATGCCATATTAAAGGTTGCTATATTTGTGCACATTAGCTATTGTCATGCACAGGCTCATGTGGATGGCATTGATAGCACCATGGACTCACGCGTCATTGTGCGAGAGTATCACTTCTACATTAGTGATGATCGATCGCATGATGCCCATTTTGTGCAGCATTTCTTCACTTTGCATGATAGTTTCTTGAGGGATCATGGTGTCACATGGCTTGGCTATCTTGTATGAAGTTAGACCTGGCTCCACAATCAAACATGGCTCTCTTTGAATCGATGTGTTTCACATGAAAATGTCAGTCCTATGACCGCAATGCATTGTACTTTTACTATTAAAAATAATTCAAATGATGAGGTTGCATTTTATAGAGATTATATTCATGATTAACTTAAGTAAAGAAAAAATAAGAACCTTACATGTAGATCACATCCTCATGCAAACTCCCACTCTCGCTTGGTTACTATCTTTTGGCTCTATGAAGAGCTTGTTATAGCCAATTGTGTGACATGCCTTTTAGGAGAAGAGCAATGTCTTGTGGATATGGTTGTGTTTTCTTGTGCAAGGCTCTAAATATTCTCCACACATTTTCTCTTCCTATTTTGTTCTCTTTCATATTTCTGAATCCACTTTTGCATGCCCTTGCTATTGAGGATGAAAAACTTGTTTAATTTATCCCTCAGCTCTTTGCACATCTTTCTAGATTTGGTCAAACAGCTGTGGTGGTCAGTTCAAATCTGCTAGACAGTTTTATTGGTTCTGCAGATGGCACCATTAGACAGGCATTCCGATCACATGGAGCTACTTCAAGACAGGGCACGGTAAGGGAGAGCATGATGGTGCAGGTGCTTGCGTGAAGCATGCTTTGCATCGATACCAGTTGCGTCACAGTGCCGATTGCTTCAAGGATGCACATGATGTGGTGTGGTGGTGCAGCCAGCACTTATCCACTAGTGCTATCTCCTCATTTCAGTCGCATGACGATACAATGGTGAGCCGATATTTTTGGTCCGTGGACATTGGGAGTCTTGATCGGTCTAGGCCTTTTGATTGTCATTTAATAGTGTCTGGCACTCTTGATTTCCATTCCATCAGGAGCATAGGTGAGTCTCACCCCGCGATCTTTTCTCGATGGTTTGCATGTTTTTGCTCTGCATGCATTGATGATGATTGGGGAGGGTGCTCCATGATACCATGGGCCGATCCATGGGTACGGCGAGTGCTTTCTCCCTTCTAGCCTTGGGAGGAGGTACATGATGATCAGGATGCGGGATTTAGTTCCTCTAGAGATTATGATAAGCTTACAGATATTTTGCGTATTGGTGATATCTTCGCGGTTATTGCTTCGGAGGGCAATGAGGAGGGTGTGGATTATTACTTGTTGCGATGCTCTATGCTGAAGAGTGTGCTGAATGAGGATATAGTGGATGGGCATGGGATGCACTTCAATGCTCATAGCATGGTCGTAGGTGGCCACTATTTTTAGCAGATACAGAGGCGTGGTCGCTATATTGAGTTCCAGGAGTACATGGCGGATGAGGAGGCATACATGTATTCTCATCTTGTTGTTGCGATCAAGATTACTTTGAGTCATGTTCGCACTCGCAAGGCGACATCCACTTCATGATGGCACCTTGTAGTGGCGGATCACGAGAGCATACTTGCAACTATTGGCATGAGAGCTAATCTTGAGGAGTAGCACATTACATATCATATTTTTTGGAATCATCAGTTGATCAGATTGATTTTTATTGGGTATCACTAGTTGATTACACATTTTTGTATTCGATATGTATAAGCTCACTGTGTGACCATACCATTGTAATTTTCATGGACTCATATTTTGTATTTCACTTTGATGGTTGTATACACGTTCATACACATCATTGTATTAGATTCTATTTTATACATGATGTCCGATGTCTTCTCAATGGGATTTGTTGTATTTGTAAAACAAAAAATTGTTTCTTAGTAGTAATGTTGTAATTGCGTTTTGTGCTTTAGGACATTTTAAAAACGTGACTAAGAAAATTCGCACACGTACTAACAAAATATGCATGTGGACTTATCTATTGGTCCCTACTAGCATGACTACGTATGAAAAATGGTGCACGTACTAACAAAATACACATGTGGACATTTCTGTTGGGGATGAAACTTTGCACGACTCTTAGGTCACCCTTGACATACATCCATGCAAGATTTGGTCTCCAACTGATTTGGTATGCACCACGTGGAAGGTATAATGCATACTTTTTACAATCCCTACTAGCACGACTGTGGCAAAGCTATGGCGCACGTACTAACGAAATACGTGTGTGGACTGATCTGGAACTTCATGTATCCCAGATCAGCAAAATACTTGTCAATTCTACTGTACCAACTTCTAGGTGCTTGTTTTAAGCCGTAGAGACTTTTCTTGAGATGGCAAACCTTGTTCTCCTTTCCTGGTTCAACATAACCGGCTGGTTGTTGCACGTAGACTTCCTTGTCTAGATAACCATTGAGAAATGCATTCTTGACATCGAGCTGATACACATTCCATTTACTAAGTGTCGCTAGTGATATCAAGAACTGTATGGAATCCATCTTTGCTACTGGAGCATAAGTCTCATCATAATCTTGGCCATATTGTTGTGCAAATCCTTTTGCAACTAATCTGGCTTTGTATCTCTTAATACTGCCATCTAGATTGTACTTCACTTTGTATACCCGTTTGTTGGCTATGGCCTTCTTTCCTGGTGGAAGGTCGCATAATTCCCAAGTGTTATTTTTATACAAAGCATCCATTTCTTCATTCATAGCAGTTTGCCATTCTGGCTTATCTACTACGTCATCGAAGTACACTGGCTCTTCTGTAGCCATGATGGTAGTCATAAGAGCATAGTTGGTGGTTTCCATCTGAATTGCTTTGCCTTTCTGAGCATATTTCAATCTGGCTAGTGGTCTGCTTTCCCTAGTAGACTGTCTGAGCTGCTGTGGCGCTGCTTGGGGTGTTGCTAGCAATTCTTGCTCTTCTTCATCAACCTGTTCTGTAGATGACTGTGAAGTCGATGCTTCTATCTCCTGTGTAGGTGAGGTTTTCCATTCTAATTCCTCATCAAAGATTACATCTCTGGAGATAATGACTTTGCGGTTGATGGGATCATACAATTTGTATGCTTTGCTTTCTTCACTATAGCCAACCATGATGCATTTGCGTGACTTCGCATCCAATTTCCTGCAATGATCATCATGTATGTGGGCATATGCTATGCAACCAAATATGCGGAGATGCCCAATGCGTGGCTTGTGTCTAGTGAATGCTTCATAAGGAGTCATACCTTGTATCGGTTCGGTAGGAAGCCGATTAAGCAAGTAGTTAGCTGTAGCTATTGCTTCCGCCCAATACTGATTCGGAAGATTCTTTTCACTAAGCATTGCTCTAGCACTATCTGCGAAAGTCCCATTCTTCCTTTCAGCTCTTGCATTTTGCTGAAGAGTATCTGCACATGTGAATTGTCTTCGAATGCTGTGATTTTTGCAAAAGTTCATGAATGCTGAAGACATGTATTCACCTCCTCTGTCTGATCTCATGACCTTGATCTTTCTGCCTGTTTGGTTTTCTACCATGGCTTTGAATTCTTGAAATCTGGCAAACACTTCAGATTTCTCTTTTAGAAAGTAGACCCAACAATATTTGCTGTAGTCGTCGATGAAGGTCATGTAATAAAGTGAACCATTGATGCTGCGGGTCTGGGCATAACGCCATACATCTGTATGAATCAAATCAAGAATACCTCGTGCACGAGAGGTACTTCTGACAAAGTTGGTTCGCTTTTGTTTGCCGAAGCAGCATGCTTCACAAACCTTTCCAAGAAACTGTAGCTTCGGAATCCCAATTGCCATATTTTGATTCCTGAGATCTAACAAGTACTTGAAGTTGACATGACCATATCTCTTGTGCCATTTTGCAGATAGTGGCATCTGTTGCATTTGAGCTGACATGGCATGCTTATCTGGTACTGTAGCTAGAATCCTATATAAGCGTCTTTCCTTGACACCTTTTGCTACTAGCTGACCTCTTTTGGATTTGTCTCTGATAGTGCATTCATCACCATCGAAGATGACTTTGTAGTTGTGTTCTGTCATTTGACCTACTGACAAAAGGTTCTTGCTGAGCTTCAGAACATAGAGCACATCTTTGACTAATCCTTTTGTACCAGTGAAATTGTTCATAGGGATAACACCTATCTCTTGAACCGGATTCGGTGTATTGTCTGCTGTGTAGATGACATTCTTTTGACCTTCTAATGGCTTCATTTCTGTGAACCATTCCTGATGATTTGTCATATGAGATGATGCACCGCTGTCGATGTACCAAGGATCCTGTTCCACTTGGTCGACTTGATAGCTGGAATCCTCTTTGGGATTGAAATCAGTGTCTAGGTGCATTGTATCAGTCTGATGCAATTGCTCACTTGCAAGAAACATATTTCCATGTTCATTTGCAAAATGACTGTGACTATAATGTCCACCACGATGATTTCCTCTTCCTCGGGAATTCCCTCGATTACTGCTGGATTGACCGCCTTGGTCATACTGCTTCTTGCGGCAATCTCTTTCATAGTGTCCAAACTTGTGACAGTTTTTGCACTGGATGTTTGACACATTGGTGGATGCATTCCCTCGTCCTTGGAATCTTCCTCGGTTGGAATGATTTCCTCTTTGCTGATTTTGATGTTGCTGAGGATGATGCTGGTGCTGATGCTGATTCTGACTTTGATTTTGTTGATGATGACCACTTTTCTGGTATGATCTACCTCTGTTTCTGCCTTTGCCTCTGCTTCTGTCTGAAGCTATGAATGCCTGATCATTAGAATGACCTTTACGTGCTTGAATGGCCTCAGTCCTGAGTTCTTCACCAAGTAGAACTAACTGAAGTTCTTCTAGTGTTGGAATTTGCCGTTGGATGGAAATACTCTGGACTAGATTCTCATATCCTTCTCCTAGTCCATTCAGGATTACTTGAACCATTTTTGTGGGATTCATAGTCTCTCCTGCTGCTGCAAGTTGATTGTTGTAGTCTTTGATGCGGAGTACATAAGCATGACCGGTTTCATTGCTATTGCGGAAACTCTGGTTGATCTGGTTTCTCAGGGTGAGAATCCTGGATGTGTTCTTGGATTCATAGAGAGCTGCGAACATATCCCATGCTTCTTTTGATGTCTTGACTGTGTTGAGCTGTCCTAGCATGACATCTTGTACATTCTGCTTGATCAAGTGATAGGCATACTTGTCTTTCTTATCCCATTCTGCTTGAGCTCGGGCAATGGCAGGATCTGCTACTACTGGTGTGGAAACTGATGGTGTAGATGTAGATCCCGTTGTAGATTCTGTTGCTGGTGCTATGACAACAGATGGAGTAGAGCTACTGGTGGCTGGATCGGCCAATGGTCTAGGTGTAGACCCATCGACATACTCCCATTTGTCCTGAAGCACAAGAATGGTCTCCATTCGGTATTTCCATGTACCGTAATTGGAGTTGTCTAACTTAGTAGATGCCTCCAGATTGAGGTTGCTAGTCGACATAGTGCAAACAATGTACTCAAAAAGTGTCTTGGAAAACTCTGTATGAATCAACTGCAAATACACTGAAGATGCCAAGTGAAATCTCTGTACCATCGGTGAAGATAGAACTGCAGTATATAAGATCTGATCTGTGTTACAAGGCTTGTGGCAATGATGCCGGGAATAGCCAAGAGGCTTTACAAGGCTGAAAAATGATGTGCACGATGCCGTGAGATAGCCAAATAGGCTTTACAATGGTGGCATGTGTGTGTGAAATCAAGTGTTATATGCCCACTGAATCAAGCTGCAATGCCTCTGAACTCTGAAGTCTGCTCATTGAACTGATGAACGTAAGGTTTCAGGTAATGTAATGATGTGAAATCGGATGTGAGCGTATGGACTGACTCCGAGTAGGTACTAGTTGGGAATTTCGGGCATGGCTTAGATTGGCAACTTGGGGAATTCAAAGCGTCCCCTCTATGGCGATCTAGTCTACTCTGATCTAGATCTAAACTAACCGTCGATCGATGAAAGAGCAGCAAATAATTCCTTTTCTTTTGTTCTTTTTATGTGCTGGGTCAGATGCGCCGATGTAGAGGCAAATGTGCGTGAAGGAGGTGGTTTTGTCGGCGAGACTCAAATGTGAGTGTAACTTGCATCGAAATGTGCACATGATGTAATGAGCGCGTAGAGCACGAAAAACCGAGCGACTTTTCTTTTTGGAGCACCCTCAAATTCTTCCTGGATCAAGAGATATGACTTGATCTACGTGGAGGGGCAAAAGGAGTGCAAATGGTGCTCAATGATGATGTGTCACTATGTGTCACATGCAATGATGATGTGGCACTATGCCTAGCAAGAGGTGTGCCAGTGAAGCTCTGTGCTGAGGTGGCAATTGTGTGCACATGCAGTGTGTGCACAGTGTGCTTGACAAGGGACTGTGCCTGTAGAGGGTCAGTGCTGACTGGACTGCTGAGGTGGTAGAGGTGACGTGGTAGTGATGACGTGGCCTGGTGATGTGGCCTGGTGACGTGTCATTGATGATGTGGTAGGTGATGTGGCTGATGATGTGTTAGGTGATGTGGCAATTGGTGATGATGTGGCAATCGATGATGATGTGGCAGTCGGTGATGATGTGGCCTGATGATGTGGATTGCTGATGTGTCAATGCTGACGTGGTAGTGTGGATAGGCTGATGACATGGCAGATAGGATTGACACGTGGCAGATAGGATTGACACGTGGCAGATAGGATTGACGTGGCGCACGGCCCACGTGTCACACTGTGGGAAGCCGGAATCTAACAAGATTCGAACGAAATCTTCCAGATTCTGTCGTCTTCTCCGTTGAGTCGTTGCTGGCGCGCTAGAAAGGCAGTCGGAAGTCGTTTGGTTGGGCTGCGCTGCTCTTCGTTTCCGCTCGTTGAAGAAGTCGTTGGCGAAAAAGCTATCCTTGCGCAGTCGGAGCCATGAAGCGGGTTGGAACCATTGGACCGAAACTGTTGTGAGGCGTTGCTTGGAGGGCCGGTGTAGAGGCTCTGTTGGAGAGGCTTGCATGTAGTTGGTCATCAAAGATGGTGCTGGAGCCTGGCTTGTAGGGGGCAGCCATTGAAGACGCTGGGCTTTGGAGCTACGTAGTCGTTCGGATGGAGCTTGTTGTTATTTGTTGGTGCAAGCAATCGAGTAGACTACTAAGCCGCCTTGGAGGGCGACGTTCGAAAGGCTGAGCACTATGAGGAGATGGTGGCCTTAGGAGTAGTCGATGGAGCAGGGACCTCTGATTGCTTTGGCCATTGGTGAAGCTTCCGTTGATGGTTTTCATACATAGTCGTGCTAGTAGGGATTGTAAAAATGTACGCATTGTACCTTCCACGTGGTGCATACCAAATCAGTTCGAGACCAAATCTTACGTGGATGTACGTCTAGGATAGTCTAAGAGCTGTGTGAAGTTTTATCCCCAACAGATAAGTCCACATGCATATTTTGTTAGTACATGCGCCATTTTTCTCACGTAGTCGTGCTAGTAGGGATTGTAAAAATGTACGCATTATACCTTCCACATGGCACATACCAAATCAGTTGGAGACCAGTGGATGTATGTCTAGGGTGGCCTAAGAGTCATGCGAAGTTTCATTCCCAACAGATAAGTCCACACGCATATTTTGTTAGTACGTGCACCATAGCTTTGCCGCAGGATCACGGGCTGAGCAGACGAGGAAAGAGGAAGGAGAGGGAGCTGCATGGGGAGGGGGGGCGGGTCAGGGGTTGTCAGCATAGGCGGTTGAGGTCTTAAGCCTAGCTTTGTGCTTGCGGAGCACTCAGGTAGAATAGAGTAGAATACGAACTCAATCTCGCTCTCAATACTAGCAGATATCTTTGAGATGAAAGCTCTTCACCCTTGCAATGAAACTCTTTCAAAAAAACTCTCAATGAAACCTCTTCTCTCACAAGAAGCAATGAACCACATGAATAGTTCAGAGAATCTCTCTCAATGAAGAACTCTCAAAATGGAGTTGAATGGATGGGAATTTTCTCTCAACGGAAGTGAAGGGAAGAATCTCACAATCACTCAAGAGAACTCTCAATCTCACAATCTCTCTCGCACTCTCAAGAATCTTAATGTCTCAGCGGAAGACAAGGAAGCTCTGATACCATGACAAAATATGAAGAGGGGAGAGGAGAAGAGTGGAGATGAGGAGAGAGGGCACAGCTAGAGAGCACACCACAAATGACTAACTGTACACTAGAATTAGTTGAAAAAATAGAATATATACAAACCCTTTTAGGGTTAGGGTTAGGGGATCTAACCCTTTCCTTTATAGCACTCTATAAGGTTAGTGCTATGCACATATGATCACGTGATGGTGCTATGCACACATGATCACATGATGTTGAGCGTGAACTCTCAACAGGTATAATGCGTACATTTTTATGATCCCTACTAGCACGACTAAACCCTAAACCCTAAACCTTGTTGGGGATGAAACTTCACACGGCTCTTAGGCTACCTTAGATGTACATCCATGCAAGATTTGGTGTCCAACTGATTTGGTATGCACCACGTGGAAGGTATAATGCGTACATTTTTACAATCCCTACTAGCACGACTAAATGCTAAACCCTAAACCCTAAACCTTGTTGGGGATGAAACTTCACACGGCTCTTAGGCTACCCTAGACGTACATCCATGCAAGATTTGGTCTCTAACTGATTTGGTATGCGCCACGTGGAAGGTATAATGCGTACATTTTTACAATCCCTACTAGCACGACTAAACCCTAAACCCTAAACCCTAAACCCTATTGGGGATGAAACTTCACACGGCTCTTAGGCTACCTTAGACGTACATTCACGCAAGATTTGGTCTCCAATTGAATTGGTATGTGCCATGTGGAAGGTATAATGCGTACATTTTTACAATCCCTACTAGCACGACTAAACCCTAAACCCTAAACCCTGTTGGGGATGAAACTTCACACATCTCTTAGGCTACCCTAGACTTACATCCATGCAAGATTTGGTCTCCAACTAATTTGGTATGTGCCACGTGGAAGGTATAATGCGTACATTTTTATAATCCCTACTAGCACGACTAAACCCTAAACCCTAAACCCTGTTGGGGATGAAACTTCACACGGCTCTTAGGCTACCATAGACGTACATCCACGCAAGATTTGGTCTCTAACTGATTTGGTATGCGCCACGTGGAAGGTATAATGCATACATTTTTATAATCCCTACTAGCACGACTAAACCCTAATCCCTAAACCCTAAATCTTGTTGGGGATGAAACTTCACATGACTCGTAGGCTAGTCTAGA
Source organism: Dipteris shenzhenensis (assembly GCF_047967505.1). NCBI lineage: Eukaryota > Viridiplantae > Streptophyta > Polypodiopsida > Gleicheniales > Dipteridaceae > Dipteris > Dipteris shenzhenensis. The sequence goes on along the minus strand of NC_141607.1, from coordinate 49,424,167 downwards.
CGTACATCCACGCAAGATTTGGTCTCCAACTGATTTGGTATGTGCCACGTGGAAGGTATAATGCGTACATTTTTATAATCCCTACTAGCACGACTAAACCCTAAACCCTGCTGGGGATGAAACTTCACACGGCTCTTAGGCTACCCTAGACGTACATCCACATAAGATTTGGTCTCCAACTGATTTGGTATGCGCCATGTGGAAGGTATAATGCATACATTTTTACAATCCCTACTAGCACGACTAAATTCTAAACCCTATTGGGGATGAAACTTCACACGGCTCTTAGGCTACCCTAGATGTACATCCACATAAGATTTGGTCTCCAACTAATTTGGTATGCACCACGTGGAAGGTATAATGTGTACATTTTTGCAAGCACTCCCTACTAGTGAATTGCATATGAAAAATGGCGCACGTACTAATCAAATACGCACTGTTGGGGATTAAACTTTGCATGGCTCTTAGGCTACCCTAGATGTACATCCATGCAAGATTTGGTCTCCAACTGATTTGGTATGCGCCACGTGGAAGGTATAATGCATACATCCACGCAAGATTTGGTCTCCAACTAATTTCATATGTGCCATGTGGAAGGTCGATCCTATGGCGAGATGGATCACGACTAATATGTCTTAACTGCAAAATATAGTGCTCCACATGATGGTATGCTATGCGTGTCCGAATCCTCTGCTCCTCCAAATCTGCCTCTAATAGTTGTACACGAGGCTCCATATCCTGTCGCAATAGATGTGCCTGCAATGCAAACATGTTGCCTACATGGTGAGAATCAACCAAAAAACTTTAGTTCAAAACACGCTACAAAAAAATAAACTAAAATAATCAGAATAACTAACCTCATCCCTAGACTCAGCCAACAATGCCTCCAACTCTGCAATCCGTGCGTCTCGAGTCTCCAACTCATGTTGAGGCAATGTAGATGTGGGAGGTGGTGTAGATGTGGGAGGTGGGGGAGGTGGAATCGAAAGTGATCTCGATAGGGCAGAGACCATGTGGTGCAAGGATGATGCCACTGAATGAACATCCCCCCTAATCCATCCTCCAACAACTCGCAATGCCGGTGCAGGGATAGTGTGCAACTCTGGTGCCTCGTGTCAATGCCGAACACTTGCAGTCTGACGCTCCTGACGCCCCATCCTACCATGTCCCGCTCCTGATCCTGGACGGGTACTAAGGTAGTCTACCTGATGACCAAGCACAAACTCAGCGTATAGCTGCATGGAAAATGACCTGGCTATCTGACGCTTGTGAGGCAATCGACCACCATTTGCAACGAGACATCTCGGATAAATGTGTGTTGCTATGATGGGGTGCCTACAATGTAAAATATGCAAGGGCATCCCTGATCGTGGTTGCATCGCCTCAGTGTGACCATCCCAAAACATATCCTCTAAGGCCTGCCTGTGAGGTGACTTAGACTCAAACAACTATCAAATGGCTCTCCAATCCAAGCCATGACCAGTGATCTCTGCCTCAGCCTGTGCCTGAAAGCTATCCACAACATCCTCAACTATGTTCAATCGACCCAGAGCCTCAATAACTGAATCTAGACTTGAAACCAAGTGAGGGGGTGCCCTAGCATCCTGCAGTGCCCTCATCTCAGCTCTCAGAATCTCTATCTGCATACGAATAGTGGTGCCAGAACCTGTGCGCTGGTGGCTAGCGCATGCACAAAAAAAACACATGGAAATTAATATTCTATTTGGGTAATGAAAATAATATTATATTCAATATGACTTATAATCTATTTACGTAATGAAAACTATTTGTACGTACTCCTTGATGAGGTAGGATGTCGTTGGGATCATCCTATGCACCTACTGGTAGATGGGCCAAATGTGTGGCTCAATATTATGTTTATCAATCTCAATATTATTAAAAATTCTTAATTTTGATTAAAATTTTTTCAAACTCTAGTTGTTGCATTTTTAAACTTAGATATCTCAAATATTTTTTCCTTATATGTTTTCCTTTTTTTACTTTTTATCCAAATACGCTTATGCATCTAACCACTCTAGTGTTGGGGTCTTTGCCATATGGCCAAGCAAAACAATAGATGTTCTACATGGGTAGCACAATGTCTTAGTAGGGTGGTGTTGCATGTGGGCAATCATCCTCGAATGATGCATCATTGGATAGACTTCATTCATCCCATGCTCAATTGAGGCTGGAAAGTAGAAAATGCATTTCCAATTTCATTTGACCCCCAAGTGAATGGTGTGAATGAAGCCAAGTTACTACGCTTTGGGCCATGCTATACTAAGGTTAGAAATAGAAGATACATTTTCGTCATTATGTGAGCCTCAAAAGTGAGAGGATGTAGGTGGGCGCCAGGTGGGAAGGAATGAGTTACTTTGCTGAAGACATGAAAGAAAAAATCATTTTGCTAATATAAGGGAGAAACTCACATACCACATGCTCACCACATGACATTGAATATTGCTTGCTCTTTTATCCCAAGGATGATGAGGACATGATTAGCTATGTTGGGATACATTTTTAAGATAATGCCCATGTGGTGTGGTATTTTAGGGATAATGCCCATGTGGTGTTTTATACAGCCTACTTACTCTACCTAAATTATGAAACAACTCTTAACCAACTATATAATCTATAATATTCCACATAAAGATAGATAAATGCACACCGCTACCTTAAACTCTTATTTTCTTTTTTTTTTAAAAGATGATTTTGAAGACTAAAATTCAAACGTTTTTTTCTTTAAATAAAAATAGCACCAATTTGAAAAATTACATAAAACCTACACTAATCTCTCTTTTTTTAAATAGATGAATTTAGAAAACATAAAGATATACATTTTCACATTTTAAATAAAAAATTACGTAATTAAAAAAAATTATTTAAAAAAACTTTAAAATGCATTTGAAATTTTGAAATATTTTATAATTAGATTACATATTCCTATAAACTAAAATAATATAAAAGCTACTTTAAACTCTTATTTTCTTTTTTTTAATAGATGATTTCTAAAAACAAAATTTAAATGTTATATTTAATTTAAAACTTCAATAATTTATAAACTTCAGTTATAAAATTTTTTTAATAGATGATTTTAAAAAACAAATTATATACTTTTTGATATTTAAATAAAAACTTCATTAACTTAAATAACTTACATAACATAAAAGTTACCTTAAACTCTTATTTTCTTTTTTTTTAAAAAGATCATTTTTAAAAATAAAATTTAAACGTTTTTTTATTTAACTAAAAATAACACTAATTTAAAAAATATCTTTAATCGATTTTTTTAAAAAGATGATTTTAAAAAACAAAATATATACATTTTCACATTTTAAATAAAAAATTACGTAATTCTAAAAATAATTTAAAAAAACTTTAAAATGCATTTTGAATTTAGAAATATTTTATAATTATTCCTATAAACTAAAATTTAAATGTTATATTTAATTCAAAACTTCACTAATTTAAAAAATAACATGCAAACTACTTTAATCTCTTTTTTTTTAATAGATGATTTTAAAAAACAAAATATATACTTTCTGACATTTAAATAAAAACTTCACTAACTTAAATAACATAAAAGCTACCTTAAACTCTTATTTTCTTTTTTTAAAAAAGATGATTTTTAAAACTAAAATTTAAACATTTTTTTATTTAAATAAAAATAGCACCAATTTGAAAAATAACATAAAACCTACTTTAATATCTCTTTTTTTAAATAGATGAATTCAAAAACAAAATATATACATTTTCACATTTTAAAGAAAAAATTACGTAATTAAAAAAAATTATTAAAAAAATTTTTAAAATGCATTTGAAATTTTGAAATATTTTATAATTACATTACATTTTTCTATAAACTAAAATAATATAAAAGCTACTTTAAACTCTTATTTTCTTTTTTTTAATAGATAATTTCTAAAAACAAAATTTAAACGTTATATTTAATTCAAAACTTCAGTAATTTATAAACTTCAATTATATTTTTTTCTTTATAGATGATTTTAATAAACAAATTATATACTTTTTCACATTTAAATAAAAACTTCACTAACTTAAATAACTTACATAACATAAAAGTTACCTTAAACTCTTATTTTCTTTTTTTTTCAAAGATCATTTTTAAAAATAAAATTTAATATAAAACATGTATTCTGTGTGTGTGTGTGGCACTTCATCTCACCAACCTGAGTGGTCCGTGGGTCACACTTTGTCAAGAGATAGCTACACGTATGGAGGTAAATGTGAGGCTGCCTATGGAGGATGCCTCACCCATCACAGCAGACATTGGGAGGTACATGAAGTTGGTCAACAGTCTCATCTATCTGTGTAACACCAGACTGGACATCAGTTTTGCTATTGGCGTTTTGAGCAGGTTCTCTAATAAGCCTCGGGAGAATCATTGGAATTGTGATAGCAAAGAGAATGTTGCATACATCTTTACCAAACCACTTGGTAAAGAGCTATTAGAGAAACACTGACTAATAGCACTAATTTAAAAAATAACTTTAATCTCTTTTTTTTAAAAGATGATTTGAAAAAACAAAATATTTACATTTTCACATTTTAAATAAAAATGTCGTAATTCCAAAAAAAAAAAAAACTTTAAAATGCATTTGAAATTTAGAAATATTTTATAATTATTCCTATAAACTAAAATTTAAATAAATTTTAGCAAAAAAAAATGCTACATAAAAAAAACCTTACCTGGACTCTCCCGCTCCGTCCATCTCTGTCGTTGTCCATCGGTCGCTCTCCGTCGCTGTCGTAATTCCGTCGACCTCCTGCAAATCCGAAATCGGTCGATGAGGAGGAGCTCGATCGAGGTATGAAGAATGAGGGGGGGTCCCTCTCTTTATATAAGAAAATTTAGGGTTTCCCTACCTCGATCAAGGTATTTCACATGCAACATACATATCGATCCATCATACCTTGATCGAGGTATAGACATGCCATGATACATCGATCGAGGTATTTTACATGCCATATATACATCGCTCTGTCATACCTCTATACCTCGATCGAGGTATTTGATATGCCCCATACACATCGGTACATCTACCGCGATCGAGGTATGGACCTGCCATGATACCTCGATCGAGGTATGTCATCAGCCAGTTAGATGCTACATATCTCGATTGACGTATTCGACATGCGGCCAAGTCATCGGTCCAGCATACCTCGATTGAGGTATGTCAATTGCCCTGTCGGATGGCACATACCTCGATCGAGGTATAGCTAGACATGCCACAATACCTCGATCGAGGTATAGCTGGATTGCTACGATACCTCGAACGAGGTATAGGTGGCATGCCAGGAGACCTCGATCGAGGTATAGGCTCGGTTCGGTGAAAAAAGTCTAGGACCTCGATCGAGGTATCGGCTTGGCTCGGTTGTCCTCGTGTGTGATTTTCATTGGAGATAATACCTCGATCGAGGTATTGCAGACCGAAGAAAGACCTTTGTATTTTTACTCGAGCGGGTGTCACACTCACCCGAAAGTGGTCCGGAAGTGGACACCCTTAGCTTGCTACCACCCCATGAGATTTCAAGCCATATAATTGCTCTACACCTCTTTTCTTGCTCTTTGTAAAGGCTCCCTTCAAACACCTCATGCATCCAGTGGGAGTACGAATTGTAGTAATAGTGCACTTCACCGTCGCCATCTCTAGCTTTGATAACCTCCATGGTGCACGAGGTAAAAAAACATGCCCATTTGGTCTCTCTTATGGCCAAGGTTCATGCATCCTGCCTGTGGTACATAGATCCTCCCTTATGCCTATGGAATCTCGTGTCCCATTCAAATGCTCCCAAATGGTAGATGCCACATTCTTGAAGATATGCATGGGATCAAGCATGTGATTGATCTTGAGGTGGGACCAATATGGTAAATGATAAAAGATGGAGTATCTAAACAAAAGCTGGTGTTAGCGAGCAATCTTTATTTCCAGCCGATATAGCACACAATAGTTACAAACCCTTACCAGCTCATGCCAAGTGGTGGAGGAGTCATGGAACCGTCCCAAATTCTCATCCAATCTCCCGCAGTGAGTGATTGTGGGAGGACTTCATTCCAAGGGGCAACATATCTAGGATGATCAGGTGGGAGAAATCGATGGTGATTCTCATAGATGACCTTATTCAATGCATCTGGCCCATGAGGCAACTAGCGAAGGACCACAAATAGGACATGCATGGTAACCCGATGTAGTGAGACCTGAACAATAGATGCAATTAAGAGTTCAAGGTGGGTTTAGGGTGCCACATCCTTTGCCTATTCATAATTAGAAGTGCAATGCTTACCTGAATACTCGCCATAGCCTGGGAAGTCATGCATCATCCACATCAAGACCGCTTTGCAGTTAAAGTCTCATGACGAGGGAAATATGAGCATCAATGACTACCACATGAAGGTGAAGAAAATTGCAGATGCACTTGCTTCCATTGGTTCGCTAGTGGAAGATGATGATCTAGTTACTGTGACCTTGAATGGTCTAGGAAAGGATTATGCACAGTTTCGGACATCCATTGCCGTCCATGAAAAATTTCCTGATTTTGAGGAGTTGTTTGCTCTTCTAATTTCTGAAGAGCAGACAAATGGTGGTGCATCTTCTGCAGGAGGAACTTCAAAAGAAACTGTCTTCTACTCAAATGCTGGAAGAGGTAGAGGCAGAGGTAGAGGAGGCCGATCTGGAGGCCATGGTAGAAATCAGAATATGCAGCAAACTCAAGAAAACCAGTCTTTTGGCGGAGGACATGGTAACTCTAGAGGCAGGGGGAGCCAAAGAGGTCATGGTGGATGGCAGAGAGGCCAAAATGTAAATAGCAATGTTGAATGCTACTATTGTGGTAAAATGGGTCATATGGCTAAAGACTGCTACAAAAAGCAGAATGACATTATGAATGGAAAATTGTAGCAAGGCAATTATGCATCCTCTAGTAGACAGGGTGATGACAGAAATGAGCATTTATTTATGGTGCAGCACATGACCAATTCTATGGCAAGTACAGAAGAAAGTAATGATGTGTGGTATGTTGACTGAGGTGCATCAAACCACATGACAAGTCATGTAGAATGGATGCAGGATGCAAGGAAAATGGAAAGACCAGGATTTGTGGAGCCTGGTGATGATAATGCACATCCTATTGTGCAGATTGGTGAAATTCCTTTATCTATGCAGGATGGGAAAAGGAAATACCTGTCTCATGTATTTCATGTCCCGCATATCACCAAGAACCTGGTTTCTATTGGTCAAATGGTTGAGTAGGGCTTGCAGGTCAGATTTAATCCTCAAGGATGCTTTGTTGAGGATATGAAAAATAACGGTCGCTTGATAGCAAAAGGAAAGAAGAAGGGCAGGATGTTTACATTGGATGTATACATGCCAGAATTGAGTGCAGCAATGTTTGCACATGGGACCGGTGTAGTTGCAGATATTAATATCTGGCATAAATGCATTGGTCATGTTAATGTACAGTGACTTAAATCAATGCAGGCCCAAAACATTGTTGCAGGATTGCCTAAATTCAAGGTTGCAGAAATGCATAAGGTATGTGAAGCTTGTTAATTTGGAAAACAGGCAAGGAAACCATTTCCTAGACATGTCCAAGAGAGTAAGAAGCCATTGGAATTAATCCACTCTAATGTGTGGACTACTAAAGCTACATCTATTGGAGGTTGTCATTACTTCAAAGCTTTTAAAGCTATGGTTGAAAAAGAAACAAGCCTGCAAATAAAATGCCTAAGGTCAGATGGAGGGGGAGAGTACCTCTCAAATGAGTTTGCAAGGTTCTTGCAGGAGCATGGCATAAAGCAACAATATTCATGCAGTCATACCCCACAGCAAAATGGACTTGCAGAAAGGAAAAACAGGCATATTGGAGAGGTATCTCGGGCCATGCTAAATGAAAAAGACCTGCCAAATTATTATTGGGCTGAAGTAGTTGCTACAATAGTTTACATAATGAACAAGACTCCCACTATAGCAATACATGGCATGACACCAGAGGAGATGTATACTGGTAGGAAACTAGATATTTCTCATTTGAAAATTTTTGGTGCATTGCCTATGTTCATGTGCCAGATGAGTTGAGGTCCACGTTGGATCCAAAAGCTGAGAAGTGCATCTTTATTGGTCATTCTCTGCAACAGAAAGTGTATAGATCCTATAACCCTTCTACTCGTAAGTTTACAGTGAGCAGAGATGTTGTTTTTGATGAGATGAGCAGCTAGTATAAACCAGTAAATGTGATTGATGATGTAGATGCACAAAATGGTAATGCTGCACAGAATTCACAGCAGTAATTACAAAATATTAGTGGACCTGCAGTGTCCTCTAGCAGTGGTTCACATACTTCGCCATGGATAGGCAAATTGAGATCACGAGAATCTCCTCAAAACAATGCAGATAGTGGTATGCAGGTATCATGAAAAGGAAAAGAGAAGGTAGATCAGCCCATGTTTGATGTGAATGCAGGTCACTCTTATGTGGATGGTGAATCCAGTGGCTCAGAACAGAGCATTGATGATGAGTTGGGTATTCCTTCTACTGTTACACCTGCAGTAAGGAAGATCAGGGATGTTTTGAGAGCACCTAGAAGTGAGCCTACTTTGCACAAGTCTATCAAAGCTAGGTATCCTGTGGATAGGCTGAAATATGATGGATTTATAGCCATTCACTATGCCTATATGGTCAAAGTGATATAGGAGCCAGAACCCAATTCTTTTGAGCAAGCCATGGTAAAGGAAAAATGGGAGAAAGCCATGGATGAAGAAATGGATGCCTTGGAAGCAAATGCTACATGGGAATTGGTGCCTTTGCCTAAAGACAAGAATGCAATTGGCTATAAGTGGGTTTATAAGGTGAAACACAATGCAGATGGTTCTGTGAACAGATACAAGGCAAGATTAGTTGTCAAGTGAATAGACATATGGCATTGATTATGAAGAAACATTCAGTCCGGTTGCAAGGATGGCAGCCGTAAGAGCAATCATTGCTATGGATGCATCAAAGGGATGGTCTTTACATCAGATGGATGTGAAGAATGCCTTCTTGCATGGTGATTTGCAAGAAGAGGTCTTTATGTAGCAGCCACGAGGTTATATTCATGCTCTTCATCCTGAGTTTGTTTGCAGGTTGAAGAAAGCCTTGTATGGCTTGAAGTAAGCACCTAGAGCATGGTCTGACAAGATAGGACAGTATCTTTTCACTATTGGCTTTCAGATTTCCAAGGCAGATTTCTCACTTTATGTGAGAAAAACAAAGAAAGTTATTATGCTGCTTGTCATTTATGTTGATGATTTGATCATCACAGGTGATAGTGATGAAGATATCCTTCATGTGAAAATGCTATTGAAGCAGAAGTTTGCAATGAAGGATTTGGGAGAGCTACGTTATTTCTTGGGCATTGAGGTGATTAGATCACGGAGTGGGATATGGCTCTTGCAGAGGCAGTATGGATTGGACATGCTGTCCAAATATGGGATGATAGGCTGTAAGCCTATTTCAGTTCCTTTGGAGCAGAATGTGAAGCTGAGCGTAGATGCAGAGGTGAGCTTCTGGAAGACCCTACTATGTACAGGTGCATAGTAGGAAGTTTGATTTATATGACTATTACCAGGCCAGATTTGAGCTATGCTATTGGATTGGTAAGTTAGTTTATGCAGGCTCCAAGGAAACTGCATTTGGATGCGGCTAGACACATACTCAGGTATGTGAAGTCCACATTGTAGTATGGACTATTTTATGAGGCTGGGGTTTAGATACAGTTGCATGGATACACTGATGCTAATTGGGTTGGTAGTATTTCTGATAGACAATCTACCAGTAAATATGTGTTCTCTTTTGGGAGTGCTGCAGTCACTTGGAGCAGCAAGAAACAGCCTACAGCTGCCTTGTCGAGCACAGAGGCTGAGTACAGGGGTGTAGCAATGGCTGCATGTGAGGTAGCTTGGTTGCATAAGCTACTTTATGATATGCATCAGTCTACAGATGGGCCAGTTGTCATTTATTGTGACAACATGAGCAATATACACTTGGCAAATAACCTAGTCTATCATGCTAGAACAAAGGACATTGAGGTACATTATCACTATGAGCAGGAGAAGGTTTTACTAGGTCTTATTGATCTAGTTTATGTCAGCATAGAGGATCAGGTAGCTGACATATTCATGAAGGCATTGGGTGTAGAGAAGCTATGCAAGTTCAGAGACCTGCTTGGTGTGCAAGAATTGGGATTGAGCTTGAGGGGGAGTGTTGAGATATCAAGCTCCACTCATGATATGCCAGGTGATCATTGTGCATTTATGTCACTGACTTGTTAGTTGCAGATGTGGTTGGTACACCGCCCATGAATAATAGCTGATGACAGCTATCCTTATGTACTCTAGTTCGTGGCTCGGTTAGTATGCCACCTTAGTGAGCTGAGTTTCATTTGAGACCCACATATAGGGTTCTCCTATTTCTTTGTACTAGAGTTCTTTTGGCTTTCACAACTAAGAAGAGGAAAAACTATTTTTAGCCTCCACCTTTGTGTGTATTCCCCCATTGTGTATGTGAGAAAGCCACAAGTGAGACTCCTTCCTTCTCTCCCACTATCTTCACATGGACGTGCCTCTGGGTGATGGTATGATCTTCTATGACAGCACTCAGACAAGAGGCATTTTGATGAATGCATGGGGGAAGGATATCATGGCCTTCATGCACTCTGTAATTGCTAACAATTACAAAGATTGCTTTATCCACTACAAAGACCATCCAAAGAGGTTGGTTGGTGAGACCCTCACTGCTGTTTGCTCTAGGTATCCTAACCCCCCCAATCATTAGTTCACAGATAAATGGGCCAAGATACTTGGCAATAAAAGATCTTCGCTTAAGAGGCAAGCACTAGCGGAGCTTGCGAAGCTCGAGAGAGGTCAACCACCAAGGGGCCCACCCCACACTGCTCACAAGCATGAGTGGAAGAAAGCAATGAAGTCAGCGAGGGAGGACCCCAGTCTATAGCACGTGGAGGCACAAAGGATCCAAATGGATCAATATGGAAGCGTGCATTTTGGAGCAGGGGGTGTTGAATCATGGGAGGCCCAATTTGTAAGTATCGATCTCAAATTATATTGCTTATGTAGTTTATTAGGAGGTTGTTTCTTTGTACTAACCCATCCGCAAATTGTGTCGTCTTGCAACTTGAGATCGTGGGTAGATACCCTACTCCTGTTGAGACAGCCTACCACCGCCACCATCGCAGAGAGGAGATACATGGAAGCACTTCTATCATGACGGGTTGATTATTGAGGAGCAGTATATCCAGGCTACTAGAGCGACCCCCGAGGTATTTGAAAGTAATTAAATAATGTCAATATGATAAGTAAAGATTTGATTTTTCATACATTGATATATGTTGACGAGGAAGAAGACGAGGAAGAAGGTGGAGTGCAGAAGGGAGCATGGAAGGGAGCGAGGACATGGAGAACATAGATTAGTCGTAGAAGTAGTGCTAGCTACTCTTTTTTGTACTTAAAGCCACTGGTTTGGCTTCGTGCCTCTTGTATATACACTCCTCTTATTTTTTGTACTTGAAGCCACATGACATGGCTTAGCTTCATGCTATATGTACATACAAGCACTTTTTGAGCTTTCAATTTTATTGCGTTTTATAGTTGTAATGTTTTATTTGGAGTTATAATTACAATGCGGTTGGCTGTAAGAATTGAATTACACAATGTGGAAATGGGATTCCTGTAACTATATAGCATAAACAACATACACAGCATTCTATAAATTAAAAAAAAAAAATTATGTAGCACATCTATCAGTGCATCTATAAATGCATCTATATACGTGTCTGTCTGTTCGGGAAGCGTCTATTTGCATGTCTATAAAAGCATCTATAAGACCATTTATAAATGCATCTATACATGCATTTAACGATGCGTCTATCTGTTTTTAAAATTTTTAGCAGAGCGTCTATTTAGGCATCTAGATGCGCATCTATACGTGCGTTTGTCTGCTATATAGACTCATTGTTAGATGCAGGTCTCTAGATGCATAAATAGACGTGCAAATAGATGTGCCTGTAAGTTTTTTTTAAAGTTCAGTAAATATTCTGTGTGCATGTTTGTGGGTGCTTTGTCTTGTTGTGGGTGTAGAGGAAGCATATCGAAGGAGACCTACGATCATCCTAGCTTTGAAGTTGAATGCATCATAGCTATCCTCAATCATCACTAATTGGTAAGGGATGATAATAAGGCACATAGATTCAAAATTGCAAAATGTGAACAACTTCATGAGCTGGTTCATTGGCTCCTTGGGATCCCTGAACTTGAAGGATGTAGTTGGGTCCATGATATGTACAAACGCTTGAATCCCTTCATGTAACTTTTTTTTGAGTAAACTACAAATCAACAAATTAGTTCATAATAGTATTCAAAATAGTTAGTTGTCTAAAGAGATATATAGCAATAAAAACTTACGAGAGTTCTGCAAGGATGATTGTGTCGGTAACTTATCCTACTCTATTTTTTATTGCTTTCATACAATCTTTTATTAGGGTGAACTCTCTTAATGAGTCTGCATCCTCAAGACATATATCTACAATAGGTGGACTAATGTATCTAGATGCTCCAACACCTGTAATTCTAGATTTGCAGTATCTATATTGGTGGAGGAGGTAAGATGACACTTGGTGTCCTTCAATTTTAGCTTTTGCAATTCCTCAAAGACTATTTTTGCTCTTATTTCTTTTCCATGAGTTGCTTCTTCTATCTTTACTACATCTTTTTTTGGCATTCATGAAAGGAACTGAAATGGGCTTATAGCCTGTCATCCCATATTTGGACAGCATGTCCAATCCATACCATCTCTGCAAGAGCTGTCTCCCACTTGGTGATCTAATCACCTCAATGCCCAAGAAATAACACAGCTCTCCCAAATCCTTCATCTCAAACTTCTGCTTCAATAGCATTTTCACATGAAGGATATCTTCATCACTATCACCTGTGATGATCAAATCATCAACATAAATGACAAGCAGCATAATAAATTTCTCTGTTTTTCTCACATAAAGTGAGAAATCTGCCTTGGAAATCTGAAAGCCAATAGTGACAAGATACTGTCCTATCTTGTCAGACCATGCTCTAGGTGCTTGCTTCAAGCCATACAAGGCTTTCTTCAACCTACAAACAAACTCAGGATATAGATGTCGGCGAAGCCCTCAGTGACTTTATTTTTTTGATTTGAGGCCGTTTCGGGGCCCGTTTTGAAGGCGGAAGTTCTTCGCAGGCACTCAGAAAAAGGCCCTGTTTTTTGCTGTGCGACCACTACGCGGCTAGTCGGTGGAAAGGTGCCGCAGAAATTGCATCGTATGCCTGTGTGCAGAGATATTGGGAGTTGCAGATTCATGCCTATTGCCTGTTGATGCAAAATCGTCACTAGGAAGTGACTGTGTGGTGAAATACCACTTTCGTCAGTTTTGCAGAGCTGCCCGTGTGAGGCGAAAGCAGTGTTTTTTTGCAGTGACAGAATATTTTGCAGTGTTCTGTAATGGCATCTGATTCTCTTTCACAGATTGTCACTGAAAAGCTTGACAAGAACAACTTCCAAGCATGGAAGTTTAGAATGACGAATTTCTTGATGGGAAAAGGCTATTGGGAATTCATTATAGGAAATGTAGAGAAGAACCTATTCTTCCTAATGTTCCCAGTCAACAGGAAATGCAGGCATTCAAAGGATGGCATGAGAGAGCTAGGAAAGTTATGTACTGGCTGTCTATCAGTATTTCGGACTCCATGATTGTGCATATTCAGGATGCAAATACGCCAAAGGAGGCATGGGATACCTCGGGGGGGTCACTCATCATATGTAACCTTATCACGTGAGTTCAACAGAAGGATTTTTTTAATTTCTAAAATTTACAGAAATAAATATACATAAGGGACTATTTTAAATAGTTTTGGAAAAAATTTACAGATTTGTATAGAAAGGGGGTACATTTTATTCATGAAATTTTTTCCAGATAAGGGACTTTAAATATAGTCCTTGAACGCACGTGATATAGAGGGTTTATACATAGTGACCCCCCCGAGTGGGATACTTTGGCAAAAATGTATAGCACAAATACGCAAGCCAGGAAAATGCAACTCAAACAGGAGTTGCACAATGTGCAAAGAGAAAATTTGAGCATAAATGACTACCACATGAAAGTGAAGAAAATTGCAGATGCACTTGCTTCCATTGGGTCGCCAGTGGATGATGATGATTTGGTTTCTGTGACCTTGAATGGTCTAGGAAAGGATTATGCAGAGTTCCGGACATCCATTGCCGTCCGTGAAAAATTTCCTGATTTTGAGGAGCTGATTGCTCTTCTAATTTCTGAAGAGCAGAGAAATGGTGGTGCATCTTCTTCAGCAGGAACTTCAAAAGAAACTGTCTTCTACTCAAATGCTGGCAGAGGTAGAGGCAGAGGTAGAGGAGGCCGGGCCGTGGTAGAAATCAGAATATGCAGCAAACGCAAGAAAACCAGTCTTATGCAGGAGGACGTGGTAACTCTAGAGGCAGGGGGAGCCAAAGAGGCCGTGGTGGATGGCAGAGAAGCCAAAATGCAAACAGCAATGTTGAATGCTACTATTGTGGCAAAATGGGTCATATGGCTATGCTACAAAAAGCAGAATGACATTATGAATGGAAAATTGCAGCAAGGCAATTATGCATCTTCTAGCAGGCAGGGTGATGACAGAAATGAGCATCTATTTATGGTGCAACATATGACCAATTCTGTGACAAGTGCAGAAGAACAAAATGATGTGTGGTATGTTGACTCAGGTGCGTCAAACCACATGACAGGTCATGCAAAATGGATGCAAGATGCAAGGAAGATGGAAAAGCCAGGATTTGCGGAGACCGGTGATGATACTGCACATCCTATTGTGCAGATTGGCAAAATTCCTTTGTCTATGCAGGATGGGAAAAAGAAATACTTGTCTGATGTATTTCATGTCCCGAACATCACCAAGAACCTGGTTTCTATTGGTCAGATGGTTGAGCAGGGCTTGCAGGTCAGATTTAATCCTTATGGATGCTTTGTTGAGGATATGAAAAATAATGGTCGCTTGATAGCAAAAGGAAAAAATAAGGGCAGGATGTTTACGTTGGATGCGGACATGCCTGAATTGAGTGCAGCAATGTTTGCACATGGGACCGGTGTAGTTGCAGATATTGATATCTGGCACAAACGCATTGGTCATGTTAATATACAGTGACTTAAATCAATGCAAGCCCAAAATATTGTTGCAGGATTGCCTAAATTCAAGGTTGCAGAAATGCACAAGGTTTGTGAAGCCTGTCAATTTGGGAAACAGGCAAGGAAACCTTTTCCTAGGCATGTTCAAGAGAGTAAAAAGCCATTGGAATTAATCCACTCTGATGTGTGGACTACAAAAGCTGCATCTATTGGAGGCTGTCACTATTTTGTCACATTTATTGATGACTTCAGCAGAAAACTGTGGGTGTATTTTATGAAAAAGAAAAGTGAAGTGTTTGGGCACTTCAAAGCCTTCAAAGCTATGGTTGAAAAAGAAACAGGCCTGCAAATAAAATGCCTAAGGTCAGATGGAGGGGGAGAGTACCTCTCAAATGAGTTTGCAAGGTTCTTGCAGGAGCATGGTATAAAGCAACAATATTCATGCAGTCATACCCCACAGCAAAATGGAATTGCAGAAAGGAAAAATAGGCATATTGGAGAGGTATCTCTGGCTATGCTAAATGAAGAAGATCTACCAGATTATTATTGGGCTGAAGCAGTTGCTACAACAGTCTATATAATGAAGAAGATCTACCAGATTATTATTATTGGGCTGAAGCAGTTGCTACAACAGTCTATATAATGAACAGGACTCCCACTGCAGCAATACATGGCATGACGCCAGAGGAGATGTATACTGGTAGAAAACCAGATAATTCTCATTTAAAGATTTTTGGTTGCATTGCCTATGTCCATGTGCCAGATGAGTTGAGGTCCAAGTTGGATCCAAAAGCTGAGAAGTGCGTCTTTATTGGTTATTCTCTGCAGCAGAAAGGGTATAGATGCTATAACCCTTCTACACGTAAGTTCACAGTGAGCAGAGATGTTGTTTTTGATGAGATGAGCAGCTGGTATAAACCAGTAAATGTGATGATTGATGTAGATGCACAAAATGGTAATGCTGCACAGAATGCACAGCAGCAATCACAAAATATCAGTGGACCTGGAGTGTCCTCTACCAGTGGTTCACATGCTTCGCCATGGACAGGCAGATTGAGATCAGGAGAATCCCCTCAAAGCAATGCAGAGAGTGGTACGCAGGTATCATGAAAAGGAAAAGAGAAGGTAGATCAGCCCATGTTTGATGTGAATGCAGGTCACTCTTGTGTGGATGGTGAATCCAGTGGCTCAGAACAGAGCATTGATGGTGAGTTGGGTATTCCTTCTGTTGTTACACCTGGAGTAAGGAAGACCAGAGATGTTTTGAGAGCACCTGGAAGTGAGCCTATTTTGCGCAGGTCTACCAGGGTTAGGTATCCTGTGGATAGGCTGAAATATGATGGATTTACAGCCATTCACTATGCCTATATGGTCAAAGTGATACATGAACCAGAACCCACTTCTTTTGAGCAAGCCATGGGAAATGAAAAATGGGAGAAAGCCATGGATGCCTTGGATGCTAATGCTACATGGGAATTGGTGCCTTTGCCTAAAGGCAAGAATGCAATTGGTTGTAAGTGGGTTTATAAGATCAAACACAATGCAGATGGTTCTCTGAATAGATACAAGGCAAGATTAGTTGTCAAGGGTTATGCACAGACATATGGCATTGATTATGAAGAAACTTTCAGCCCGGTTGCAAGGATGGCAACCGTAAGAGCAGCCATTGCTATGGCTGCATCAAAGGGATGGTCTTTACATCAAATGGATGTAAAGAATGCCTTCTTGCATGGTGATTTGCAAGAAGAGGGCTTTATGGAGCAGCCAGCAGGTTATGTTCATGCTACTCATCCTGAGTTTGTTTGCAGGTTGAAGAAAGCCTTGTATGGCTTGAAGCAAGCACCTAGAGCATGGTCTGACAAGATAGGACAGTATCTTGTCACTATTGGCTTTCAGATTTCCAAGGCAGATTTCTCACTCTATGTGAGAAAAACAGAGAAAGGGATTATGCTGTTGGTCATTTATGTTGATGATTTGATCATCACAGGTGATAGTGATGAAGATATCCTTCATGTGAAAATGCTATTGAGGCAGAAGTTTGAGATAAAGGATTTGGGAGAGCTGTGTTATTTCTTGGGCATTGAGGTGATTAGATCACCAAGTGGGATACAGCTCTTGCAGAGGCAGTATGGATTGGACATGCTGTCCAAATATGGGATGACAGGCTGTAAGCCTATTTCAGTTCCTTTGGAGCAGAATGTGAAGCTGAGCGCAGATGCAGGTGAGCTTCTGGAGGACCCTACTATGTACAGACGCATAGTAGGAAGTTTGATTTACATGACTATTACCAGGCCAGATTTGAGCTATGCTGTTGGGTTGGTAAGTCAGTTTATGCAGGCTCCAAGGAAACCGCATTTGGATGCGGATAGATGCATACTCAGGTATGTGAAGTCCACATTGCAGTATGGACTATTTTATGAGGCTGGGGTTCAGATACAGTTGCATGGATACACTGATGCTGATTGGGCTGGTAGCATTTCAGATAGACGATCTACCAGTGGATATGTGTTCTCTTTTGGGAGTGCTGCAGTCACTTGGAGTAGCAAGAAACAGCCTACAGTTGCCTTGTCGAGCACAGAGGCTGAGTACAGGGGTGCAGCAATGGTTGCATGTGAGGTAGCTTGGTTGCATAAGCTACTCTATGATATGCATCAGTCTACAGATGGGCCGGTTGTCATTTATTGTGACAACATGAGTAGTATACATTTGGCAAAGAACCCAGTGTTTCATGCTAGAACAAAGCACATTGAGGTGCATTATCACTATGTGCGGGAGAAGGTTTTACTAGGTCTTATTGATCTAGTTTATGTCAGCACAGAGGATCAGGTAGCTGACATATTCACGAAAGCCTTGGGTGCAGAGAAGCTGCTCAAGTTCAGAGACCTGCTTGATGTGTAGGAATTGGGATTGAGCTCGAGGGGGAGTGTTGAGATATCGAGCTCCACTCGCGATATTCCAGGGTGACTGTTGTGCATTTATGTCACCGACTTGTTAGCTGGAGATGCGGTTAGTACACCGCCCACGAATAATAGCTGGATGACAGCTATCCTTATCTACACTAGTTCGTGGCTCAGTTAGTATGCCACCTTAGTTAGTTGAGTTTGGTTTGAGACCCACATATAGGGTTCTTCTATTTCTTTGTACAAGAGTTCTTTTGGCTTTCACAACTAAGAAGAGGAAAACTGTTTTCAGCCTCCACCTTTGTGTGTATTCCCCCATTGTGATTGTGAGAAAGCCTCAAGTGAGACTCCTTCCCTCTCTCCCACTATCTTCACATACCCTTTCTGCTACAAAGAATAACCAATAAAGAGATACTTCTCACATTTTGGATCCAATTTGGACCTCAACTCATTTGGCACATGAACATAGGCAATGCAATTTTCAAATGAGAGATATCTGGTTTCCTACCAGTATACATCTCCTTTGGCGTCATGCCATGTATTGCTGCAGTGGAAGTCTTGTCCATTATGTAAATTGCTGTAGCAAGTGCTTTAGCCCAATAATAATCTGGTAGGTCTTTTTCATTTAGCATGGCCCGAGATACCTCTCCAATATGCTTGTTTTTCCTTTCTGCAAGTCCATATTGCTGTGGGGTATGACTGCATGAATAATGTTGCTTTATGCCATGCTCCTGCAAGAACCTTGCAAACTCAATTGAGAGGTACTCTCCCCCTCCATCTAACCTTAGGAATTTTATTTGCAGGCCTGTTTCTTTTTCAATTATAGCTTTAGAAGCTTTGAAATTCCCAAACACTTCACTTTTCTTTTTCATAAAATGCACCCAAACTTTTCTGCTATAGTCATCAATAAAAGTGACAAAGTAATGATAGCCTCCAATAGATGCAGCTTTATTAGTCCACACATCAGAGTGGATTAATTCCAATGGCTTCTTACTCTCTTGAACATGTCTAGGAAATAGTTTCCTTGCCTGTTTTCCAAATTGACAGGCTTCACATACCTTATGCATTTCTGCAACCTTGAATTTAGGCAATCCTGCAACAATATTTTGGGCCTACATTGATTTAAGTCACTGTACATTAACATGATCAATGCGTTTATGCCAGATATCAATATCTACAACTACATCGGTATCGTGTGCAAACATTGCTGCACTCAATTCAGGCATGTCTGCATCCAACGTAAACGTCTTGCCCTTCTTCTTTCCTTTTGCTATCAAGCGACTGTTATTTTTCATATCCTCAACAAAGCATCCATGAGAATTAAATCTGACCTGCAAGCCCTGCTCAACCATTTGACTAACAAAAATCAGGTTCTTGGTGATATTCGGGACATGAAATACATCAGACTGGTATTTCTTTTTCCCATCCTGCATAGACAAAGGAATTTTACCAATCTGCATAATAGGATGTGCAGTATCATCATCAGTGTCCACAAATCCTAGGCTTTCAATTTTCCTTGCATCCTGCATCCATTCTGCATGACCTGTTATGTGGTTTGATGCACTGGAGTCAACATACCACACATCTTTGCTTTCTTCGACACTTGTCACAGAATTGGTCATGTGTTGTACCATAAACATATGCTCATTTCTGTCATCACCCTGTCTACTAGAAGATGCATAATTCCCTTGTTGCAATTTTCCATTCATGATGTCATTTTGCTTTTTATAGCAGTCTTTAGCCATATGACCCATTTTACCACAATAGTAGCATTCAACATTGCTGTTTGCATTTTGGCCTCTCTGCCATCCACCACGACCTCTTTGGCTCCCCCTGCCTCTAGAGTTACCACATCCTCCACCATAGGACTGGTTTTCTTGAGTTTGCTGCATATTTTGATTTCTACCATGACCTCTAGATCGGCCTACTCTACCTATGCCTCTACCTCTTCCAGCATTTGAGCGAAAGACAGTTTCTTTTGAAGTTCCTCCTGAAGAAGATGCACCACCATTTCTCTACTCTTCAGAAACTAGAAGAGCAAACAACTCCTCACAATCAGGAAATTTTTCACGGACAGCAACGGACATTCGGAGCTGTGCATAATCCTTTCCTAGACCATTCAATGTCACAAAAACTAGATCATCATCTTCCACTGGAAACCCAATGGAAGCAAGTGCATCTGCAATTTTCTTCACCTTCATGTCACCCTAGACATACATCCACGTGAGATTTGGTCTAAACTGATTTGGTATGCGCCATGTGGAAGGTACAATGCGTACATTTTTATAATCCCACAAGGAAATTCGTCATTCTAAACTTCCATGCTTGGAAGTTGTTCTTGTCAAGCTTTTCAGTGACAATCTGTGAAAGAGAATCAGACGCCATTACAGAACACTGCAAAATATTCTATCACTGCAAAAAACACAGCTTTTGCCTCACACGAGCAAATCTACAAAACTGACGAAAGTGGTGTTTGACCACACAGTCACTTCCTAGTGACGATTTTGCATCAACAGGAAATAAGGATGATTCTATAACTCCCAATATCTTTGCACACAGGCATACGATGCAATTTATGTGGCAACTTTTCATCGATCTGCAGAGCAGTGGTCGCACAGCAAAAATAGGCCTTTTTCTTAGTGCTTGCAGAGAACCGCCTCTAAAACGAGCCCCAAAATGGCCTCAAATTAGAAAATTAAAGTCACCACACCACGAAGGGTGTCTCAATCTGAGACAATGCATTCTCGCACTTTCCAGCTGTGCTACCTATAGAGATTTGCTCCCAAACTCGAAAAAGGAAAGCAACATTGGTCCTCTTACTAGGACACCGCAAACTTGGTTTGGTTTCTTGAGCTCCTTACCATGAACCAGGCTCTGATACCATGTGAAGATAGTGAGAGAGAAGGAAGGAGTCTCACTTGTGGCTTTCTCACATACAGAATGGGGGAATACACACAAAGGTGGAGGCTAAAAACAATTTTCCTCTTCTTAGTTGTGAAAGCCAAAAGAACTCTTGTACAAAGAAATAGAAGAACCCTATATGTGGGTCTCAAACCAAACTCAGCTAACTAAGGTGGCATACTAACTGAGCCACGAACTAGAGTACATAAGGATAGCTGTCATCCAGATATTATTCATGGGCGGTGTACCAACCGCATCTGCAGCTAACAAGTTGGTGACATAAATTCACAACAGTCACCCTAGCATATCACGAGTGGAGCTTGATATCTCAACATGACCATGTGTGTGTCCTTGGTAGCAAAGTTCATGCCCATCGATATGCTTGCGACTCCTACAAAATTCTGGAAAAAAAATCAAAATCATCTTAGACATTCTTCTAATCCAAATCATGTAATAGAGATAATAATGGCACTAGTGCGATTCTCCCATTACCATGTCAAAAGCATGACTTGGTAACTAGAAGAATGGCAGTAGTGCCATTCTTAGATTAGGGAATCTCGGGGGGGTCACTCATCATATGTAACCCTATCACGTGAGTTCAACAGAAGGATATTTTTTATTTCTAAAATTTACAGAAATAAATATACATAAGGGACTATTTAAAATAGTTTTGGAAAAAATTTACAGATTTGTATAGAAAAGGGGTACATTTCATTAATGAAAAAATTTACAGATAAGGGATTTTAAATATAGGCCTTGAACGCACGTGATATCGAGGGTTTATACATAGTGAACCCCCTGAGTAGGGAATTAACACTACTATCACTTCTTTTACAAAACCATAAACATTATTGAAATAAATAATGCATACAAAACAAAGTTTATTATTCACATCCCAACTTTGTCGATCTTTATGCCCTTTGACAAGGCCTTGGGCTAGCTTCTTTGGTCGTCCGAATGCAACCCACTATGCCCTTAGGTGTTGCAAGATATCAATATATGGCTGATTTTTCAAAATGGTCTATGCCTCCATGTTGGCCATTGATGAGATCTTACAACTTGCTTCAACTGGTGCATTGACAACAATTCTCACCTTCCTCCGTGTATAGAAACCTTTTCGTTGATTGAAGGCTTCTCCATGTGCTTTAGTTATAAACATCCTTGTAGCATAAATCCAATGATGCCCTGCAAGAATCCAATAATTATACTCCTTTAACTTTTCCACCTTTATCTCTTGCTGGTGCATAGGAGTATTTGTGGTTGTGTGGTAAGGCATAAGATATGCACATGTTGCAGGAGGTCATGCATTCATTGCAAAACTCTCTCGGGGGGGTCACTCGTCATATGTAACCCTATCACGTGAGTTCAACAGATGGGTTTTTATTAATTCAATTACTTACATATTTATATATACATAAGGAAGTAGTTTAATACCCAAAGGTTAATATACAGAAGGGTGTTTTATATTGAAAATTTTCTAGAAGCTTGCAACATGTGACATGGATATTTGCGTAGAGTGGCTTATGTCATGGGACATTTTGAAATGCTATTACTGGCATTTTCCTTTTGAAATGAGTAAGCGCTCCTATTGCATTTTTTTAAGTTCTAGAGAATTCTAAAAACCTTTTCTCTTTATTGCTCTTTTTGGCCTTTGCATTAGGATGAGGTTAGGATACTATGCTTTCTTGAATTCTAGAGAATTCTAAAAACCTTTTCTCTCTTTATTGCTCTTTTTGGCCTTTGCATTAGGATGAGATTATGATGCTATGATTTTCTCTCTTTATTACTCTTTTTTGGCCTTTTCATTAGGATGAGATTAGGATGCTATGAGGATGCTATGCTTTCTTGCATACATTGATCTCTAATCTTGATGAACACCATTAATGTTGAATTTATTTTTTGAAATTTTTTTATCCCGTCACTCTCTTTTTTTTTCTTTCTATCCACAGAGGGATTGCATTGAATCAATGGTGGAGGACTATTTTTGAAGTTGATGCCTCTTATACTTGATTTTCTTTGGTTCTACTCAGTCTATTTAGCACTGCCTTTGTAAAGATCCTTCAGGCTCTCAAACAATTGATCAAACAGAAGATGACATAAGCTATTTTGATTAGAGTTTGATTAACATAATGTACAGTTTTAATGAAACCTAGCATAATATAACAAGAAGTAGCTAATCTAATGTACACAGGGTTGAGGGGGGCACAAGGAAACCTATTGAACCACCTCCCTTTCACCATAGCTAGGAATCTTGGCTCAACCTTGGTGGACGGCAGGGCAATCACATGGCTAGGCAAGTTGAAGCAATGGACGAGTAGAGGTCGGTGTAGGGGGGAGAGCAAATGCTTGCCAAGAGGGCTATTACTGCCATGAGGCAAGGGGAGACACAAGGCGTTGCTAGCAGGACTGGAAGAGAGTGGGACAAAGAAGGCCAAGGGGCATCCACCATGGTTATATGCCTATGAAAGGGAAAAATAATTTTCACAAATATTTGGTGTGCGTGGAAACTATGGAAAATATGCATTGGTCCACATGTACGAGACATGTACTTTTGGCCATTAATTAGCTATTGCCTTGTCAAGATTTTTAATTCTTGACATTGATTCCACCCATTACAAGCTATGGATCTTATGGGGTGGAATCTACATTTGCTAAATGCCTATATCTCCATCCTCTTCCGTCTATCATCTATACACCAATGATAATGCGACTCTTGTGTTCATAACCTATCTGCCATCATCGATCACAAAGTTTCATTTCTTTGGCTAGGGCCCTGTCTCACCCTGCCCTACTCCTCCCCCTCCTCCTCTTTTGTAGTGTGCCTCTAGCGTAGAGCAATGATAGGAAACTTGATCTGCTCTTGGCCTAGAGGGGTAGCCATTGTTGCAAGGCTCAATGTCGCCTCATATTGGAGCCTTGGTGCCTCCATGATGAGCATCAGAGCTCTGTCTACTAGCTCCAATCATTAGTCGTGCCTTCTAATAGAACACCATTGTAACACATAAAATTAAGCATACTAACCAAAACATCCTAAATGACATGCCAAAATCCCTTGTAAAATTCAACAATGAAGCCATCTTGTTTTAGAACATTCTCACAAGTCCTCTCTCATTCACTGTCAACCATAGGGGAAGAATTGTCGATGATGCAATCGCAAAATCAATCCAACCATGATGTCTAGGTTGTGCAATATTGTGAGAATATTCTTGAATATGGAGTAAAATGGTATATGAATAACACGGTTGCAAGCTCTCTACAAGCTATGAAGGTGCAATCTTATCTTGATCTTATCTTGATCTTGCTAAATCTTGCTAAATCTTGCTCCCAAAATTTAATGGCCCTTAATGGGCCACCGCTTTTGAAATCCCCTTCTAATCTTGTTCCATCTTCCTCGCCATCTCCTTCTCCCCCATCGACTACGCGCTCAGCGTCTCCATTCCGGCGGACCTTGGCAACGCCCTCTGCCACGGAACTCTCAATCTAGCAGACAACCAGCTTACCGGAGCTTTCCCTTCCTCTCTCTGGGAGCTCACTGCAGTCTCCCTCTCTCGCAATCGTTTGACTGCGCTACCACGGTCTAGGACGAACGTGAACAAGCGATCAGAACAAGCAAGCAGACTGGCAAGCCATTCATCCAAGTACTCGCTCTCTTCGATATGCTGCAGCTCGTGCTTATGATTTCGCACTTGTCTGCCTTCGAGGCCCCGATGTGCATCTAAATTTTCCGAATTCGCCTCCTCAAGTGCCCGCAAATTGTTCTTTCTCCACCAAAGAGATTCATATTCTTGCAGCTCGAGCGGCCGCTTCTTCACCTACGATTCTCCGTCAGCTCGGAGCAACCCTGGTTCTAGTTCCTCCTCCAAGTGTCGCAGCGAGAAGGTTGCATCCTTATCTGGTTGCACACACGCATTTTTCTGCAGGTTTCTCTCTATTTGTTTACACGCTAGTCTATAGGTTCTGTTGATCGAGTTTCAATGATGAAGTTCTCTTGATCACTTTCCAGGGTAGGAGCGTACTTGAAGCAACTCTTCCAGGGGGTGACACAGATGCATTGAAGTCATCAAGGTCGACAAAAGCGACTGTTATGTTACATTCCATACGAACGCTGCAAGAGGACATTACTCTGCAGGGTGGGAGTGACATTAGCAACGGAGTGAGGGTTCCTGCATTTGATTCGCTGGGATTGCAGTTCACTGGCGATGAGGGAGTGATTCCTACAGAGCAATTCAACCTTTGGAACTTCTAAGATGGAGCGTGGTAAGTAGACGCACACAATGGAGAGATGATTTGAATTTATCTTACATTTGGTGCTTTCATCAGGACTTTATAGATTATGGGCCATTCTCTGGCACCCTTAATTCCTCCTCACTTTGGCAACTTCACTACCCTGCACGCTCTGGATCTCTGCTGTGTGAAGTTTTGCGTGAGTTCATGCTTGTTTTCTGGCATCGCTATAGGCAATAACAATAGCAATATGTTGCAATAGGCATGTGCTTGTAATAGGGATATCTGATTCAAATGTTTGCGATGAATTACAGAGCTCATGCGAGCTACTCTCAGTCCCCTTGTCACGTAGGCACGTCACTTGCCTGGCTTTTCATAGGAAGTTCTAAGTTATTACAAAGTTTGCTATGAAGAACTCTAGGTTGCCGAGACACTAGCATGGCAACCTTTCTCTAGGTCATTCTTGCTTTGCGCTTGCTACATAACATCAAAATATGGTAGCATTGAAGAGCTATAGGATAACGTGGTTACTACCATCCCTTTACGGTTTATTGGAGACTTGATATTAGACCACTCTGCTCACGATGTAATTTTTGTGGGCACCCTTCCCTTTAGAAGGTTCTGTTCTTCATGCTCCCAGCTTGGCTTCGGTTGTTCTCTCTTCGCTTGCCTGACTCCTGCTGACTCCTTGTCTGGTTGAGCATGCAACTTGGGTTGCTCATCCATAGCTTAGGATTCCTCATTTACCTTACTCCTTCCCCTTTACCTTACATAAGCTCTCTAATAAGTTTGTTCATAAAGCACTGCATCTCGAAAAGGCAGTTTTGGGAATGACTATAATTGAAATAAAGGTATGATAGCTTTTCTTTCTCTGCTCAATAACCCATTCGTTGGCAAATTTTCGATAAGTTGATAAGCTTTTTTTGGGGGGGGGTTTCTTCTTCACGTATGTTCGATGTAGTGTCGTCTTTTCATATAGTATGTCAATGTCATAACTTCTTTATTCTTGATATTACATGACTATTAGATATCGACGTAGTGTCGTATATAGCCTTTCGACATAATACGTCGATCATCTGATTTGTAATGTAATATTTGAGTCAATTACTTGGGCCATGCATTTGCATGGTGCTTATCTTTCCGCATTGGATCGTATTACTCGATTATATGTGCGGTTAAGTAAGTAAGTCTGCATTTCGACATTTGGTTGTAATATTCAACCTTTGATGTCGTTACAAGGACTCCTTCTCATTGTTTTGAAACTAGCTCGACACTTGGTCGTATCATTCGACTGTATGTGTCATCTCTCAACCTTAGAAGAGTAATAGAATTCAACACTTTGTCGTTTATTCGACTTTTGGTGTTCTTTCTTAGATATATAATTTATAAAATAAGTAGGCTTCAACACTAGGTCGTTTATTCGGATTTCAGTGTTGTCGTAGCTTATTTCATAAAACAAATGTTTAAACTTTGACACATGGTCATTTATTTGGCTTCAGTGTCGTTGTAGGTTATCAGTGTTGTATGATAGTTTCGGCTTCAACACTTGGTCGTTTATTCGACTTTTGATGTTGTTGACCTCTTTGGAAATATTTTGTGTAGAATATAGGGGACCATTGCATAAATGCTAGTGTGTAGAGGTTGTAAACTTTCCAATAAATATACATCTGATAGAGCCAATGATATTTGTGTCGTTCATTAATGCCTATCCATGGGGTCTTTGAAAGCTGATTATGTATAAGGATTCTAAGTTGAATCTTATCTTTAATCAATTGTGGGTCATCAACCATTGGATATTATTTGAAATACTCTTCCAATGTTGATTATCTAGTGTCTAACACACACTTCTCCACACACTCTTTATCTTTATGTACTCTAGTTAGTGGCTCAGTTAGTATGCCACCTTAGTTAGCTCAGTTTGGTTAGGCCCATGTAAGCATGATGCAAATTTCATAAGAATGGAGTTCGTTGTGTTCTTTATTGTAATTAACTTTGTGTTCATTGATTATTTAAAATATGAATATATTTTAGATTCTCTCTCAATACTTGGTTTTTTCATGCATGTTTTGCCAGAAATCCTTTTGTGAAAAGATGCAAGCAGAGCAAAGGAAAAATTGGCTCAAAGTCATTAGGCGGCATCTTTGTATAGGGATAAGTAAGATGAGCAAGGAGCAAATATAACAGACATAACTAGCAATGCAATACGGATAGAGTGTTTCTACAATGAGGTCATAGCCAACACAATGGGAGAGACGTTGCCCAAGAGTGAAATGAATGAAGGTGGAGTACGTCACATGATCAATAGCATCATAGGAAATATGAAGAAATGTGCAGAAGACTTGCGAGATGACGTGCCTCCTAATATTGACATGGAAAAATTAGGTTTTTGGGATTTGAAGTGGAAAGAGGAGAAGGGTAGAAGCAAGAGGGCAAAAGACATAGATTCACATTTCACTATTTCGAAGAGAGTGCGATATGAGCAATCAAAACATTCATGTGATCCAACTTCTGAGGCCCAAATCTACTACCTCTTTTATCTAGATAATCAGAGATCATCAATGTTCTTCGTCGACTATCACCATCAGATGCATGTCCAATAATTGGACCAACCGTGGTCTTTAGCTTCTCATTCCATAAGTTTAAAATAGCATCCCATTGCTTGCGGACAAAACTTGCATCAAATCGGCTGCAAGTGCAATGAAGTGCAAGAACCAAGCGTGGGAGTGCATCATGCAATGGATTGGCAAGAAAAACTCTTGCACGTCCACCAATGACACAATTTTGAAATGCATCAATAATCTGATCATATCCTTTTTGTCCTTCTCCCACTTTGATCATGCATGTGGTCATGCACTCATGATCATCTACTTTATATCCATCAAAACCCACAAGCATGTCATCCTTTGGATTCCACCTACAAGCAATAATAAGAACAAGTCTGTAAGATCATATGCAATCCTCTTGCATTCAAAAACAAGATTTAGATTATGAAAATAATTTAGACAAAAAGGAGGTTACCTTATCCGCTTCTTTATTGCAGTTTCATCTTCCACTATGATGAAGGGAATCCTTGACATGATTCCATGCTTTTCTTTTTCTTTTTCATAAATTTCAGTGATTGCATCAAAAAGATATCCATGTATACCAGGTACAAACTGAGTAGCAAGTCTTTGCCCTCGCTTTGTCGTTGATAAAGAAGGTCCATTGAGGTTGGAACTCAAGAAGTCATGTAACCTTGGACCTCCCCACATCCTTGCAACCTCAAATATTGCCTTTGTGTTCTCACTATATCTTTGTCCAGCACTTGACTTGATTATGTTTGTGGCAACATCTTGTAGAAAGTCCCATAAGGCAACTTTACCACCAAACTTTTCCAATCTATGGGCTTCGATTATGTTGTTGCAAAATCGTTTTACATCCTTTCGATTGAGAGACTCTATGCTAGCTTCTCTTAAAGTGCGGACTCTTACTGAAAGAATGGCAACCTGAGACTTTGCCCACCATAGTTGCTTAGAAAGGTCTCTTACTCGTCTTTTAGCAAAAAGAGTTGCATTTCTAAGCTCACTCTTTGTAAGATAATCTAGCCTTCTTCCACAACCGGTACCCCTATCTCCTCTCTTATTCTCAACCTTTTCTTCTCTATACAATCTCATTCTAAAGTCAGCAAGTTTAACTATCCCCTTGCAATGGTGGCATGTAAAGTCTTTAAATGGTTGCCCATCTTGTGAAATGCGTATGCAACTTATGTGACGAAAGCATCCATCCACATGAATATCAGTACATCCATTATTTAATGTCGCCTTAACATGACGCTCTATAAACCAATACTTCCCACCACATTGATCATCTAAGAAAGGCTTTACCTTGACATACTTGTTACCTACTTTGACCTCATGGCTCCAAAGGCCCCAACATAGCAAGTCAAAATTTACAAAAGAAGATTCATTTTCTCTATTAAAACTTGAATCAACAGAGAAAGCACTCGTACTTGGGCTTCTAGTTTTTGTTGAAACCAAAAAGTTGCTAAGAGATCTTTGCTTTGGATCATGCTCCTTATCCTTTCGAGGACGCCCTCGCAAGCCAGTGAGTGCTACCTTTGGATTTTCATCTTTTCTCATGAGCGACTTGATATGAGAGTTTGACTTTGTGTGTTCATTGAGCACCGTGTACAAATCTGATCTTGGAGGACATAAACACAACCATGCATCATCATATTTGCATCGCACCTTCACCAAGCTTTTGTCCTTAAAATCATGTATTGTAGCTTCAACAACCTCAAAATCCCAACCTATTGAAACGATAGGAGATGAGTAAGAGACTTAATGTAAGAAGATGGCAAATACTGATTGAGGAATAAAGGAACAAATAATACCTTCATTTGTGGACATAAAAGATTTCATCTTCTCTATCGCATCTTCTATCTCTCTTTTGTCATCCTTTGTCGGTTGATGCACTACTTTGGGCATATCTTCTTTTCGTAGTCCTCGAGCAACCATATACTTGAGCTCATGCTTTTTACTTTCCAATATGTGAAATCTCATGAAGTTAGAGAAGCAATTGTATGCTGCATGCTTGCCTTCTATCAATCCTTTACCATAAAGTTCATTACACTCATGACACCAAATTCGCACATGGGGCACCCCATTGAAGTCCTCAGAATGCAACTCAAACTTATCATCCCTTGACACTACCATTTCCTTTAGCTTTGATCTAACTATATCAGATTCACGTTGCCAACATTCAAGAATAGTTGGGCTTAGTAATCTACTAGAAAGCTTTGAAGACATGTGCACTTGGGCATCAACATTTATGTCATCAGCTAGTTGAGTGCAATGTCTTTTACATGGATAAGGAGTTTCCTCTATGCGGCATAGACTTCTCTTGACGTGCACTAAGAGTTGATCATTGATTGTCCATCGTTCCTCTTGCCGTTTGGTTATTATATATTCGTCCTCAACAAACTCAAAGGGTTCCAATAGAAGCTCATCACCTTCAATTTGTTCACGAACATGAGAGAATGTGGGATGACTTGTGTCTCTTGTCACCCTAACAACACCTAATTCCTCCTTATTATCATAGTCAATCACTTGAATCCTGAAAAAAGATGCCATGATAGGAGACCGATGTACTTCAAAATAAAATGAGAACCTTAATTATAACCCCCCTCCACCTGTGTGTGCATGACCTGCAAAATTTAGATTGCCAATTTGTGCATAACTGGTGAGTTTAAATTTAATCATTATAATAAAAATTTGTATGCATGACTCATGGGTTTGAGTTTAACCATAATAAACACAAACTCTTCCCAAATTAATACACAATTCTAATACAAAAATATAAAATTTTGAAAAAAAATAAAAATACATTCTAAGACACTTTACACTTTATTAAATTCAAATACTATAAACACATATACTAGTATTCAAAATGCAAGAAGTTACAGCACGAAGATAAAAATTTGAGAATTTAAAAAATATATAGATTATAGTACTTTATTAAATTCAAATAGTATAGATGCATATACTAGTATTCAAAATGCATTGAAAGAGTAACATTATAGTTTATAAACATAATTGTCCAAGAGTAGCTTTATAATAAAATCGGATTAATAAAACTGAGGCATCATCTCAATTGCAGGCTGCAAACATGCATGGGGTTGAGTGTTAAATCTTGCTAGTCGATTATTCATCTCGGCCAGTGTCATTCTATTTTGTTTTTCCACAAACATATAGTTAGTTGCATTGAAATAAATCTGCCGCAACTTGCCACTCCATGCTGACTGTTTTGTGTAATCCTCTTTGAAGTAGTATTCCTTACACTCCTTATAAAAATTAATAACCTCTTTAATCATGTATCCCATGGCAAACACATCTGATTCTTTACTGTAAGCATTGGTGTTCTCAGGGTCGATTATTTCTAGAGCTTGCCAAGGCCGGAGTCGATTTTGTCTTATTGCTGTACTCTTCTTGATCTTATAAGTCACATCATCCATATCTGGAGTACGCTTCACAAAATTAACAGCTTCTCTTGATTCACTGTATCGAAGCAGCAATCCCCAATCAATGATGCCAACCCGTGGACTATGATTCTTGGTAAAATCTAGCATGACATTGAAAGGGTGTAGATCACAATGTATAATGCCTTCTTGGTGTACAGCTGCTAATGCATCAACCAATGCGTGTATGATGTCTGGGGTAGCTTCCACAAATGCCTTTAATCTCGTAAGCTGTACATCACTTAGTATTGGATCTGGTTCTCTCCTAGTGACTCCATTGCCTTTCAAGCATAACACTTGCTTTCTGAAAGTCCCTTTCTCAAAGGGTAGCTGCATCATCATGTCTCCAATACTCCCTCCATTGAAGTATGGAAAAATGTTGATCCAAGGCAAGCTTCTAGTAAATCCTATGCATCTGACAATACCTGGATGTAAGATTTGCATTCCATATTCTTTGTCAAATGACTTTAAGGTGTGAGACATGTTCCCTTTGTAGCGCTTTGCCGCATAAGTAATACTTCAAGGAAAGAAAGAGATGCCATTAAAAGTGACTTTAAAGCATACTCCAAATGAGCCAGCACCAAGATTCTCACCCTCCTCTATAGCCTCATGGGGGATACCTAACAAAATTGAACAATCACCATTCCTAAATGAATGTGCTTTGTGAGAAGCATCCCCGCGACTACCGTCAATAGATGGGATGGATGGCCTCTCTCAGCAACTCCTCAGCAAAAGTTTTAGAAAATCAAGTTTTTGGGCTGCATGATCAAGATTTTGTACATAATGGAAAAAAGTTAGTTAATGTTCTTGACAAGCCTAAGCGTCAATTGGCTATTGGCAATGTTTGGATCACCTTAAATCATGTCATTATTGTGTATGATGCTTTTTCTATCGACAAGCATATGCTAAGGGAGGGAGACATTAGGCGAGATGACCGCCAAAATTGGGCTGGAGCTCAAAGAATATGCAGTAGACAAGTGCAATGGTGCTTGGGAGAATTGGCAAACAATGGAATTCATAGAAAAGAGAGGAGCATGGTAGGAACACAAGCTTATCTTGAAATTGCTGGGGACTACATCGACATCTTCTTATCTCCACATTTGAATCTTGTGGATCGAGTCTATCTTGCGGGCAAAGTCTCTTTTTTCTTTCAAATTTGGAGGTCTTGGATTGTTCATCATGCCAACTATACGTTGAATAGAAACTTCATAACTAAGGAAGCTTTCTTATATGTGTAACTCTCATGCCATTTTGTGGTCCTACTGATCAAGTACTTTAGAGAATTTTGTCCAGGCCTAAGGTGTCCTTTACATCTTACAGGTTCAGATGCAGTTGAAATCTTCTTCAGTAAGATTGGAAGCATGGTGGGACAAGAACGCGCTTATGACTTGATGGATATGCTACATAGTGCAGGTAGTATGAATAGGCTTGCACACTTTGAATGCAAAGAGGATAGTCCTCTATTTACAAGGGCACATAAGAAGCAAGAACATGTATGGAGAGAATTGAATCTCAAAGAGAACATGCGAGAAGCTAATCTAGGGGACTATGAGTGTGTGTCAACTGATGATAAAGTCATCGAAGCATTGAAGAAGGGACTAAAAAGTGCTCAAGAAAGGTGTGAAAGTTTGCACATGAAGCCAAAGGGTGAGAATATGAAGTGGTGGATGGAACCTTGGTCAAATGGATTTGCAGATGCATATTCACAAGAATCTGATTCTGAAGAAGAAGACCAATGTCAAGCAGATCATGTGTCAGAAATAGATGATAATGACAACGATGCCTCCATAAGTGAAATCAGACATGTGGTGGATTCTCTCCTAGATGAACAAGAAGCAGTGAGCCCAGTTGTTGCCATTGATGGTAAAACTCTCTTCAAGTCCACATTGGTAAGCCAACTTAATGGAAATCCCACACTCTCTAAAGATCGACTCACAAGGGTTCGCCAAGGAGTATACTACTCTAAGGAAGATATACCTCTTGCTATATCAAATGAGAACCTATTTGGAATAGGTTTCGATTGTGCCGTATTCTTTCATGAAGAACACAAAACAAGGAAAAGCAAAAGGAAATGCAATCCAAGATCTTTGCAAAAAAGGAAAACACAAGCTATATGGTACCTTGGACGAGTTCAAAAAATGAGGAGAAAGGTTGGTGGGGGGTATGTGGAATATAAAAGAGGGTTCAACCTTTCAGATAGACCTTTTGGAGTAGAAGTCCAGCTTGGGTGGTATCAAAAGGCAAAAGGTTCAAGATGCTTCACATATGACCTTACAGACCTTGACATGATAAATATTGAGAGCGTAATTGCATTGGCAAACCTCACCTATGAGTGTAATAGCAATAAGTATACTTTAGATGAGAATGATTGGAATGTATTCAATGACTTTGTAAAGGGGCATTAAACACACTTGGTAGGGGCTTCTTTGTTATCTTTCTAATATGATAAAAGCTTTATTACGATTATTACTATGCGCTGAGTTTAGTTTGATTTCTCTTGATGGATTTTTTAAATTATTTTTTTGTAGGACCTTGAATCACACAAGTGGATGATTTGCAACCGCCTGGGTACTTTTGTTTATATGAATGCCATTAAGCAAGTTTAAAAATGCTATTTTGGCATCGGGTACAACAAGATGTATGAATGTAGCCTCTATGGTTTTAATACCATGGCTTCATGGTTTGATATGACTTAGTGGATGTTTGTATTTGGCAAGAAATAAATATTATATATCGTCATTGAATGCTTTGTAAAATTGGCTAATCTATCATCCCTTCTCTTAGCTAAAACACCCATACATATGGTTTTGTAAAAAATTGAAAGATATAAAGCATTTATAAAAGCTCCCAATCTTTCATGTAGTATTTTTATAAAGGTTGTTTCTTGAGCTCTTTACGTGTTTCAAGTGGCTTTGCACAATTCTTTGCTCTTGGTGTACGGCACACATGATTTGTCTTGTTTGATATTTGTTCCTCTTAATTTTTGCACATATGTCTTTATTCTTTGTTTCTCTTGCCTTATGGCATCATCAGGACACAAACCCATCTTAAACTTATGCATTGCCCATTATTGCAGTCGGTACCTCAATTTTTTGTGTGTAGATTCAAATAATGCAGGTGATGTAGAGATCTTGCAGTTTAAATATCTCATCCTACCTAAAGGGACTCCAAAAGTAGTAGTGTATGACTCACATAAGGACTTTTAAAATTCCTCTAGGAAAATAAATATACTTACAGAAGGGGATTTATAAAATTTCTTAAAATTTACAGAGGGGATACCAGGAAATACTACAAATAGGTTACATAGGGATTTAGAAAAGAACCCTTGCACGCACGTGATATAGACATATTACACTAAGTGACCCCCCCGAGAAAACTCTTGACAAGTTATTGACATAGCTAAGTGTCAATGTCCTGCACACATATTGGCTTGGTGCTCTAAAGCAATTCATCACTGGGGTCAACACCTCAAACTCCAAGCCACATGGGAAGTACTCTACGTACTCCATCAAGCATGTCATACTTGTGTCGTTCCTTTCCAATTTCCTTTGTAGTGCCTTAAAGTGAACATCTAGCTGGATTTTCTTATACAGGATGATAGTTTCTTTAGATGACTTCTCACCATGTCCTATTATATGTGTCTCACCACTCCTCGTTGCATCACCTCCACTACTGGTTCCATCAGTGACTGTTCCCATTACCTCCCTGTTTTCCTCCTAAAGTTCTCTCTTCATCTTTAGCTTATTCATCTAGTTTATCCCCAATGCTTGTTTTTCCATCTGACCTTATTTTCTTCTCACATGTTGTTTCCTCCTCACTGGTCTCTCTAGCCTTCTCTTTCACTGTGTTCTGAGACACTTGAGAGCTTGATCCCTCAACATCGCTTTTCTTGGTTCTTTTCAAAACTTGTCTATTCTTTTTCTTATCTTGCTTTATCCCTTTTGTTACCAAATCAAAGCCTTCTAATATATGTTTGTTGGTATAATTTTCAAGCTCATTATTCCAACCCCTAGATATCATCATGTCCTCCCCGATAGCATTCATCCTCGCATGATCAAAACAAGCAGGTTCCAATTGATACACATTGCCACCCAAGTATGAATTTTGAGACAAGGAATGTTGTCTTTCTCGGTATCCTCCATCTCTTTAACTTGTCCAATATCTTCAAAATTTGTTCCTTGGATGTTTATAAATTAACAATGTGCTTTATGGAGTCTTTGGAGTTCGTTATTGTATATATCTAAAAACCATCCTCTTCTAGAACTAACTCCATCATAAACTGACACCTCTCGAACCTTTCTCTTTTCCTTGCTAGCCATTCTTGGAATCTTTTGTTAACAAAAGAACCATAGGAAACTACATTAAGAAATTGAACAATCCAAATGAATAGAACCACAATGAAATGTACAATAGAAAATCATAAGTGTAGTACGAAATATTAAAACCACAATGCCACAATGCAAAATCTATTAATAGAATAACCAAGGACAAGCAACTTATATATGCATTATGAAAAACTAGATGCACACGGTAAGCAAATATACACATTATCAAAGTTAAGATGGTTATAATAAAGAATGGTATTCATGACATTCTCCAACATAATATGATGTTGTGAAGAGTGTCACCAATGCCATTGAACACAAGGATTGTGAGTTTGTGGAGAATGGCACAAGTGCTATCCTCCCTGAGAGTTTGAGGATAATGCCACTGGTGCCATCCTCCATGATGTTGAGGAGAATAGAAGAAGTTCCATTCATCACATGGATTGCAGAGAATCCTCGGGGGGGTCACTCATCATATGTAACCCTATCACGTGAGTTCAACAGAAGGATATTTTTTATTTCTAAAATTTACAGAAATAAATATACATAAGGGACTATTTAAAATAGTTTTGGAAAAAATTTACAGATTTGTATAGAAAAGGGGTACATTTCATTAATGAAAAAATTTACAGATAAGGGATTTTAAATATAGGCCTTGAACGCACGTGATATCGAGGGTTTATACATAGTGAACCCCCTGAGAGAGAATCAGAGAATGGCACCAATGCCATTCTCCTTATGTGAAGGTGATCACATGAGAGTTTTCTCATGTGACCTTCTAGAGAAGGGCTCTAATGCTAATCTCTATGTGAGTATGTGTAGAATGGCATTAGTGCCATGTATCACATGGATTGCAGCACAATATAACATTGTTATCACTCTCCAGAAGTC
This sequence comes from Dipteris shenzhenensis, assembly GCF_047967505.1. Classification (NCBI taxonomy): domain Eukaryota; kingdom Viridiplantae; phylum Streptophyta; class Polypodiopsida; order Gleicheniales; family Dipteridaceae; genus Dipteris; species Dipteris shenzhenensis. The sequence continues at coordinate 49,387,694 of NC_141607.1, read as the reverse complement.
AAGGTTGTCACAGATCATGATTGGAGATTGGCACTAGTGCCATTGTCTTGAACAAAAGTGCCATTAATCACATGGATTGAGGAGAATGGCACCAATGCCATTCTCCATTCTCTAGGTAATGAATGGCATTGGTGCCATTCTCCAAATATTCATATAATGTTGTTGGAAGAATAATGCAACCCAAAATTCAAGAAAGGCCTCGTGATTAGGGAAAGAAGACACCCTCATGACAATTTCATATGGTAAAAATCAATTGCATGTAGTCATATTCTAGATTTCAATATTGTCACAGATGATGGTTAGAGAATGGCAGTGGTGCCATTGTCCACAGCACCATATGATTACATTGAGACTGGCACGTGTGCCATTAATTAAGGAGATGGCAATCCTTGTATGAATGGCATTGGTGCTATTCTTGAAATATTCTTATGATGTTGTGGGCACCAGTGCCATTCTCCAAACTTCAACTCATATAGAATACGAATTATTCATGTATGTAATGTTGTCACAGATGTTGGTTAGAGAATGGCACTGGTGCCATTGTCCTCAATAACATATGATTATATTGAGACTGGAACCTATGGCATCAAGCACATGGATTGAGGAGAATGGCACCAGTGCCATTGTTTGTTTCTCCATGCATGAATGGGATTGATGATATTCTTGAAATATTCATATGATGTTGTGGAGAATGGCACCAATGCCGTTCTTCAAACTTGAACTCATATACAATTCAAATTGTTCTTGTATGTCAATGATGTCAGAGATGATGGTTAGAGAATCCTCCACTTCAAGCTACTCCTTGTGAGAGAAATTCAAGGCATGAGCCATCCGCATGTATCACTCAAGCAACTTCCAGATTGTTGCAATGTGGTTCCATGAGAGAAAGAGGGAAGGGGAAGAAGGGAGAAGAGAGGGGTGAAGGGAGGGAGAAGGAGAAGGGAAGAGGAGAGTAAAGGGGGATTGAGTGGCAAACACAAAGGCACTACAAAGGAAACAAGAGAACACCAAAAGAAATTCTTGAAGAGAAGAGGGAGCTTGTATTCCAAACTTGTGCATACAACAATGAAGACCAAAGTCAATTGTTTGGCCTTCTATACAAGTCACCTTTTGAAGGGAGGGTTAACCCTTTTCCTTTTTGCCCTCTCCCTTTCTTTACAATCATAAGGCTCTTGCGCCCATAGGGTGCCAAGGCATCTTTACTATACTTTCCATTTCTCCTCTATTGTTCCACTCTCGTGTGTCAAAAAATAGCACTTGTGTTAACCATATAAGAGTGCCAAATCGCACTTGTGTTATCTGCATGCTTCCGAGTCCTAAGCCATTTGAGGCTCAAAACCCATATATGAGGCTCAAAACCTAGAGTGGCAAGGCCTATCTTGAGTATTTGTGGCTTAAAACCAGTGAGGCCTAGAACTGCTTGGGTTTTTTATGGCTCAAACCCTATGAAGCCTGCACTATACTTCCTCCATGGCTGCAACCATTGATGTAAATTGAGAGTAAATCATGAATCCTAATCACCTCTAATCACTGATTACCCTGCATTCTACGACTGTACTCTATGGATGTTAACAAGAAGGGGCTTAAAGTTGTCTCTCAGAGGTGCCTGATGAGCATATATTTTCCTAAAGGCATATTAGTAGACTAGCACTCCCAAGGCCCAACAACAAAGAATTCTCTCATATAACATCTCAAGGAGAAGTTTCCACACCACCCAGAATAGGAGTTTAATGATGACTACATGTGCATGGGCATGGGCATCGTACTCAGAGACCATAGGTCAGAGATAAGAGATATGATTAAGGAGGGTAACTATGTGGGTGCACAAAGAGGATTGAAAGATATCCAAAGAGAGAGATCAAACCAAACCCTAGACAAGTGGGATGGCAGTGAGGAGACGTCTCAACACCATAGGTGCTTTGTACCTCGAGAGTGGTGGAAGTCTATGCAATGAGGCATGGGTGGTAAGTCTATTTCCCTTACAATTTATTGTTCTTCTTGTTTAATCACCCATATGTGGCACTTCATCTAGATCTCTTACTTTGGGTCTAGAAGAATCTATGATTGGCTGACATCCTACAAATGAGGAGTCTAGACACGCAATGGGAGTAGGACAAAAGCATTTCTTTAGAGAGATAGAACATTGGGGACACTCCATTGATTGGGCTACAGTGGCCACTCCTCATGTAAGTCTACTCCAATCATTGTTTTTCACAAGCAATACCATTGGTCTTACGTCCATTAAGTTGTAATCTCATTTCTAAATTGTTTCATTATTAGGGTTGTGAAGTGATAGCTTTAGTTTAGGACAAGGTGACTTCTTAACCATCTTTGAAAGAATGGGATCAAGCAAAGAGGAAGAAGAGGGTCACACTGAAACCAGGGACTCAATTAAACAAATGACTTGGACATATAGGGATAGCTTGAAAGGAGGTAGATCTTGAGAGGAGAGAGAGGCTGAAAAGAGGAAGAGGTTTCGATCAAGATTCCATGCCACAATAAGAGCCCTTTTCAGTAAGCAAAGGGTGTGGGTGAATGGGGATAGTTTGAGAGGACTTTTGGGAGTGTGGAGAGGCTTTTTGAAAATTTTCAACTTTTTGGGGAAAAGACATTATGCGAGATTTGAGGCCCACCAAGAGAGGGGCGATCACCCAAAACACAAGTAGGTACCTGCCCAATGCGTTAGTGCCCCAAGTGCTGGTGGGGACAAGAGGGGGCCTAGGGGTATAGGGAGTGGGGACAAGGAGGGGGATAGTGGGGATGAGGTCTCCTCCAATGAGAGGCAAGGAATCCTCCATTCTTATAATGCAAAACTCTTTCCATTGGGTAGTTTCCTAGTCTTGACAGTAGAAGTTTCTTTTTGTGGCCCTAATGCAAGGGGCCCTTTTTTAGGCCAAATCTCTCCTAATGGGCCATCACTCTTTCCACACTTGCATGCAAACCGAGTGGCTAACAAGCCCTTAAACATCAATCATCCTTCCTACAAGACATACACCTTCATCTTCTTTCCTACAAGCCTTGCACATAGTCCTAACAATTGCTCTTCTTATTCATTGCAAGCCCTTGCATCTCCTTCCCTACAAGCGTTGCATGCAACAATATTCTTGGGTTACTCCTAGCTCCTTTTGTTCATTATATCATAGATGTCTCTACACACTTTGCACTCCAAGATCCACTCGTCAGGTCCTCCAATTTATGAAAGCCAAATCCCCCACCAATCTTCAAATCATGTCATCTAATGTGTCCACTACTCTCTAGCTTATCCACCTTAAGCAAGCTTTAAAAGATGTGAATGTGAACGAGGGATAGCATGGATGTATTTATTGAAGCTATACTTATATATTAGTATAAAATCTTGGAAAATTTTTATCAAGCTCATTATTTTAGTTTTCCAATATTGGTAGAATCTAGTACTATTTTATATATTATCTTTTGAATTTCGAAGGGAAAAATGTAAATCCGGGCAAAACTCCACTCTTTTTCATATAAAAGTTTCAAATCTTGGAGAATATTTCAAACAATTATTTTTATTAGGGCATACAAACTTTTGATGCTAATATAAAATTTTAGCTTCTTAACAAAACTAACTTGAAAAAATAATCCATGAGGGATAAATATTATGTCAGTATAAGAAAGTCTACATTGACAAAATCCCGATTGAGAAGGTGATTCCCATTCTTAGGGGTAGTTTGCAAGTTGGTTTCTTAGAGCTATTGGAAGAAACCATTTTAGGGGATTCCTCCATGTATAGGTTAGCAATAATTTGGAAGAAACCATTTTAGGGGATTCTTGGTAAAAGCTGGACCCAAGATACTTACAAAGGGTTATTTGGTGATGAATCATCCCATCAAGATACATCAATCACTAACCAAGGATCAACATCATCAACTACACCCACCCCACCTCCACAAGGATGCCACCAAGGAAGAAGATGAAGACAAAAGGCAACCAAGAAAATATGGGTCCGAAAGGATCTATTGAAGGCTCAAGGATACTTTGAGGGTGAATAATATTTTTAAATTCCAAAGAAACCTCAACATATGAAGGCCCCCCCTCATCTAAACATCAAGCCCCACCTTCGCCAATCACCCCATCCTATAAACAACAAACCTCAACATCAAAGAAGAAGATGATGCCATCCAACAAGGAAGGCACATTACCGATGGGTTCCCACAAGACTACTTGAGGCCCAGGGATATTACCTTGGCAACTCTTATATATGGGTACCCAAGCCATGCCAGAGCAATCAACAGCCCATCCATTCTTGCCCTAAGCCTAAATGTACACCATCTCAATTGCAAAATCAAGAGCAGTGCCCCAAATCTATCAATACAAAAGCATCAACAAGTGCAGATGCACCAATAGTAGCCACACAAGAACCGACTCTACATAGATGCCAAGAACAGCAAGAACCTGCTTGCAAGGACTAGGGAAAAGCACTGATGTAGGAGGATCATATGCATGGGAGTTCATCTACCTCCTCTCAAGTAGTTACGCAAGAACATGTCTCAAAATGGGAGATAGTAACACAAGAACCTGCTCGATCGCAAGTCTATCAAAAGGGATATCAATTTATTGCATCATCTTCTAGGCAACTGGAAGTAACACGAGAACCTGTCTTGAAAAAAGAGGCAATTACACAAGAACCTACCAAGACAAAAACTGAATCCATTTTGGGAGCCTCACAAGAACCTTCCTTACTCATAAATTTGGCATCTATCATTAGGGAAGCTATGCAAGAGTCAGCCACACAAGTAATGCCCATCACAACGGAAGTCTAACAAGAACCTTCCACTGTGAACAACAAATTATCTTCATCCCTGACAACTTTCTCAGCTAAAACTTGGGCTCAACAAAAGAAAAAGACCTCTGAGACATTGCGATCCTACTCACACTTGATGCATCGAACATATCTCACTTTATTACGATAAGTATCATAGAAGTGGTACATGTGGGAAATTGCAATGTTCAATGGTGCAACACCGACAATCATAAACATGCCAACAGTAGATCCACAAGAACCTACTCCTAAAAATGGAGTAGCTCCATAAGAACCTACTACTATAATAAAGGATCTCAAAGGACTTCAAGCAACATTACTATCAATGAGATGACAACTACTTTCCAAGAAAGATCTCCAGTGATGTCTTAGTGACTCTCCTTCCAAGTGATTATCAGACTTACATTAGGACCTGGTCCCAAATAGCTATACAATTTATATTCCTATGTTGGTCTACAAAATGATGTTCTTGCTAGGTTTGGGTCACAATTGGAAGTCCTAGGTGAAAATAGGCAATCGATCCTAGCACATCATACTCAGCAAATCACAACTACGTCAGCCCAAGGGCAAGAGGAGCTACAAACACTAGGTAACGTCAATACACCAATCAACATCAATAAGAAATCCCATCAAGAATATGCCTAAGTCATCAAGGTCTTGAATTTGAGTTCACACATGGAAAGACAAATGGTTCTCCACAAGTAGCTCTCGAGGATGCATTCAATTCCAAGGTGAAGGTGCTCCAACCATGCTCCTAGCTCACAAGAGGCCCCTCCAATGATGGTGCATCCTTAGCCTACACGACTATAGCTCATGGGCTAGCAACTCAATTGCAATGAACTGCCTCAAGGTTGGACCATCATCGAACACAACTCCACGGGTGATTGAGACCCTCTTTGCCAGTGCCGGACCAAAGCCTACCGCTAGCTCCCTCCAGTAATGCCTCCAAAGGCAGAGTGCCATCATGAGCTCCATCTACCTACATACGCCTTCAACCAACAAATGGAATCTGCCATGACTCCAAGACACAGCTCTCAATAACCAACTCTTGCAACAGCAAGTGCACCTCCAATGTCTACAGGAACGACTCCGTAGCTTCCCACAGACAACAAATGACCTTTGTTGACCAACCCACAGCACTCCAATGAGTGTACAGCTCTGTGATCGTCAACCTTGCAAGCTCGTGCCATTGCATCAACTACCTTCTTCCTTCCTACATAGTCCATCATGGTAGCAGCTCTATCCAGCTAACCACACACATCCAGCCTTCCCTAATTATCCCCTGGATGATGACTCTTGGCAACAGCATCCCATCACGGGCCCCTTTGCAGACCAGTGCACCTTCAAAGCCTCCAGTGCTAATAGAGCTCCATCTTACGCCTTCAACAAGGCACACACCAATAGCTCCTCTATGGCTCCATGCCATTGTCCTCTTCCGCATTTGCATTCATTTTCTTCATTGTGTTCACCAAGCCATTGTCATCGCTGTTTCAAAAAGCCTTTTGACAAACCTAAGGTCTCAAACCTTAGCCACCTTGCTAATTTCCACATGGAAATGCCATGTGGCAAATGGGATTTTGACCTGAATTAGCTCAAAGCAACTCTGGGTTAGATTGGTTTGGTCAGTGCTCTAGTCTATGCCACATGGCAGATAAGGTTGGGTGTGAGTGTGGTTAAGTTAAATCATGGTTAAGGCTTATGGTCAAGGGTAGAATTAGTTAAATGCCACATAAGCAATAGCCCTTGCCAAGCACAGTTTTTAAGCAGCATATGAACTCTTGTGCCACATCATCAAGGCCCCCTCTTCTTCAAAAAAACTTTGACAAGTCATAACTTGCAATCCAGGAGGAATTTGCACATGCTCCAAAAATGAAAAGTGATCGTCTTTTTGAGCTTTATGACCTGTTAGGTCAGAATCATTGTGCTAAGGGGAGATGATGCATTTGTAACTCACATCTGACCACGTTGCAGTAGAAAAAGGATCATGGCACCAAGGGGAGGTGTTGAGAGTTGTGGTGCCATGAGCACATGATTAGAGGCTAAGGTATGGTATAGGAAAGAATCAAACTAGCCACCCTAGGATGTGGACTACATGATGTGGAGATGTGGATTGAGGATATCCACAAGGAGAGATGTGGATTAGAGGAGACCATATGGTTTTACTATTCAAAGGGCACTCTTTATATAAGAGGCCTATCATGTATTGTTAATATAGCAAATTTGGAATAGATTGAGTGTTTCATACTTCTTATCTCTCCCCATGGCTTTCCATATTTGGTTTCATCCTCCATGATCTTTATGCTCATTAAGTGATAGATTAGGCTAGTCTCGGGGGGGTCACTTTGTATAAACTCTCTATATCACGTGCATTCAAGGCTTATTTGTAAAATTCCTTATCTGTAGATTTTTCCTTAATAAAATGTACCCTTTTTCTAAATTTTTTTTAAAAATGATATAAGATCAGTGACCCCCCTGAGAGGCTAGTACGATCCGTAATTTGTCATGCCACTACCCTATTGTCATGTGATCACTGCACATTGCTGGACTTGCAAGAAGTGTGAAATTCATCTTTGAAATTGCATTCTCTTAATGATATCTTGATCAATAAATAGGGCAAAATATAGCCAATATATGTGAAATTGAGATTTTCAATGCCATTCTCCCACTGCTATAGTGGCCAAAATTGTATAGGGTAGATTATGGGATTATGGCAAGATACTCTTCTTTTAGATGCTAGTATCCAATTATAGAGTAAATTCAACTTTGAAATGCATAGGGTAGATTAGGGAAATTCAACTTTCCTCCTATGTAGTGATCACAGTCTCTGCTGTGTAGAGATCATATGGATTTGTGTCAAACTTTGTGGAGAATGGCAGTGGTGCCAATCTCATTCCAAGACCTAAAAAATGGCACAAGAAATCCTAAACTCTTAGTGATTTCTTGATCAATAAGTAGGGTGGAATATAGCCAATATATGTGAAATTGAGATTTTAAATGCTATTCTCCCACTACTATAGTGGCCCAAAATGTATAGGGTAGATTATGGCAAGATACTCTTATTTTAGATGCCAGTATCCAATTATAGAGAAAATTCATCTTTGAAATGCATAGAGTAGATTAGGGAAATTCAACTGTCCTCCTATGTAGTGATCATAGTCTCCGCTGTGTAGAGATCACATGGATTTGTGTTAATCTTTATGGAGAATGCCATGACTGGAGTGTGGTAGTGGTGCCAATCTCTTACCAACACTTGAAAAATGGCAAAAGGAATCCTACACTCACATGTGCGTTGGCACTTTTTTCATTATCCTACTACAGCCAATAAAATTAGTGGAATGTCAATCTACCGGTTTAGTTTGTCTGCAATATTGGAGATAGACTTAATGGTAAGGTGATATCATGCATAACCTCCATGGTAAAGTCATTCTCATTGGTGAAAATTTGTTTTATGTTCCACCTTGTGTGCTAGAAGTATTTAGACTATGAAATGAATTCAATTCTAGAATAAACTAGAGAAACATTCACATCGAATATACATGCTACTGGTTGTGGTGTTGTTAAAAAATACTCATTCTATTCTTTCAAAAGTGTACATAAAATCTTCAAATGTGGAGACATAATATATGCTTTTCTCGATCTATTAAATAAAGAATTATTTAGATCATATATAATGCATGTAAATTATATATTCGAACATCATTTTTTATATGCACCTCTTAGTATAGAATATTGTAAGCTAACATGGGAATGCTAAAATAGTAATATTAAAAATTTCATAGCAAATACACTAGAGATAGTGGGGGCTATGTTTTAATAACTTTATGAGTCTAGACATTTAAATATGCATGGGTAAATGCCTTGTGCAAAGAATTCCCAATCACAAGTGGCAGGCAATTTTTTTTATTTTTATTTTTCTTTTTGTACTCATAATTGACTCGACGTGGACTTCTCTTTGAGGATTCATCATTAAGAAATCGTGTATATAAGAAAGAAAAACCTTATATTAAGAGATATCCCCTTTCCCTATACAATCTAGCTTTTTTTGTTTTCAATATCTAAATTTACCAGTTCTTATAAAGTAAACGTATTAACACGTGATGTCTTTCACATGTTTGTATGCACAACCCGAGTACTTTTTAATATAAAACCACAGAGCGATAGGTCGACTATACTGCCTATAATACTTGGTGCTTCAGTAATTGTGGAAGTCCACCATCCTCTGGAGCCTTCTCTCGACTATACTGCCTATAATACTTGATGCTTCAGTGATTGTGGAAGTCCATCATCCTCTGGAGCCTTATCTGACTGTAGAAATTGGCAATGAAATCCTCTGCTTTCCTATTGAGTTCCTCGAGCGTCATAGGGGCTTCCGCATCGACGTAATTCTCTCCGTCTTCCATGTGGATGTCAGGATCAGGATCAGCAGGATGTGCTGTTTTCATGGAGGATGACCAAACAGGCATGATGGGAGCTGGATGGGCATCCACACGATGACGTTGTGACTGCAGGGAGGGCGCACAAACAAGTGTGGGAGTTGGCACAGGCAAATGAGTGTTACCAGAGTGTGTTTTCATGGAGGCTGAGAAAACAAACGTGGGAGGTGGCACAAGGTGACGATGTGCAGGAGATTGTGTTGCCATGGCGGCGTCGCACACAGAACATGTGAGAGCTGCAGAAAAGCGAGGCACAGGAGCAGCAGCAGTTGAATCTAGTAGAGCGTCGGCTCTTTGCTGGCAGATGCCCAAGAAGGATCGAATGCTGTTGACTTTATCATCAGATGATCCCTTACCCGAAATGAACTCCTCTGGCGATCGGCGACCTTGCCCGTGACGCCAGGCCGCTGCTGCAGAAGTTGGCGCTGTCTCGTTGTAATTACGAGAAGAGTTTTCGTATTGCAAAGGAGGAGAATCAGCCGGGTCTACATTGCCACTACCTCGCAGAATGTTTCCCGTTGCTCTGGAATCAGCATCTGCGTGGTTCAACTTTGCTTCCGCAATCTGGCCACTCGAATGAGGATCCTGGTCGAGACGGCTACTTAGACCTATCATCACTATGACCAAATTCAGGAGCAAGAAGAGAAAAGGTGGAGTAAGGAAACTGGGAAAAACCATCCAGACACGAGTTACCGTCTCGAAGCATAAAAGATGGACTTTTGGGAGTGTAAAAGTGAACAACAAAGTCAACAGGATAGTCGAAATGAGGATCACTGTCTGGCAGTTTCCCCTCAGATTTTCTAATACGCTCAGCAATCTACTCTTTAGGGAATTGTCGAAACCCATGTCTAATTATCCGGCTGATGTTAGGTGTCTCTTGGGATGTGATCAGTCCATTCATAAAGCTAGAGGAGGGCACCAGACGGAGTGATAGTGGGGAGAGAGATCACGCTGGATACGATAGCTAAGGACTCAAACTGCGTAGTGTACACCACAAATGAGAAGCAGCTAGAAGCATTGATCGAGCCTTGAACATTCAATATCTCCATAGCTATGGCGAGGTTGCAGATATTCACTAAAGATGGGCCTCTACTTTGAGACAAGTACTAGCGAGGAACAAAAAGAGGCTTTGAACAGAAGCTGGCAGAGCCTTGAAGAGACTGAATAAAATGTGAGTATGGCTAGAAGGAGAAGAGGTATCTAATAAGTGATCCTGAGACTGATGGACAATGTCCCATACGATATGAGAACTCGCCATAGGGAGCTCAAGAGACGGTGGAGTTGCTTATAAGGGTGAAGCCAGAGCGAGATGAGCATTCCTGTTTACAGACGTTTACAGTATTCACGTCAGTCTGCTAGCTATTCATACTACACGAGAAGTTTACGAACCGTACGATATCTAGAGCAAACATCGTCACATAAGATCAATACTTATCTACATACGGCGAAGTAAACAGATTGATAAAAACCACCGTGGGCCAATTCAGAAATTCTACGACGTTATACAGGCCCTACCTGATCAACGTCTATCTTCGTCATAAAACATGCAGATGAATCGGACCAAATCCTCTGATCGTAGTCCGGCTGTCAAAGGGTAATGCATTCAGCTGCACGGTGGTCGTCCGCGTTAAACCGGTTCATATCAACTTACATTCCCAACAAGCATCGTGACGATACGCAGTCGTAGCTGTTGGAGTCTTTCCGATCACGAGTCTGACTATTCCGTCTCTAGATCTGCGATTAAATCTACATGGCTAATAACAACAAGCCGTCCTGCAAAAAGGTTGCAAAGATTATGGTACCGGTCAAACCGTCTTCCAATGAATCGAGCTGTGGAGCGCCCAGAAATCAATGGAGTGCGAGCAGCGAAGCCCACAAAGCATAAACAAAGAACGTAAACTAGGGTGGGACTAAGCTTTCGTTGTCATTTTGCAAATTCCCAGACGGGGACATGGCGATTCTGTGATTGGAGGGCAAGTTACCAGACAAGCGTCCGCCATAGCTCTCGGGATGGTGAGGCCGTGGTAGCTTTAAGATGTTTTTGTGGGAGTTAAATCTTGCTTTCTGTTTGATATCAAGTTATCAACTCGAGTGGCTGCAGGACTTGGAATTGAAATTGAAATTGAAATGGGTAGTGCTTGTCGCTAGCAGCTTTTTGAATGAATGGTTCTAGTGAAGGCCTCTTCCTTTTAAATTCCGTATCAGAGGGACTTTGCTTCCTCCACACAAGGCTCCCTCACATGCTCTCTCCTTGGTATTGCTCCCAGAAAACATTTTTTTTACCACATGCAATTCGAAGGTTTTAAAACTTGCAAACTGCAAGGCTTTTATTGAAATTTTGAGAGTTTAAAGCAAAATAAAGATATAACTATAAAAGCAAAAATTTCAAGTTCAAAGCTTTTACTATGCAGCCTAAAGGGAAGTTTTCCTTTTCCGAACCCTCATGAAGCCATGCATGTGTCACAATTTTAGACGTTGATCTTCATGAAGATCTAATGGTCTGAAAATTTAAAGTTTTTTATTGAAATTTTTAAGCAAAATAAAAATATAACTAACATGCCTTGCAATTTGCACCCTTTCACATTAGGGGAGAATTGGGGTCTCCAAAGGGCCCCCAATTAGTGTTTCCTAATTTCAAAGGATTAGTGAGGTATTTGAGGTGTACCAATGGGAGTGCTCCTTTTTGTGGGGCAATGCCATGTTGGGGTGGAGGGTGGGCAGACCTGCAAATAGCCCCTATTGGCTACTCCTCTTACACTGGGGACCACTCAAACCATCCCCCCCCCCTCAACCCATGCTTGGCCCTTCTCCCATATGCACCTCCCCCAAATAAACCTACAAGTCATTCAAGAGGCGGTGGGCCCTTCTGGGTGAAATTTCCCCCCCTCTCAGCTTGTTACAGGTCTGCCCCCTCCTCTTCTCTGTTCCAACTCCATTCTCCCTCCATTTTTCAAATGTGGAAACGCATTTGGCATCTTCTCTGCCCCCTCCTGCTCTGGTCCACTGTGTTTCTCCCTCTCCAGCACGTCCTGTAGCAGCTGCTCATTCTCTCTCCACTCCTAGCTACAATACCTCCTATAGCAGCAGCTGCTCATCCCCTTCTGCACTTTCTTCCTCCATTCCTAGCTACAGTACCTCTTGTAGTGGCTGCTCATCCCCCTCTGCTCTTTCTCCCTCCATTCCTAGCTACAACACCTCCTGGAGCAGCTGCTCATCCCCCTCTACTCTTTCTCCCTCCATTCCTAGCTACAGCACCTCTTGGAGCTTCTCTCAAGCTTCAGTTGCACCGTTATACCTTCTCCCTCTCTCTCTCTCTATCAGAGCTACTCTCTCCCTCCAAGCTGCACTTTCTAGTCCACTATTGCTGTTGTGACCTCTGTACAAGCATGGTGAGGAGACCATACATGTACTCTATGTCTTACAGGAGCAAAAATGCACTAGGTGAATGGGTGCCTTGCACCTACAGCTTGAATGATTGGATAGTCATGAGAGGATCTACCAAGGGTCCACATAAGCTTCCCAAGAGCAAAAGAGGTGATCTTTTGCATGAATGGAAGGGTTGCATCATGAAGTTCAAGCTTGGGAAGAAAGGATTGCATGCAAAGGTGCAACACATCTACATGGGGAAGGACATGTGCCTTCCTCTGTCAAGCAATCAATCGACAATACCATCGCATTGTAAGTATGCATTTTGTGTAAGATTTTGAAGTGTAATGAGTCAGCTTGAAATTGTATTTTGAAATAGAACCAGTGTAATGAGTCAGTTTGAAATTGTATTTTGAAATAGCACTTGTGCATAGCAGATGTATTTCCTTTAGACTTTGAGGAGTGGGAACCAGTTGAGTGCTTCTTAGGTAAGTTTACTGCCATTCATGAGGATCTAGGAAGGAAAATGCATGGTGGAGAGAAGTCCTCTACTTTGAAATAGAGAAATATCTATTGGTATAATGCCAAGTACATTACTCCAAGGACGGCATCAGGTTATGGCCATCTTCAATGCATTGCAACACCATAACTTGAAGACATGGATTGCAGAGCATGGTGGACATAAGAACAATGCAATCATACAAGGAAAAGATTGGAAAGGATGTGGGCATGGCCATGAAGTTTACATTTGGCTCTAAATAGGTAAGGTTTTCTTGGTTTATGCCTCTATACATTTTTGCTTCTTGTTTTCATAATATCCAGATGCATAGAACAAAAACCATTTGGTCATGCAAGTGCCTAAATGAGAATGCCCTTGAGGAATTGCTTGGGGTGAATTGGGGAAGTAGGTCAGGTGAACAAAAGGGTGACCTGTTTCAATGCCCACTACTACACACAGATCCTTTTGTGACGTTTAAGTAGCGACGTTTAGCATGCGTGGGACGCTAATCATCGGTATGGAAAGTGCGTCCCGTAAAGCATCACTATATAGTGACTTTAAGCAAACGTTGCTATATAGCAACGATTTCTAAAGTCGCTATATAGCAATGTTTATAAAAGATGTAAGCGTCGCTATATAGCGACACTGAGATACTATTTTATAGCAACATTTTCCAGAGGGCTTTTTTACTCATATAGGCCTTAAAAGTTAGTTTTTTCCAATGACTAATTTTTTTAAATTTTCATACATGTTTGATCTTCTGAGAGAATAAACATATGAGAGCATGTACATCAAGCCTTTGAAGCTCATATATTTATATCCAAGTTTGAGATGAAAAAAATCAATGAAGAGCATTTACATCAACTGTTTCATCTAGATCCAAGTCTAATGCACCAAACAAGTCTATCTCTAACTCTATACCGAGTTGATCTCCTATATCATCATTGTACTCTAGCATCGTACATTCACCTAAAAGTACTTGATCATCTTCTTCAATAAAGTGTGGTGATTCTTGATGATCGTTGTCTTCTTCCTCAATATTGTACTCTCCATCTTCCTCCCGTGCGATGTCATTATGTGCATCTTTCTGTTGGCTCATATTGTGATCTTCATCTTCTTCGCTAGATTCATCGGGATCAATTGGATCTGGCATTGGTAGTGGCATCTCCATATTCACATCTCTATCTTCAAAAATTTGCTTACTTCGTGGTGCAACTTGGATCATGTACCACCATCTTGGATGAAAAACCACCTATATTGAAGATGGGTGCCAAATGTCATCAATTATATATATGAAATTATGCTTGAGTACATGTATCAATGGATCTTTAAAAACAAAAGCTTCGACTAATTAAATCATTAGTATACAGCTGCTCACAGTGCTCGGGAAGAACAAAAGTATCACTTTCATCGGTTCAATGTTTGGTGGAGTCTATTGCAAAGAAACCGCTACTATCTTTTCTCACTGTCACATGGGGACCGTTGTAAATAGTTCTAAACCATGTTACATCAAGAATGAAAATACTAAATCGTCTGAAATCAACTTCATAGATTTCGCGTATGGTTCCACAATAATCCAACTGTGAGGAGAGAAGATTGGTATCCGAAGCACTTGCTCGGCTATCTTGTGTGAAGTTAGTCATGACTCCACAATCATATGTGACTCTCTTTGAATCGATGCGTTCCATGTGAAAATGTCGTCCATATGACCATAATGCACTGTACTTTTTGTACTATAAAAGAGCATCATTAAAACAATGAAGATGCATCTATTTTATAGCGTATATTGCCACAAATAATTACTTAATTATGTCAAGAGGTAAGAAACTTACATGCATCATACATCCAGATGATAACTCTTGCTCGCGCTCATTTATTGTCTCTCCATCACGTTCGGCTTTACGTAGAGTCAGTTGTAGCCAATCAAGTGACATGTGAGTGGGAAGAAGAGCCAGATCCCATGGATATGGTTGCAATCACCTGTACATTACTTTGAATCTCATCCTTGCATTTATTCTTTCTGCTTTGGCCACTTCATATCTCTCAATCCACTTCTGCATCTCAGGGCTATTGAGGATACAAAACTTATTGAATTTCTCCATTTGCTCTTCGCTCATCTTTCTTTCAATCACTTTTCCTTGGGGAACCTCGCCAACGATGTGATCATCATCCTTGTTATGCCAAGCTTGCGGCATATCGGGATCCGTGGATGCAAGAAACTTCATGATATATACTAATAACTCTTGCACAAGCCATCCCTCTGCATGCTTGCTTCTGGTCTTGCTCTTTGTCTTACAAATCCCTTCAAAGTTTTCATAAACTGCTCGAGAAAAAACATCCATCGACTATGAATGGTACCTGCAATAGCCACCTTATCAACTATGTGCACAAGCAAGTGGACTTGACTTCTCATAAAGCTCGACAGAAAGTGCTTCTCAAGCAAGCATATGGCTTTGATGGATTCCACCCTAGCCTTCTCGATGCTCGATATGGAGATCTCTTTTTGAGATATCCACCTATTTCACATGTCCATGTAAGATATTTTCATAATCAGTCTATAGATTAATTAGCTTAAATTGAAGAAAATGCAATCAATGTGATTTGATAGTAAGCATACCTCACAATACCACTGATCTTGAATATAGCATTTCTAACATCTTCTTGCAAGCACCCTTTTATTGTAATTGGGAGGATGAACTATCAAATTAGCAACAAAGAAGTCATGTCAACAATATAACATAATCATAATTATGCTGACGTATCACGATTATCGGTACACTAATTCTACAGCTTAGAATACCTATAAGACCTTGTGCCAATCATGGGACTTGAGCCCACTAAGCTTATTATCCTTTGAAAATGCTTCTTTCAAACAATGCATATACCCTGTGAAAAGAGGCAATGTCTACCTTGACCACTGCCTCCTCCCTCGTAGAGAGGATCCATGTTGATTTCAGGAGGACAACTTTTCCCGAAGCATGCACTTGGGGCCACAAACGAGACATCTATTCATAGCACACAAGTCTTCTCGCACTCCTCTCGAGTCTTTGGAACCAACCAAGTGTGCCCAAATAGTAGCCCCCACGTTCTTGAAGATATGCATGGGATCCAAGAGATGATTAATTTGTAACTGACCCCAATAAGGAAGCTCGAGAAAGATCGATGGCCTCTTCATACTAGGAGGATGTTCCTCTCCATTCACCCTCCAAGCTTGAATCCAGTCACTTGCCTTCAAATATGATGGTGGTGGATCAAGCTGACCTCCACGTGCGAGATGGTCTAGTGGAAGGTATCGAGCATGACCTTCATAAACATTTTTCCTCATATGTTTGGAGTATCATGCAAGCAATTTCAAACCCGGTCCACAAACAGGACAAGCATGGTACCCACTTGTAACAAGTTCTACACACGTGCATGAATGTGTTAGTATAAGACATGCATGCGAAAGAGAATCATAAAACCATAATCCTATATTATACTTTAGAGACACAACCATGTACCTGCACACTCTCCATATCCTAGGTAGTCATGATGGTCCACATCAAGATACCCCTGAACAAAATATCATTGGTATGTCTAGGAGCTTTGGAAATATCAAAGACCTGCACTCCTCTCCATAATATCTGTAACTCCTCTATCAAAGGTGCCATGTACATGTCCATATTTTTTACCTTGTACTTCCCTGGCACAAGTAGTGCACGCATGAGGTGTGCCTTTTGTATTGTTAGCCATGGTGGGATATTATAATTCACCATGACTATGGGCCATGTTGACCAAGATATTGAGCGTAATCCGAAAGGATTCATGCCATCCATGGCGAGCCCAAGATGTAAGTTGTATGGCTCCCTTGCAAAGTCCGGCCACTGATTGTCTATGTGCTTCCAAGATGCACAATCTATGGGAATCCTCAATATGTCATCAGTGGACCAATGAGCTGCATGTCATGTCATCAACTCTGCTATGGATTTGCATCAGAACATGTGCTATATTCTTGCAATGATGGGAAAGTGTCTCACGACCTTTACTGGTATATGCTCACCCTGCAAGTCATCTCTATATCATTATTGGTAAGTCAAAGCTATTTAAGTTCACGGTTAATATTGGATACCATTATGGTACGAAACCTTGAGACAAGATCTTATATTTACACGAAATCTTAAAATAGGATGAGGAGGCTGACGAGGGTATGCATATACCTTCACACTTTGAGCAAGACTATAGTCTCTCGAATGATGACGAGGATATGGTTAACATGATGGATTCTATTTTTAGGGGCACTACATCCCATGTATATGTGATGTTAGAGTCTAAGGTCAAAATGCGAGAGTTGCAATCAACACAATTATACGAGGGTGTTAGGATGTCTAAACTACATGCTTGTCTCTCAATCTTGAATCTACAAGTATGGGTGATCAGATACAAGTGTCTCGGCCTTAATGAGGTTAGCTCTTGCATTAATTTGACTCATTATTTGGATATTGTTTGTTTTGAGAATCATCATGTATGTTTGAGAATCATAATTATTTGAAGCCTATGTATGTTTGAATTGTGATAGGTTGCTCCAGAAGATGTTTCCTACACCAAATACCATGCCCGCATCAAGGGATGAAGCAAAAAAGATGCTAACAATGGTGGGTATGGATTATGATACCATCCATGCTTGCTGTACTTATTGTATTCTCTTTCGTCGTGAGCATGGAGATTTGGCTAGTTGTCCAAAGTGTGGGGATTACTTTCTGCTATCGCTAAGTATAGGAGAAAGGAGGGAATCCAACATATACACACGGTTTTGTATGGCTCTACCAAATCGTGAGATAACTATACTGCACCAACAAATAAATGAATATTAGCTTATTAGATTTAATCAAAATATTGAATTATCAAGTAGAGAAAAAGTTTGTATCAAACCTGAGAATGGCCATCATAACGTTGTTATTGACCTCATTTGAAGCTCTAGAGAGGATTGAAATCTCCTCTCCCCCAAATTCAAGATACTGAGGTCTATGTTGAATCATAACCCTAACATTAAAAGAGCTTCCCATTCTTCCAATGAAGCCATGTTTATAGAGTTGAGGTCTTCTATCCCCTTTGACTCTTTGACGGCATTCATTTCGCACTCCTCTGAGCCATTATCTATTTGCTGTGGGAGGGTTCATAATGTCGCCCTTAATGATTGCTCGAATGGTACATGTTATAAATGCATAGAGATGCAAATCCGTATATGTTGACAGTGTGGTGTCATTTTGTATCTCAAAAATTTGACCAAGTACCAAAAAGAAATTGTAGCCCACCCTCCATCCACAATTATAGATGTGGCTATTCTCTTGATGTGATACCTGACATGTTATATACTCTATTTGTTGTGCCAAGTCACATTGCCGCATTACTGTGTCGATAGCACCTACTAACTTTCAAGTTGATCTGCACATCAAAACATATAACAATAGTGAATATGTGCATTGCATATCAATCTACATGTCAAGAAGTGACAACAAGTGTAGTCTATACTTACTCTAACACAGTGCCATGGACGGATGTCATTGAGTTGGCAAAGAAGCACTTCTTCACAAGGATGTCCACGACTACCAAACTCCAATGTGAGCTACAATATCAATAAAGAATAATTACTGTGTTTGAGACAATTCTAGCAATGCAATAGAAAAAACAAGTAGGGTTTGATGCTTACTTCTCATAATATGCTATAAAAATAACTCGTGCATCATTCCTACGAACGTGCTTCAACCACTTGCAAACATCCTCTATGGTTTCTTCTTTGTTGCTAAGCACTTCCGAAATACGAGGATCGAGCATATATGAAACGCTTTGTATATTTTGTGGAAAATTTGCTATAACATTACTATATTTAAAAAAAAAGTATTAGCTTCTTGGGTTTAATCAAAATAAGCACAGTATAAAGCCAAGGAAAAGGCTGCATCAAACCTGAGGATGGTTGTAATGACTTTGACATTAACCTCTTTCTTAGGATTCAAGAGGATTGAAATCTCTTCTTCACCAAATTCAAAAAAATGAGGTTGTTTTCGAATCAACAACATATAGCGGTGAATGAACTTCCAATCTGCTCCAATAGATTCATATTTTCATGACTCATCTCATTGAGAGAGTAGTCTACATCGTACTCTTCTTCACTTGCTATGTCTTCTACATCCTCCTTCTGCTATAAAAATATAAAAAAGTTATGCGACGTACACATCCCAAATAAAGGCTTAAACAAGCAGATAAGGTTTCATACATGCTTTCATTAGAGTGAGTCTCTCCTCCGCTTGGAGCAAAAATTTAAAAAGTAAGGTTTCATACATGCTTTCATTAGAGTGAGTCTCTCCTCCTCTTGGAGGGAAAACTTAAAAAGTTATGAGATTTACACATCCCAAATAAAAATAAAGGTTTAAATAATCATAGAAGTATAAAGATAGCATGCTTTCATTAGACTCAATCTCTTCTCCTCTTGGAGGAAAATATAAAAAAGTTATGAGATTTACACATCCCAATTATCCCAATTAAAGGCTTGAACAAGCATACAAGTATAAAGATAAGGTTTTATACATGCTGCAATGTAGTCATATTTTCAGGTTGTTTCCCAATGGTAGTAATTAGACGCTGAATACTCTCAGCATGAAATGCTAGCAGATCGGCTTCTGTATATGATTCCATTTTGACTGGTAACTCCAAATAAAAAATCTCTCTAAGAAACAACATGCAGTTATAGGCAACTCTCCACCCACAGCTGTGCCCATCTTTTTGCTCCACTAGCAGACGTCTTTTGAATTCTACTTGATCTTGTTGCTCCGTGGTTGTTTTGACAGCACATACTAGCCGATATGCAGCACTGTCCATCATGACATATTAAATATATTAATATATAATGATCATAAGATACAAAATAAGAACATATCAAAAATATTAAGAGAATAATTACCTTGGGGAGTTGGCATGATAGCCTTCCATTGAATTCACAAACCACAAACGGTTGAGTTCAAGGTCGCAGAAGATCAGACTCCAATGTGAGCTACACGATCAGAATAAAAATGATTATTGTTTTACACAAACTTACCAAAGAAATAGTAAAAATAAGGTTAGAGTTGATACTTACGCCTCATGATAAGGCATTAAGATGACTCGGGAAAGAAAAGTATATATAAGAAAAACTAGCCCACTCCTCCTACGCATAAATTTGAATTTTCAAAAAAGAGAGGGAAATTCGAATTCGTTATAAATTTGAATTCAAATTTGTGTTCAACATTCTTCTCATACTTTCTTCTCATACGTTCCTTTTGAATTCAAATTTGTGTTCAACATTCTTCTTGATACTTTCTTCAACATTCTTCTTGATACTTTCTTCTCGTAAGTCCCTTTCATTCTTCTCGTAAGTCAAATCTTATTTGTCGCTCTTGCTCGTAATAGTAAGTCAAATCTTATTTGTCGCTCTTGCTTGTGATAGTAATCTTATTTGAGCAAGAATCCTATTTGTTGCTCTAGTAAGCCAAATCTTATTTGAGCAAGAATCTTATTTGTCGCTCTTGCTCGTGATAGTTCTACTCTTAGTTGTAAGATTTCAAATTTGTGTTCAACATTCTTCTAGTAAGTCCCTTTCATTATTTTCCTAAGTCAAATCTTATTTGTCGCTCTTGTAAGAATTCGACCTCTCTCCCTCTACTCCCTTGTTTCTCTCTCCCTCACTCTCTCTCTCTCTCCCATACCTTCCCCCCGCACTCTCTCTCTCTCTCTTTCTCTCTCCCTCCCCTCACTCTCTCTCTCACTCCCCTCCCTCCTCTCCCCTCTCTCTCCTTCTGCTCCCTCCTCTCCTCTCCCTCTCTCTCTCCTCTCTCTCCTTTCGCTCCCCTCCCTCCCTCCCTCCCTCGACCCCTCGCCCTCCCCTCCTCCCCACCCCTCCCTTCCCCTCCCCTCCCCTCCCTCTACTGCCAAAACCCCTCCCCCCCTCCCCTCCCCTCCCACTGCCCCCCTCCCCTTCCCCCTTTGACCCCCCCCCCTTCCCCCTCCCCCTCCCGCTCCCCCCCTCCCCTTCCCCCTCTACTGTCCCCATCCCTCCCCCTTCCCCCTCCATCCCCCCTTCCCCAGGGGTGGTGGCCGTGGCCGCCAGCCCCCCCTACCCCCTTTCCCCGCCGCCCCTGTCCCACCCCCTTCCCCCTCCACCCCCCCTTCCCCCCTTCCCCAAGGCTGGTGGCTGCAGCCGCGAGCCCCCCCTCCCCCCTTTCCCCCCCATCCCACCCCCTTCCCCCTCCATCCCCCCTTCCCTAGGGCTGGCGGCCGTGGCTGCTAGCCCCACCCTCACCCCCCTTTCCCCCCCTGCCCCCGTCCCACCCCCTTCCCCCCCCTCCCCCCTTCCCCCCCTGCCCCCGTCCCACCCCCTTCCCCCTCCAACCCCCCTTCCCCCCTTCCCCAGGGCTAGCGACCACGGCCGCCAGCCCCCCCTCCCCCCTTCCCCCCCTCGACAGCCCCCACCGTCCCACCCCCTTCCCCCCCGCCCCCCTCCCCCCTTCCCCCGGGCTGGCGGTCATGGCCGCTAGCCCCCCCTCCCCCCTTTCCCCCCCCGCCCCCGTCCGACCCCCTCCTCGCCCCCCTCCGACACCCTTTCCCCTCCACCCCCCCTTCCCCCACCCCCCTCGCACCCCCTTCCTCCTCTCGCCCCTTCAGCCCCGCCCCCCCCTCCACGGGCTGGCAACCGCAGCCGCTAGCCCTTCCCTCCCCTCTCACAGCCCCTCGCACCAATTGTTTGGTTGACTAGTCAAGCATTAACAAGTCAAAACTGTCAAAATAGCAACTAGAGATACCAGCAACTTGAAGGGCTGAATTCACACAGTTGGAAGAGCTAATGAAGAGGATTTTTATGCCAAAATAAAGCTTAAATACCAGAGAATATCCGACCCAGAGGATAGCTGGAAAAATGCAACAGGCGGCCTGTGAGAACTGCTTCAAAATTGACTAGTTTTTCTTTGATTTATCCCTTGTTTGTGGACCAAATGCACTTAAAATTGAACAGCAGCTAGCTCATAAGATTGCCCAACTATACCTAGGATGATTGGTTGAATGTTTACTTCTATAGGTCGCATGAAGCAAAAGTTTTTCAGGAAGTAATCGTGTCAACACGGGCTGAGAAAGGACAATTTCCAAAAACCCTCTAAAGTGGAAGTGTGCCTATATGAGGGGAATATATGGCTGAAAGGGTCTATAGAATGGTTTCCTACATTGGGAGAACAAGCGCTTGGAAATGCTTCTCAAAAGAGAAAAAAATGGAGAGAAGAGAGTGTGTGAGGAAGAAGATGATGATGTGGCTAGAAATGGCTCCAAGAGGACGTGGTGGCTCTGATACCACATGTTGGTTCATAGAGAAAGCAATGAGACACAATGAACAAATCTTTATTCATGAATGGTTGCATATATAGGCAACTGCCTCCATGTTGGTAGGTCCCAGATCCACAATCATCTCCATGATTATCTCAATCAATCACCTCTTATAATCACTCACACATCACACCAACCTGACATACCTAACTGCCAAGTAACTAGAACCTTCTAGCACACCTACACTCACACACTCCTTGCATAGGACTCCAAGCCCATAGGTGCACGCACACACATACATCAATTTTGTCCTTCAACTCTTAGCATGTTTTTGTGTGTGTGAGTGATCATCAAATCGACCTACTTGGTCAATTTGCATAGCATGCCCATTGTGTTCAACACCCTATGCTACCACTTCTCAAATTGACCTGAGGTCGATTTGAAGGGTGTATGGGTGTGTCTTTAAATATGTTTGTGTGTGGGAGAGGGATCATCAAATCAAACCAAGGTCGATGATGTGTAGAGCCTGTGCATTATATTTAACACCCCAAGATGTCACTTCTCAAATTGGCATAAGGTTGATTTGTAGTGTGTTCAGGTGTGATACTTGGTATATGTTTGTGTGTACCCTATGCTATCTCTTCTCAAATCAACCCTAGGTCGATTTGTAGAGTGTATGCATGGCATGTAATCATATGATTGTATCCCTTAAAGTATAGCATTTCTACATCATGACTTCAAGAGACCTAAGGTTGATTTGAATCTCTAAATGTCTTAGAGTATATGGGTATGCCTAATGACATCTTGATAATTCTTAAATCGACCCTAGGTTGATTTGGAAGATTCAAATTTTAAAATTTGAAATTTGAACTATTTTATTTCAAAATTTAAATTCTCAAATTTCAACCTTCTCGTTCATTTTTTAAATGTCATTTTTGAATTTGAAATTCAAAATTTGAATCTCTAGATTGTGATTTTTAGTCACTTATAAAAGAGAGACTAATAGAAGCATGACTTACTTGGTGACTGGTAGTTGTGTTTCATGGAGCTTTCGAGGTAAGCTTGCAAAAATTTTCTTTGTTGTGGATCTTGATAAAGCCTACACTTATCAAAACGTGGTTCAATAAAAGTTTAGTGAAAAAAACCTTTATCTTTGCATGAACTGATGCCGAGGGAGAGATCGTGAAGCCAATGGAGAGATCATGAAAGAAGACATGATTCACAGAGAGAGATAATGAAGCGAATGGACGGATTATGAAAGAAGACAGTTCATAAGAGTTGACATCAGGTGATCCTTTTTGCTTTGAATTCGTGCTGCTTTTCAAGTAGATAGTGAATGAATTGCTAGAAGTCCTCTCGGGGAGCTTTTGATTTGAAATCAATAAAATAGCAGAGAAGGAAGGACTCATAATTGAGAACTGTGAATGTGAGCCTACCTTTGCCTATGTGAATCTGAGCCTGCGTTTACCTAATCTATAAAGACATTTAAAAAGCCCACCTGCAAATTGAGGGCATCACATTTGAAAGGCCGATTCCCTGATAGGCTATGTCAAAATGTTGTTGCTGATTCTTGAAGGTTACTAGTACCTTGAAGGACCCAAAGGTTTGGGAAGCTAATAAGGTTGAATGAAATGGACTCGTCTATTGACTCCTAGATAGGTCGACACAAAACTTTACTATCTAGTCTTCTTAGAGATCGTATGAGGCCGAGTCGAAGCTTGGTTTGAAGTCACTAAGCCATGGTTTTCTTCCGAGCCCATCACCTATTTGGAATAGCCTAGCACTCCATTTTTCTCATGTTCATAATGGATTTGTCTTACCAGCACTCCTTTGTGCTCATCTACTAGAGCCGGATCTGTGTTGTCAAGTGATAGTGAAGACATGAGATGGAGCACGAAGATGAGAGGCAGGGTGAGGCCTGTGCATGAAGATGGGAGGCATGGTGAGAGGCAAGGAGAGGAGGGAGGGAGTGAGAGAGACAGAGAGACCATGAAGGAGCAAGGGGAGAGATCATAAGGCGAGGAGGGAGGGAGAGACTATGGAGAGCAAGTGAGGCGAGGAGGGAGGCAGAGGAGCTCACATTGAAAGTTTAGGTTTAGGTTTAGGCTAGGGAGGGCCATTAGGTAGGATAGCTCTTTTGCAAAAAAATAAATATTTTACCCCTTTTATACTAAAAAAGAAAATTTTAAATTACCCTCACTTTAAATCCCCCCTTCAAAATTAATTCCCTCCCTCCCTTGGAATTGTTTCTCCCTGCTTTTGTGTCACTCCTATGATATTTTCTCCTTTTAATTTTTTTTCTCCCCCACCCTACTGGAATTTAATCTTGAGCTCGAGCCCCTTAAATTTGATCTCCCCCATTTTAATTTCATCCCCATAAAATTTTATGAAAACTTTAGGTTTCAATACATCTTTGTCCACCTTTGACCCTTTGTAATTTGACACTTTTGTATTTTCACGTTGCATGCTTCGTTTTTTAAAATTTAAGTTGTTTTAATTTAGGTTTTTAATTACACGTTTGTCAAATACACATGCTGAAATTTACCCAAGGTTAATGTGCAATGACTAGAAATGGTTTTTAAAGTTTTCAAATCAAGCTAAGGTCAATTTGAAATGATGGAAGACATCTTAGGAAGGCATGCAACCCCACACTCCAACATAGATGCACATAAGCACACACACATGCCATTGATTGAAATTGGATCTAGGGTTGATTTCATAGCTCAATGAATGTGATGATGACAAGGATGGATTTCACACATTATATGTGCGAGCATGCACACACATTCAAAACTAAGAATATGTCATGAAGACAATAGTGGGACCAAAGATTGCCAATTGATCTTGGGTTGATTTCAAAAATTTGACCATGTGATTTGGGGATTTCCAATGATGGGAAGAGCACTAGTCTTTGAAGAAGGAGATAATACAAAATTGAATGAGGCATGTGGAGGTTGGAAAAGCTATGATTCAACTGTTTGTTGAGGGTAATGCAAAAAAAAAGCCCCATAAAAGTCATACAATGATGATAGCGGAATGTGAGACACCAATGGTCATCCTATCCATATACAAGCAAGTGAATATTTGATGAGAAGTCAACAAAACAATGGATAGATTAAAGTACATGCCTATTTCAAGGTCAACATTCAATAGATAATGGAGAACTGTATTTAAACAAGTTAGTTTATCAAAGACAAGCACATTCTCCAAGTGTGACATTTGCTCTAAACTCAAAATGAAGCTACAAAGAAAAAGGATAGAAAGAGAGAGGAAATGGTTGCTACTAAAGAGACAAGCACACACTTTGTAGCAAATGTCTTGAACGTCGTATTAGATAAAATGGGACAAAAGTTGCACTTTGGGAATTTTGAAATTGGGTGAATTTCATTAAATCTGGGAAAGGTTTCATTAAATTTGGGAAAAGTTTCATTGATTGTGGGAATTTTTCCAATATTGAAATATACTATTATTTGAAAATGCCAATGATTATGAAAAACTTCATTGGTTGTGAAATGTTTCATTGGGTATAACAACTAGAACAAAGCATTTGTGGCAGAGTTTGAAAATCATGTATTTGTTGGTGTTAAGAAACACCATTTGGGGACATGTATATTTTACTTAAGGTGTTAAGAAACATCAATTGGTGGTCTTAACAAACACCGTGGAAAGTGAACCACTAGAAACAAAGTAGTTGTTGATGAAAGACAGCTTCTGAAAATTGTCATATTAATAATATGCAAATATGCATCGATAGGATAACAACAATTGAGAAATATCACATGAGAGTACATATTAAAATGAAAGTTTGAGAAATCAAGGAGAAAATGATCACCATTTTCTATGCTATGATACCAAGAAGCTCTCCTGTCCTTTGATACATATATTCTATGGAATCTTAATCTTCTTGGGTCTATTTATGGCATTTGATGTCCATGACCAAGCCACCGCCATCAATACACTCCCACACCTATGGATCCAACCTATTCTCTGCCCAATACTTGTTCTAGCAGTCAACATAGGCATCTGCATCACTGAGTCCCTTTCTCTTAACTAATGGTGCCCAATACTGAATTAATAATTTCTTGAAGTTGGGAGATGCAACATCCATCTCGGCACTTGATATGGAAACCCCAAGCCATATGGGATATACAGAGTCTGAATGCCTCACCAAGACAAATTCACCTTCCTTAACATCCACCATTGGTCTAAACTCTTCCCTTGGCATACCTTTTAGAGGCCCACTTCCATTCCTTATAGCCTTGGAACTCATTAATGCAAGCATCTATATCCTCCTCCTCATCAGGTGATTGTTTTCTTGGCCAAAAATCTTTGTACACTCCTATCTCTGATATGTTTTCCTATTCAAGCTCACCGATCATGGTTTTCTAGTAGTCTATCATTGGCCTAATGTAGGACTCATATGATGCATTCTTTCCGCTTGCACATCTCTCCCAAAACTCAATGTAATCCTTTATCCCTGATATTACTTGCAAGTGATCTTTCACAAATGCAACCATTGGCAGTATATCCATGCAACCTGTAGGCAACAATGGTCAACCCTCACTTTCTTCCACAGCTCAATGCCCCCTTCAATGGGCATCCAGCTCGGTGATTTTGGATGCGTCTTGTACTGCATCATAGGTTTCTCACTTGCATGAAAAATTGAAATTGTAATGGCTTTGCTTGACCAATTAACATTTCTTGCCCAACACATAGGTAGCCATCCACATAATCCTTGAAGTTAGGAGCCCATGTAAGAAGAAATGGTGCTAGAGTAGTTGATGTACATTTTTTGAATGTGTCCATCAGATGAGGAAAAGTGAACGTTTGTCCCACTCACAAACTCTCAGAGAACATTGCATCAATGTCTTCATGTGTGTGCCCTACCATCAAGAAGCCCAATTGAATTGTCTTGAAAATGCCCCTTGGTATAAGAAGAGAAAGGTATGCAAACAAGTATTTGTTTTTGTTCTCAGACCCACAATTATCTAGCTGGAGTAGCAAGTTCTCTGGCAACTTTTGGTATGTTGGCTCAACAACAATGCATTCATCAAAAGAGGGTGGGTTTGCGCGAGTAGCTAATGGCGACATATTCCTACATGTGTCTGTAGCACTCACAACAATGGAAGTTGTCATGGCATCTATGGAAGACTTAGAGTCACTCTCCGATACAGTCTCTAGATTTGAATTTGTGATTGTGGCATCTATAATTTCAGACAACAAGCTAGGTCCCCTTGTGGAAATATGTGCATCTTCAACACTGTTATGGGATTCCAAAGTGTTTCTTGAGCATAGAGAATTCAAAAGGCAAGCACGGCTTCTTGAAATCCCATCAGTAGTAGCAAGGTCTCCAAGGTCATGCATATCTGTCCTCTCTAGGTTGTACAAACAAATTGACAGTGATCCAATTGTCAGGTTGGGATCAGATGGCCACACAAACCATTGAGGGTGAGAGATCCGACATCTTGCATAGAAGACCCTAAGTCACTTCTGTAATTTGTTCTTTCTTTTCAATATCCACACCAATGCAATCGTTACCCAATAAATCAAAGTTTATAGAGTCACTCAGGAAACCATACAAGATCACACCTTCCCCCATGGTCTTTGTTTTGCTATCATCCCACAAGACGACCTTTTTCTCTTTCCAAGATTCACGGATGAAATTGTCGATTTCCAATGAAGCTCGGGGGGGTCACTCATCTTATGTAACGCTATCACGTGAGTTCAACAGAAGGATATTTTTAATTTGTAAAATTTACAAAATTTAACTTACATAAGGGATTATTTAAAATCATTCCAGGAAAAAATTACAGATTTGTATAGAAAAAGGGTACATTTTATTAATGAAAAATCTACAGATAAGGGATTTTACAAATCAGCCTTGAATGCACGTGATATAGAGAGTTTTTACATAGTGCCCCCCCCGAGCAATGAAGAAATTGGCATTGCCTTAACATAAGGTTTCTCATGCTCACTTGGTGTGGCTTCTTGAGTTACCAAATCATCTAAAGAATCATCGACATGTTTTAGAGAGGTCTTAGGCCACTTGAAAATGCTCCAAAGTGCCTTACCAATAAGCACTGCATCCATAATGGGAAATGGCAAGAGCATGTCACTATTGATAGACTTCTCCACTATCACCGATACAGTTTCTGCCCCAACCTTCACACCACTACATTAGGCCTCTGGATCTATTGCACACACTACACCAATTCCAAACACTTCACTCCCCACCATCATCATGACCTTGTCCCTGCTTCTGATAGCCATCCCTTGCCATTATGATTACGAAGAATTCATTATGAGCAAACTAAGACCAAAGAAATTCATAATACTAAAAAAGATCTCCTTGTAGTGGGGAAGAATGGCATTGGTGCCAATCTATAGAATCCATGAATGAGTCTATACAAAAAATTTGTGAAAGCATGAATTATTTCCCTAAACATTTGGTAATTTGATAGCACTTTTTCTAAAGCATGGATTTTTTTCACCATCGTCATGACCTTGTCCCCACATCTGATAACCATCT
Source organism: Dipteris shenzhenensis (assembly GCF_047967505.1). Classification (NCBI taxonomy): domain Eukaryota; kingdom Viridiplantae; phylum Streptophyta; class Polypodiopsida; order Gleicheniales; family Dipteridaceae; genus Dipteris; species Dipteris shenzhenensis. The sequence goes on along the minus strand of NC_141607.1, from coordinate 49,358,769 downwards.
GGAAATTAATTATGAGCAAACTACAACCAAAGAATTTCATAAGACCAACAAAGATGTCCTTGTAGTGAGGCAGAATGGCACCATTGCCATTTTCCATGTGGGAGTGTGCACGGCTTTCCTAGGGAGAATGGCGCTAGTGCAATTTTCCATCTCAGATTGTGAAGAATTTCATAAGACCAACAAAGATATCCTTGCATTTGGGGGAGAATGGTACCAGTGCCATTCTACATGTGAGTTTGGCTTTCCTATGGATAGTAATGGCACTAGTACCAATCTCCATGTGGGTTTATGGAGAATGGCACCAGAGCCATTCTCCCCAAAATCACATAAAGAAATGGCATTGATGCCAATCCCAAAATCCCCCCAAACCCACATAGAGAAATGGCATTGATGCATGGTTGTTAAGACACTCGTGCCTTATGATAAGATACTAAAGACACTTAAGACACGTGTCTTACCTTAAGACACCTTTAGACACTCTTGTTTTTCTTTTAGTGGGTTGGGAGTAGCAAAAAACATCGAGTTTGACTTAACCATGCTATCATTGATAGTGACTTCGACTCCAGCAATGGTAGTGACCTCGTAGATTCGGATTGAATCTTGAGAGTCAAAAGTTTCCTTTCAATTATATGTATCGAGATGCATATTTCATTCATGTCACATGTGATTGATAGACTATTGCCATGATATTTATGTGTATTGATTAATGATGTTGGTATATAATCTATGTAGCCCTCTAGGCTCTTGTTAAGTTGTTTATCTAGATTTTTGAATATCAAGATTCTATTGTTGATTTAAATCTTTAAAGTTGTGAGTCATGACTTGCAAGCTCTTGACTCGTGACTCTTAACTTGCAAGATCTTGAGTAGTGAGTCTTAACTTTAACTTTTAAGTCTTGACTACATTGTACAAGTGCGTTGTTACTTCTTGCATTGTTTAAGTGTAGCTTATTGTACTTCTAAAATCAAGTAGCTAGATATGCTAGCAAGTTGTACAATTGTATCCTTATACATATATTAATTAAATATTTATTAATACAATGATGTGTCTTACGTGTCTTATCTTTGAGACACTTTAGACACTCGTGTCTGAAGCACGTCTAACGTGTCGTGCCTTAACATGTCTTACAACTAGGCATTGATGCCAATCTAAAAAGGAATTTCGGGATAAGCATCAATGGCATTTTTCTATGTGGGTTTGGGGAGAATGGCTTTGGTGTGATTCTCCACCATAAACCCACATAGAGATCGGCACTAGTGCCATTTCCCATAGGAAAGCCAGACTCACATGTAGAATGGCATCGGTACCATTCTCCCCCAAATGCAAGGACATCTTTGTTAATCTTATGAAATTCTTCACAATCCTAGATGGAAAATGGCATTGGTGCCATTCTCCCTAAGAAAGCCGGACTCACATGGAGAATGGCACAAGTGCCGGTGTCCACAATCCCACATGGTGAATGGCACTGGTGCCATTCTCCCATGCTACAAGGACATATTTATTGGTCTTATGAAATTTTTAGGTTGTAGTTTGCTCATAATTAAGTTCCTGTAATTGTAACGAGAGGGGATGGCTATTAGATGTGGTTTTTAGAGAATGGAACTGGTGCCAATCTCCAGAATCCATGAATGTGTGGATAATTTTTTTGGTAATTTGATAATGCTTTTTCTAAAGCATGAATTATTTCCACCATCATCGTGACCTTGTCCCCGCATATGATAGCCATCCCCTCTCATTACGATTACAAGTAATTAATTATGAACAGACTACAACCAAAGCATTTCATAAGACCAACAAAGATGTCCTTGTGGGGGAGAATGGCACCAGTGCCATTCTCCATGTGGGATTGTGGAGAATGACACTGGTGTCATTCTCCATGTGAGTCTAGCTTTCCTATGGAGAATGGCACTGGTTCTATTTTCCATGTGGGATTGTGGAGAATGGCACCGGTGCCATTCTCCCCAAACCCACATAGAGAAATGGCACTGATGCCAATGCCCTAGTGGGTTTTTGGAGAATGGCACTGGTGCCAATCTCCAAAATCCATGAATGCATGCATAAAACTTTTGATAATTTGGAAAAGCTTTTTCTAAAGCATGAATTATTTCCACCATCAACGTGATCTTGTCCTTGCATTTGATAACCATGCCCTCTTACTACAATTACAGGTAATTAATTATGAACAAACTACAACCAAAAAATTTCATAAGACCAACAAAGAAGCCCTTGTGGTGGGGGAGAATGGCACTCCATGTGGGATTGTGGAGAATGGCACTAGTGTTATTCTCCATGTGAGTATGGCTTTCATATGAAGATTGGCATTGGTGCCATTCTCCATGTGGGATTGTGGAGAATGGCACCAGTGCCATTCTCCCCCAACCCACATAGAGAAATGGCACTGATGCCAATCCCCTAGTGGGTTTTTGGAGAATGGCACTGGTGTCAATCTCTAGAACCCATGAATGCGTGCATAAAATTTTTGATAATTTGGAAAAACTTTTTCTAAAGCATGAATTATTTCCACCATCATCATGACCTTGTCCTTGCATCTGATAGCCATTACAAGTAATTAATTATGAACAAACTCCAACCAAAAATTTTCGTAAGACCTTGTGGTGGGGGAGAGTGGCACCAGTGCCATTCTCCATGTGGGATTGTGGAGAATGCCTCTGGTGTCATTCTCCATGTGAGTCTAGCTTTTCTATGGAGAATGGCACTAGTGCCATTCTCCATGTGGGAGACTGGAGCTAGCAAAATCATGGTCAAGAAAATAATATCCCTTAAGTGGCTTGATTGATGGATGAATTTGGTTTTTGTCTCCCTCAAAGATATGATAATGCTAGTTATGAAGTTGATAGTAGCCATCCAAGTAGTCCAAAATGCCTAGGGACAATAAGACTGTGTTAAATATGGAATCACATAATTTGAGGGATATCCCTATTGGCATATTAGATGATATGGTTGTATAAGCTATCAGACTTGAATGTCAAAACATAAGAGAAAGAGAGGGGTATTAAAACTACCTTGAGCTAGTTACCATTGTAGGAATCTTAGGCCATCATGTAAAAGATGTTCTCTTTCTCTAAATATGTCTTTAGCTAGGCCCTCCCAATTTCCAAAGATCTATTGTGAGATGAAAAGCACGGACAATTGGTAGGTCGAAGCAAAAGCATGGGCGATTGGTTATGAGATGAGTATGTCGATATAGATTAGTTAGAACAAGAAAAACTAGCTACAACCCCCCCATTAGGGGAAGACCTTGTCAAGGTTATCAAGGCCTAGAATGTAAACAAAAGTAGGGAAGATCACTTGTGTAATGTGAAAACTGCCTTGGAGCATAAGAAATTATAAGTTGAATAGGTGATACATACAAGTCGCACTTGATGGAGAATAATACATTATTTCACATTATCTCCATGAACAATGAGGCCTACTAATTAACCCATTCATACATGGCATTTAGTTTATTGTCGGCTTTCAAAGAAGAGAAAGGGAAATTTTAGGTTGGTGATTGCTAAAACTTTCAGCATGATCATTAGATTTGCATGGAAGCAATGTAATGTATATTTTCAATTGTCTAATTGTGATGTGCCAAGCAAGAAGATGGGATGTTGACTTTGGAATTAATTGCGCTGATGCACCAAAAATGGTTTCAAGCAAATGATTGAACTTTTGGTAGCACTACAAGAATGGGATCAATTGATGGAATATTTTGAAAATAGGGTCCTTTGAGAAAGTCAAAGACATACACTCTCAAGTAGTGAAGGAATGCTCTGAGATACAAGTATACACTTTGGTGGATATTAAACCCCTAAAACCATACCTACACTCATCCATAACTTCGACCGATGCAAAACTAATGAACTAGATCTTCCTCTTTTTATAGTATCATTGTAAGATTTGGCAATTCCTCAACTGGAGTGTCCAAAGTGGGAGAGGCATGCTAGAGAGTATGCAAAAATGCTTCCAAATCACTCAAACTTTTATCAAAACTCAATATCATCATCATGTAGTTTACATGAGGTCACTTCACCATCTTATTCTATATGAAATTTTTTTGTCTCTTTATCTTTTTATGTTAGTGAAAGGTGATTTTTTGGCAATCATTGCTTCTTTAAGGCATAATGGTGGCATTTAAAGAACTCAATGTTCTCCTTTAGATAAGAAAATTTCATGAAAAGGCATGAATCGACTTTCATATGATGTAAGAAAAACCAAAGAAAAAAATCAATGTCAATAATCAAAAGCAATTTAAAAAAGCAATTTTTAAAAAAGCAAACAAATCCCTAAAAGAATCAAAAGGCCTCATCCTTCTCTCCCTCCAGGGTGGAAATCATCACGGCCTGCACGAATCAAATTAGATTGAGCCTCTTGGGAAAAGAATCCAATCTCTGAAAGTCCGTGCTTCTGATCCTGAATCCCTACTGAATCAATGAATCGTCCTGCTCCTGATTCAACGAATCGTCTCACAACCTGCTCCTAAATCCACAAATTATCTCACGGCCTGCTCTTGAATCAAAGAAGCATCTGAGACTCATCACGAGTAAGGAATTTCTTATTTCTTCTTGCAAAACAAGCTGGGGAATGGGCGTCTTGTAGAGAACACACATAGAGATCAAGTTTTGTAGCTATAGTGAGTGTTGTAACTTCGCCATTGAGCCATGCTTACCACAACTAGACTAGGCTCTTCCCTCCGAATTCCTCAGGAATTCCTCACAAATGCAAATTCAATTTGAAATTCAAATTGTAATGCAAATTGAAATGTGAATTTTTAACATTATAAATTTGAAATGAAGAATATTTTGAATTCTAAATTGGAATTTCCTGCCTAAAACTCATTGATTATTGGGAGAGATTTTTGAATTCAAAATTTTTTGAAGTTTGGAGAATGGCACTGGTGCCATTCTCCTCAACATCATATGGTTATTTGAAGAATGCCATTCATCACAAGGATTGAGGAGATTCTCCATGAATGAATGGCATGGGTGCCATTCTTGAAATGTCCACATTATGTTGAGGAGAACGGAAAACTTCAAACACAATTTGAATCATCTTGAGGACAATTTGAATTTAAATGATGTTGAGGACAATTTAAATTGATGTGGACATTTCAAGAATGGCACCCATGCCATTCATCACAAGGAATGAGAAGAATGGCACCAATGCCATTCTCCATTCTCCATGTATGAATGGCATGGGTTGCATTCTTGTTATATCCACATGATGTTGTGGAGAATGGCACTAATGCCAATCTCCAAACTACATGAATTTTAATTCTCGTGAACTTCATGTGGATATTTCAAGAATGGCACCCATGAAATTCATCACATGGACATCACATGGATTTGAAGAATGGTACCCATGCCATTCATATATTGAGAATGGAGAATGGCACTAATGTCATTCTCCTCAATCCTTGTGATGAATGGCATGGGTGTCATTATTTGGATATGCACATGATGTTTAAAATTCCATTTCTTTAAAGTTTGGAGAATGGCACTGGTGCCATTCTCCTCAACATCATCTGGACATTTCAAGAATGGCACCCATGCCATTCATAATGGAGAATGGAGAATGGCACTGGTACCACTCTCCTCATTCATTGTGATGAATGGCATGGGTGTCATTCTTAAAATATCCACATGATCTTGAGGAAAATGGCACCAGTGCCATTCTCCTCATCATATGGACATTTCAACAATGGCATGTTGAGATATCGAGCTCCACTCGTGATATGCCAGGGTGACTGTTGTGCATTTATGTCACCGACTTGTTGGCTGCAGATGCGGTTGGTACATCACCCATGAATAATAGCTAGATGACAGCTATCCTTATGTACTCTAGTTCGTGGCTCAGTTAGTATGCCACCTTAGTTAGCTAAGTTTGGTTTGAGACCCACATATAGGGTTCTTCTATTTCTTTGTACAAGAGTTCTTTTGGCTTTCACAACTAAGAAGAGGAAAACTGTTTTCAGCCTCCACCTTTGTGTGTATTCCCCCATTGTGTATGTGAGAAAGCCGCAAGTGAGACTCCTTCCTTCTCTCCCACTATCTTCACATGGTATCAGAGCCTGGTTCATGGTAAGGAGCTCAAGAAAGAAAACCAAGTTCGTGGTGTCCTGGTAAGAGGACTAGTGTTGCTTTCCTTTTTCGAGTTTGGGAGCAAATCTCTACAGGTAGCATAGCCGAAAAGTGCGAGTGCATTGTCTCAAATTGAGACACCCTTCGTGGTGTGGCGAGAGGGTAATATATGCTGCGAGACATGGCAAAGCCTTGGGTGACTTTATTTTTCTGATTCAAGGCCATCTCGGGGCCCATTTTTAAGGCGGAAGTTCTCCACAAGCTCTGAGAAAAAGGCCCTGTTTTTGCTGTGCGACCACTGCTCTACAGGTCGGTGGAAAGTTACCACAGAAATTGCATTGTATGCCTATGCGCAAAGATACTAGGAGGTACAGAATAATCCTTATTGTCTGTTGATGTCAAGGGCCATAGAGGAAAGGAGAACGTGAGGGTGAAACGTTATCTTGGGTGGGGAAAAGAGATTATAAGGGGAGGGGCTTCTGCCTCACACGGGCAAATCTGCAAAACTGGCGAAAGTGGTATTTGACCACACAGTCACTTCCTAGTTGTGAGAGAGGAGAGCACACACAAAGGAATAAGGAGACACCAAAAGTGGTGGAGCAAAAGCTACTCCAGCTTATTCCTCTATCATATATATATGAGTATACATGGGCACTGTACAAGTGGGTGGGCACACTGCCCTTTACCCCAACAGCTTGAACTTTCTTCTTTCTTCCCATGATAAGTACCTGCTTCAAAAATTATGTCTTTATTAGTTGAGCATAAAATAGAACATAATTTTTTTTCTCTAAACACATGCTAAAAAAATAGCATAATACTTCTTATCTTTATAAAATTATGTGCACTTCAAGTGCGTTGCAAATCAAGTATAACACATCTTCCAAGAGAAGCAATAATTTAATTGATTTTCATACAAATCTACCATATGAATGCAAAATGAATACAAGTCCACCACATGAATACAACAACAACATATTTTTGTAAGAGAGCATATTTTCTATGTTGCTAGCTTTAAAGCAACATTCATCTCATCAAGGGGTCACATTGCTAGACTTGCATTACATCCAAATGTTGATAGGATACTATAGGTACCCATAAGTGCTATTCTCTCTATAGAATTCTCAGTCATCATCTTTTCAAAGGCATGTTTTTTAATACACTTTAATAGTGTACTATCAGGCATGTGGCGAGACAGTTCAAAATACCCAACTGCATCTTCCCAAAATTGTATAATCTCTGTAATTATCCATCCTAATGCATATATGTTTGATTGAGGGCTATATAGGCCTCTACTAGAAAAACATTGAAGCTCAGGTGCAAGCCACTTCTTTTGTGCATGCTCTTGCTCTTTCTTATGCTTCCTTTGTGTAAATTGCTAGTCAGTCTCTAGAGATGTCTTCTTCCTTAAAAGCTTTTCCTTTTCTAGTCTCTTAAAAGATTTTCTAGTCTTTCTTCATCAATTATGCCAACTCTACATGCACCTAACAGAATTTTACCACTAGGATGTAAGTCTGTATGAATCCATTGACCCTTATGTAACCTTGCTAATCTAGCAATGAGTGCATGTATAATGTGGTGCACATTTGAACTAAAGTATTTAATTTGCTCTATTTGCTCCCTTGTGCATACATCTTCCAATGTTCCTTGTGCCCTTTCCTTCGTTTCTTTGCCTCTTTTTAGGACTATGTCAACATAGCACCTAAACCTGCCTTGCTCATATGGTAAAGTCCTCATGAAGTGCATCAAGCTACTGCCGTTAAAATATGGTGTGATAGTCCACAAGGGCTCTTCTGGAGTTGCTGCAATAACACGAACAAACACAAGATGCCAAATTTGCATTTGTCCCTCCGTCCTTGCCTCTCGTGTACGATCCCCTATGTTACCCTTATATCGCTTTCCAACATAGCATACATGCTGTAATAATCCTGGAGCACTTGTGAGTCATACTTTGTAGACAAATCCATATGTGCCGGGACCTATCTTTTCACCAACTTGGATCTCATTTTCAGTTATGTACATCATGAAGGACACATTGCTTATACGACTTGCCCTGATCTGTAGCTTTTGAGAATCACTACCTTACACTTCTTGCATTTTTCTATTCAAAATTCTTGCACTTTCTTCCTTTTGCTGCTTCCTCTGCCCTTCCGAAAGTAATTGCCTACTTTTTCTTCCAACTTGTAGCTACTATGGTTTTCACATCTGACCTTACAACCTTTGTCTTATTTTTAGCCCAGAAGGAATTACATAAATGCATCTTTGCCTCATTAACATCATTTGCAAATGTTGGGTTCCTTGCGCATGCTTCATGAAAGCGAGCCAAGACATTCCCAATGTTGCTCTCTACCCATAGCATAACATCAGTGTCCCATTTTGCGATCCCTACAAGGTGATTCCTGTTAGTAGGATCCAGTTCTACTTGATGCCTTGTATTCAAAACAAATTTTCTCTTTAGAGTATGAAATCTTGAAGTGCTTTCTATGGTCATCTCCATCTCCTTTGTACTCATGTTATTTATCTGTGCAAGAGCTCATCTCGAAGGATCTTATTGACATACTTCGGTTGTGCTTTAGATAACTCAAAATCAATAGCCTTATGCCACTTAGATCCTTCCAACCCTAAACCATATGCAGGATCAAAACAAAAGAGCATTAAAAAATAGTTTTAAATCTAAGAAATGGAACAACTTCATCATAGCCCAACATACATGAAATTCGTATCAACTTATTAAAAAAAAAAGGATCACATCACATCATGCATACCAAACAATAATGCATATGCATATTAACAACATAAAATTTAAAAAAAAAAAAAACGCAGAAACTAGACACCACTTCCTGAACCAAGCCCTATTTTCATGTTTGAAATCATAATACTACACTACATAAAGCATGCTAAACAAATTTTAACTTACTCTATACAAAGCACTAATAAATACATTAAAAAAGAAAGAGCACATCATAGACAATGATGCATATGCATATTCACAACATAAACTTTTAAAAAATAAATAAGCATTTATTTCTTTAGGCTGTCGAGACTGTCCATGCCCCCTCTGCTATGGTGACATGTTGAATTAATGCCATGACAGAATCACTTACACTACAGACAATAGAACACAGGGCATCTGCATTTCTTCTTGTCCACTCGAGAATCTCATTTGCAGTTGGTACTATCTGTTGTCTCGCAACTGGCTTCACATCCACCCCAGTAGCAGTATCCCAAAGCTCATATGTGCTTAGGATGGTCTTCATCTTGAACTTCCAGAGTGGATAGTTAGTGCCGTCCAACTTTCCACTTTTGCCAAACAGTGGGATTCGCAGTCTTGCGGGCTGGGCCATCTCTCACAATCTGCTTGCAAACAGAAACACACTACTAAATCTTCTTGCTAGAGTCCAGGCTCTGATACCATGTAAGAAAACAATACAACATCTGTGCTCAACGGATAACAGGATCTCGTATGCAAGAGAGTAAAACAGATAGTATGGAGAATAAAAAATTTGATTACTATAAAACTGATACAATAGATGGCACTGCCTCCCTGCCATGTGCTCCTGTGTGAGGAGCTTCGATGGCGTGCTGGAAACAATAGAGGACAGAGGATGGATGCTAAGGAATCAGGGTTGTGATGATAATGGGCTTCATAGGCTTGCTCTTATATAGCCACCAGTTGTAGTCGGTTAGGCTCAATTGGGAGACCGACCCAGTCCGCCCAAACCGGCCGACTGGAGGTCGGTCTTGAAATAGGCCACCGACCACACGATAGAACCATGGCATAGAATAGAGCAACTAACCTATGGACACTGTTCGGCCCACAGCCGTCCGGGATCATGTGGGACTCCAAACGGGCCCCGCAACCCGAGAGTAGATGTGAGTTCTCTGATACTACTCCGACACACTCCAGTACAGTGATCTCTCTAATTAGTGCATTACATCGAGCACAATGGGGGAATATACACAAAGGTGGAGGCTAAAAATAGTTTTCCTGTTCTTAGTTGTGAAAGCCAAAAAACTCTCTCTCTTACAAAAAGGAATAGATGAACCCTATATGTGAGTCTCAAGCCAAACTTAACTAACCTAGGTGGCATAGTAACTAAGCCACTAACTAGAGTACATAAAGATAGCCATCATCCAGCTATTATTCATGGGCGGTGTACCAACCATATCTGTAGCTAACAAGTCGGTGACATAAATGCACAATGGTCATCCTAGCATATCACGAGTGGAGCTCGATATCTCAACATTGCAACCTTTCTTGAATGGTACGGTTCATCTTTTTTGCAACTAGATTTTTCTTTGGGCTTACAAGAGCTCATAGTTCATCCTTGGTTGTAACCTATATAATATTGTGACATGGACTATAATTGTATGAATTGGTGATCCTTCGATCTTGCATCGAACTTGGCTATTGCTGATGTTGTTTCCGAATATCCCTTGCATTGATAACATGCACCAAAAGAGAGAAATGTTGTAATAATGTCGATTGATTGGAAGGATATCTAGGGCAACGAAAATAATTAAAAACACATTACAAACCAAGAATGTAAAAAATGAATCACTCATGGCATATAATCGTACTCGCATTTGCAAATATAGAGACTATTGAGAGGCAGAAAAAATAGAGGAAAAGAGAGGAAAGAGAGAATGAGAGGAAGAGAGCAAGAGCGAAAGAGGAAGAGAGGAAACGGGTAAGAAAAGAGGAATGAGAGGAAAAGAGAGGAAAGAGTGGAAAAGAGAGTAAAAGAGGAAGAGAGGAAAAGAGAGAAAAGGCAAAATGAGGAAACGAGAGGAAAAGGGAAAGAGAGTAAGAAGAGGAAAATAGGGAAAAGAGAGAATGAGAGGAAGAGGAAGAGAGGAAAATAGAAAGAGAGGAAGAGGTAGAGGAAAAGAGAGAACGAGAGGAGGAGGAAGAGAAGAAAAGAGAGGAAAAGAGAAAGAGAAAAGAGAGGACAAGAGAAAGAGAGACAAAGAGGAAAAGAGGACAAAAAAAGAGGATGAGAGGAAAATAGGAAGGGGAAGAGAGGAAGAGAGAGTAAGAGGAAGAGGAAGAGAGGAAGAGGGAAAGAGGAAAAGAGAGGAAAAGAGAGAGAGACAAGAGGGGAAGAGAGTAAGAGAGGAAAAGAGAACAAAAGAGAAAGAAAAAAGAGAGAAAGAGAGAGAGAAAAGAGAGGAAAAGAGAGGAAGAGGAACGAGAGTATGAGAGAGAAAAGAGAGGAAGAGAGGAAGAGGAACGAGAGAATGAGAGAGAAAAAGAGAGGAAGAGAGGAAGAGAGGAAGAGGAAAAGGGAGAAAAGAGAGAACGAGAGGAAGAGGAAGAGAGGAAAAGAGAAAGTAAGAGAGGAAAGAGAGAACCAGAGGAAGAGAGTAAGAGAGAAATAGGAAGAGAGCAAAGAGTAAGAAAAAAGAGGAAGAGAGGAAGAAAAGAGAGAACGAGAGGAAAAGAGAAAAAAGAGAGGAAGAGAGGAAGGGAGGAAAAGACAAAGAAAAGAGATTCAAGAGAAAAAGAGGAAAGAAAGAATGAGAGGAAGAGAGAAAGAGCAAAAAAGAGAGTAAGAGAGAAAGAGAGAAAATAAGAGAAAAGAGAGAATGAGGGAACAAGAGGAAAAGAGAAAGAGAGGAAGAGGAAGAGGAAAAGAGAGACAAGAGAGAACCAGAGGAAGAGGAAGAGAGGAAAAAAGAGAAAAAAAGAAAGAGAGTAAGAGCAAGAGGAAAAGAGAGAAAAGAGAGAATGAGAGGAAGAGGAAGAGAAGAAAAGAGAGGAAGAGAGAAAGAGAAAAGAGAGGAAGAGAGAGAGAGAGGAAGAGGAAAAGAGAAAAAGAGAACAAGAGAATGAAAGGAAGAGAGTAAGAAATGAGAGAGAGAGAGAGAGAGAGAGAGAGAGGGAATGAGAGTGAAAGGAGATAAGGTCATGCACCCATACATTTGCTAGTGCTTCGGGTGGTAGAAAATGGCCATTGCAACATAAATAATAAATAAAAAGACAGAAGAATGGAAGCTCCAGACCTAGAGCTAAAGAATAAAGGATGACCTTGGAGAAAACTAGTGGCTCACGACGAAAGAGAATACAATCATTACGGCAAGCATGGATGGTATCATAATCCATACCCACCATTGTTAGCATCTTTTTCACGTGCATGATATTGATTTCTTGACTTGCAATACGAATACATTGAGGTAATATATCAGTATCACATCTATTCATGAGACATATTCACAATGCTAATATCCTCGATGTTCTAAATACTCGATGCATGGGGAAGGGCCCGTTCGCTCGGATTATAATTCTTTGGGGAAAAAAGTGTGCCTCCTCACCCACACTATATGTGGTTATCATTTTTAAATAGGACAATTGTTTTCATCTTCATGATTCATATTTAGATCAAAATAAAGTAAATTGTATTGTTTGCAATCGTCTAAAATTTGATGGTTTGGATAATTGATTTTTTTTCTACATCTATCAAAATATTTTCTTTCAACAAGCCTCTTCTTTATCAATGGACGACATATACCTACTTATCTTAACACCACATATATTCTCTAATTCAATGACAAGGGTGAACTTCAATGATTGGGATGGAGTTTTCGTAGAAGAAAAAGCAAAATTTTGTAATTCTAAGTAAATAATGTATTATAGTTTATGTACACATGCATGAATTATTAGAAGTTTTAAAGAATATTAGATTGTATCATTGATCTTATTTTTTTCAATTTATCATTTAATGTGATTAGTAGAAACTTTTTCATCTTTCAATTAGCAATAGGTACATTTTTCAAAAGAAGTTTGAAACTATGCTTATTTTGTAAAAGTTATGAAAATAGTTCTCATTAATGTCTCCAAAAGATTGTAAAATTGATCCATATTTAAGACTAGTGAAAAATCATAATAGCCTGTTGCAAACAACAACTCATGACTTGTTGTCATTTTTCATGACTCTCTATTGATGGGGGGGTGTTGGAGTGTGGGAGTGGAGATATCTTAAAACAATGGAATGAAAAAGACCGCAAATTCCTTTATATAGGGCCCAAAACCCTAATTTTTAAAAATACGTGTTTTTGACATAAACTCCCAAACAGAAACCTTGGGACCACCTTGAGCTAAAAACTTATAATTAATATCCAACCACTCAAAATTTTCTTTCTTTATTGCAAATTCTTTGCTTTATATATGGCTCAAAACCCTAATTTTTAAAAATACATGTTTTTAACATAAACTCCAAAAGCATAGAATTGGTGCAGCCTAGAGCTCGAAACCTATAATTAACATCGAGCAACTCAAAAATTTTTCATACCTTGATACACTAACTTTACTGCATATTACATAACTGAAATTACAAAACAATTCTAAAATTTATGAATGGGCATCCATAAATTTCTTCTTACTCCACCCATATGCGCCCTTCTCTGTGATGGGTTGCATGCTACCTTGCATCATTTTGTCTTGCATTTGATGAATTGTATATTCTTCTCCTACATTCAGTGTTGACATCTTGCACTGCATGGGACATTAACATCTTTGAATCTTTTATTTTGTAGCAAAGGTATCAAGTGCATCAAGTATGTAGTAATAAAAAATAGATCTCTTATGATAAGAGATGTCCTTCAAGTAGCCACTGCACATGTGTGCACATCCCTGTGAGTCAATGGCGGTGTTGATGAAGCGCTAGGTAGGAATGCCCCAAAATATGTGTCAGTGAAGTCCATGGAGTAGCTACATGGAGCACTCACATGTTGACTCTCAAAATGCCGAAAGGAGAGTCACCAATGTCGAAGTAGAAGCCTTAGGTACCACGACCAATCAGGAAGTCAATCAATGCAAAGTACCTCAGCACCGATCAAATAAGCAATGTTGAAGAAGTCACTTGTTGATGTAGAGTGGTCTACATCAACAAGTCTAATCAGCTACCCTAGAGCGTGTGAAGTGGTGAGTGCTCCAAACTTTTAAAACATTTGGAGAATGGAGAATGGCACTCATTGCCATTATTCTCATTAATCCTTGTGATGAATGGCATGGGTGCCATTCTTCAAATATCCACATGATGTTAAGGAGAATGGAACTAGTGCCATTCTCCAAACTTCCAATAAATTTGAATATGAGAATGGTGCCATTCTCCTCAATCTTTGTGATGAATGGCATGGGTGGCATTATTCAAATATCCACATGGTGTTAGGGAGATTGGCACCAATGCCATTCTCCATTCTCCATGTATGAATGGCATGGGTGGCATTTCAAGCTTGGAGAATGGCACTGGTGCCATTATCCTCAACATCATGTGGATATTTGGAGAATGCAACCCATGCCATTCATACATGGAGAATGGAGAATGGCACCGGTACCATTCTCCTCAATCGTTATCATGATGAATATCATGGGTGCCATTCTTCAAATGTGCACATGATGTTCAGGAGAATGCAACCCTTTTTTTTGGAGTTTGATTGCCATGTATGAATGGCATGTGTGCCATTTGTAAAATGTCTAGATGATGTTGAGGAGAATGGCACGTGCCATTCTCCTCAATCCTTGTGATGAATGGCATGGGTGCCATTCTTTAAATATGCACATGATGGGGATAATGGCACCGGTGCCATTCTCCTCAACATCATGTGGACATTTCAAGAAAGGCACCCATGCCATTCATCACAAGGAATGAGGAGAATATTTGCATGTATGAATGGCATGGGTTGCATTCTTCAAATAGCCACATGATGTTGAGAATGGCACCAATGCCATTCATCAAATATGCACATGATGCAGAATGGCACTGCTGCCATTCTCCTTAGCATCATGTGGATATTTCAGGAATGGCACCCATACTCTTCATCAGAAGGATTGAGGAGATTGGCACCCATGCCATTCTCCATTCTCCATATTTTTTTAAAGTTTGGAGAATGAAAGTGGTGCCATTCTCCTCAACATTATGTGCATATTTTAAGAATGACACCCATGCCATTCATGGTTGGAGAATGCAGAATGGCACTGGTGCCATTCTCCTCAATCTTTGTGACGAATGGAATGGGTGGCATCCTGCAAGTATCCACATGATGTTGAGGAGAATGGAACCAGTCACATTCTCCAAACCTTTAAAAAAATTTAGAGAATGGAGAATGGCAGTGGTGCCATTCTCCTAAATCCTTGTGATGAATGGCATGGGTGGCATTCTTCAAATATTCACATGATGTTGAGGCCATTCTCCAAACTTTAAAAAAATTTTGGAGATTCTCCATCGTGTGCATTTTCTATGAATGTAACTGGTGCCATTCTCAACATCATCTAGACATTTGAAGAATGCAACCCATGCCATTTCTACATGGAAAATGGAGAATGGCACTGGTGCCATTCTTGTCATTCCTTATGATTAGGTGTCATTCTTAAAATGTCCACATGATATTAAGGAGAATGGCACTAGTGCCATTCTCCATCATGTGCATATTTAAAGCATGGAACGCATGCCATTCATCACAAGGATTGAGGAGAATGGCACTCCTCAACATCATTTGGACACTTTGTGAATGGCACCCATGCCATTCATACATGGAGAATGGAGAATGGCACTGGTTCCATTCTCCTCATTCCTTGTGATGAATGGCATGTGTGCCATTCATGAAATGTCCACATGATGTTGTGGAGAATGGCACCCATTTCTTTGAAGCTTGGAGAATGGCACTGGTGGCATTCTCCTCAACATCATGTGGATATTTCAAGCACCCATGCCATTCATACATGTAGTAATGAAGAATGGAACTGGTGCCATTCTCCTCAATCCTTGTGATGAATGGCATGGGTGCCATTCTCAATATAATCATATGGTGTTCAAGACAATGGCACTAGTGCCAATCTCCAACCATTATCTGTGATAACCTCGACATCTGAAGAGTGGCACCATAACCATTCTAGCTAAGGTTTTGTCTATATGGCCAATCCCCTCAGAATGACTCTAGTGCATAATATTTTTACCAGGCAGGTTGATGTTTGGAGAATGGCACTTCTCCATGAATAGAATGGCACCAATGACATTCATCAGATGGAGAAATGGAGAATGGCACTAGTGCCATTCTCCTTAATCCATATGATTGATGGCACAGGTTCAATATAATCATATGATGTTGTGAATAATGGTGCCAGTGCCATTCTCTAACCATCACCTATGACATCATTGACATACATGAATAATTTGCATTCTATATGAGTTGAAGTTTGGAGAATGACATCGGTGCCATTCTTCACAATCTCACAATCCATGTGCTCAATGGCATTGGTGGCACTCTTCACAACATCATATAATTGTTGGAGAATGGCACAAATACCATTCTTTATATCTTAACTTTGATAATGTGTATATTTGTTTGTAGTGTGCGTGTAGTTTTTCATAATGCATATAGAAGTTGCTTTGCCTTGTTTATTTTGTCAATAGTAGTTGCATTATAGTTGTAATATTTCATTGTGGTTCTATTCATTTGGATTGATCATTTTCTTAATGTAGTTTCCCTTGGCTCTTTTGTTAATAGAAGATTGCAAGAATGGCTAGCAAGGGAAAGAGAAAGGTTTGAGAGGTGTTAGTTTATGATGAAGTTCATTCTGGAAGAGGATGGTATTTAATATATACAATAATGAACTCCAATGACTCCATAAAGCTCATAGTTTTGTGAACATTCA